>NC_138576.1:48688136-49115045 GCF_964289735.1 Phaethon aethereus | reverse complement strand
CTGGGCAGCCTGTTCCAATGTTTGACAGCCCTTTCAGTGAAGAAATTTTTCCTAATACTCAAACTAAACCTCCCCTGGCACAACTTGAGGCCACTTTGTCTTGTTCTATCAGTAATCTTTAAACCATAGATAGTTTACATATACCTTACAAGGGAAGCAGGCACCTGTGAGATTCACAAAGATGTACTTTGAAGGTCATGAAAGAAATTATATACTTTGCTTTACTTCAAGCTTAAGAGAGGCTGCGTATCATTTTGTGGCTTTTTTTAAAAGGTGTGTCTGTCATTCCCTTTCTGCTGTCATGTAGGTGAATGAAATATATTCCATCCTCTCTTAATTATCTTGTAGCCAGTAACAGGGTTTCCCTAGGCCGGGAAATTCAGAAAACAGCATTCGCTGACAGAATACAGAATCAGAGAATCAAAGAATGATTGAGGTTGGAAGGGACCTCTGAAAGTCATCTGGTCCAACCCCTCCTGATCAAGCAGGGCTACCTAGAGCCAGTTTCCCAGGAATATGTCCAGATGGCTTTTGAATATAACTCCAAAGATGGAGACTCCACATCCACCCTGGGAAACCTGTGCCAGTGCTCAGTCACCCTCACAGTGAAAAAAGTGTTTCCTGATGTTCAGGGGGAACCTTCTGTGTTTCAGTTTGTGCCCTTTGCCTCTTGTCCTGTCACTGGGTACCACTGAAAACAGCCTGGTTCTGTCCTCTTTGCATTCTCCCTTCAGGTATTTGTATACATTGATGAGATCCCCCTGAGCTCTCCCCTCCCCTCCCCTACCCTCCCCTCCCCTCCCCTCCCCTACCCTCCCTCCCTCCCCTCCCTTCCCCTCCCCTCCCCTCCCCTCTCCTCTCCTCCCTCCCCTCCCCTCCCCTCCCCTCCCCTCCCCTCCCCTCCCCTCCCCTCCCTCCCCTCCCCTCCCCTCCCCTCCCTCCCCTCCCCTCTCCTCTCCTCTCCTCTCCCCTCCCCTCCCCTCCCCTCCTCTCCTCCCCTCCCCTCCCCTCCCCTCCTCTCCTCTCCCCTCCCCTCCCCTCCTCTCCTCTCCCCTCCCCTCCTCTCCTCTCCCCTCCCCTCCCCTCCCTCCTCTCCTCTCCCCTCCCCTCCCCTCCTCTCCTCTCCTCTCCCCTCCTCTCCTCTCCCCTCCCCTCCTCTCCTCTCCCTCCCCTCCCTCCCCTCCCCTCCTCTCCTCTCCTCTCCTCTCCTCTCCCCTCCCCTCCTCTCCCCTCCTCTCCTCTCCTCTCCTCTCCTCTCCCCTCCTCTCCTCTCCCCTCCCCTCCTCTCCTCTCCCCTCCTCTCCCCTCCCCTCCCCTCCTCTCCTCTCCTCTCCCCTCCCCTCCTCTCCCCTCCTCTCCCCTCCCCTCCTCTCCCCTCCCCTCCTCTCCTCTCCTCTCCCCTCCTCTCCCCTCCTCTCCCCTCCTCTCCCCTCCTCTCCCTCCTCTCCTCTCCCCTCCCCTCCTCTCCTCTCCCCTCCCCTCCCCTCCTCTCCCCTCCTCTCCCCTCCTCCCCTCCTCTCCCCTCCTCTCCTCTCCTCTCCCCTCCCCTCCTCTCCTCTCCCTCCCCTCCTCTCCCCTCCACCACCCCGTGATCGACAGCCCGTCCCCGAGCAGCGATTTCCGCCCCACGGCCAACTCCAGTTTATGTAGTGGGCATGACGTTGGATGGTAGGGAATATCTCTTTGGCCAGTCTGGGTCAGCTGTCCCGGCTGTGTCCCCTCCCAGCTCCCCGTGCACCCCCAGCCTGCTCGCTGGCAGGCCAGCACAAGAAGCTGGACTGTCCTTGACGGCTCAGCAACAACCCAAAACATCAGCACATTATCAACAGTTCCTCATCCCAAATCCAAAACACAGTCTCACACTAGCTTCTGTGAAGAAAACCAGCTCCATCCTGGCTGAAACCAGGACAGTATCCACCCCTTATTCCATACCATTTACGTCATGCCCAGGTCCTATACTTTTCAGTACATTCCAATTATTTATTATTACTCTTCCTGTCTTTTAATATATACACACAGATATCACTCTCTTAGTCCATGGGCCATCACTTTAAAATGTCTATGGAGTTCAGTCAGTCCATGACTCTGGGCTTCATCCATCATAGCAGTCTCTCAGGGCAGGGGAGATGGTATGTGGTGTTGGATTGTCATCTGGCATGGTCCATGTCCATGATCTGCAGGTCGAAGATGTCGATCTCGAGGGATTTGTTGGGCGCAAGCTGCTGAAGCCAGTTCTGGTTTCATCACTGCTGCACGTTGCTTGGTTTCAGTGAAGCTCATTCTTCATCAGTCTGGGTGATTCTTACTATAATACCATTGATATGGTAGATAGCAGCCATAGTAGTAATGTCATACTGAACAATTAACATAATACAATTCAAATCATTGACTGTTTTCACCCAAAATCAAGTCTCCTTGAGGTACACATCGGACTTCCCCATCCTTCTGCATTACCCACCAAGTGCACCCAGGTCCCTGGGCAAAGGCAATCCCACGAACGGGTTTGCCTTTTCCTAAGGCAGGAGTAACCCAGACTGTCTTCCCCAGCATGTTTCTCACATGCACCACAGGGACTTTATCCCCTTCTACAGTACGTAGAAGTTTTGATAGGGCAGGGCCGGCTCTATTAGTAGATCCCCTAGTGTTGACTAACCAGGTGGCTTTGGCTAAATGTTTATCCCAATGTTTGAATGTCCCGTCACCCATTGCTCTCAGTGTAGTCTTTAACAGTCCGTTGTATCGTTCAATTTTTCCGGAAGCTGGTGCATGATAGGGGATGTGATACACCCACTCAATGCCGTGCTCTTTGGCCCAGGTGTCTATGAGGTTGTTTCGGAAATGAGTCCCATTGTCTGACTCAATTCTTTCGGGGGTGCCATGTTGCCATAAGACTTGCTTTTCAAGGCCCAGGATAGTGTTCCAGGCGGTGACATGGGGCACAGGGTATGTTTCCAGCCATCCGGTGGTTGCTTCCACCATGGTAAGCACATAGCGCTTGCCTTGGCGAGTTTGTGGAAGTGTGATATAGTCAATCTGCCAGGCCTCGCCATATTTATATTTCAACCATCATCCTTCATACCAGAGAGGCTTTAACCGCTTGGCTTGTTTGATCGCAGCACACGTTTCACATTCATGGATAACCTGTGCAATAGCATCCATGGTCAGGTCCACCCCTCGATCCCGAGCCCATCTATATGTTGCATCTCTTCCCTGATGGCCTGAGGTGTCATGGGCCCACCGAGCTATAAATAATTCACCCTTATGTTGCCAGTCCAGATCCACCTGAGCCACTTCAATCTTAGCAGCCTGATCCACCTGATGGTTGTTTTGATGTTCTTCAGTGGCCCGACTCTTGGGTACGTGAGCATCTACGTGACGTACTTTTATGACGAGATTCTCTAGTCAGGCAGCAATATCTTGCCACAATTCAGCGGCCCAGATGGGCTTGCCTCTGCGTTGCCAGTTGCTCTGCTTCCATTGCTGCAGCCACCCCCATAGAGCATTTGCCACCATCCATGAGTCAGTATAAAGATAGAGTACTGGCCATTTTTCTCGTTCAGCAATATCTAAAGCCAGCTGGATGGCTTTCACCTCTGCAAACTGACTTGATTCACCTTGTCCTTCAGCCACTTCTGCAACTCGTCGTATAGGGCTCCATACAGCAGCTTTCCACCTTCGATGTTTGCCTACAATACGACAGGACCCATCAGTAAACAGGGCGTATTGCCTTTCGTTCTCTGGCAGTTCATTATATGGTGGAGCCTCTTCAGCACGCGCCACTTCCTCTTCCGGTGATATTCCAAAATCTTTGCCTTCTGGCCAGTCCATGATCACTTCCAAGATTCCCGGGCGATTAAGATTTCCTATTCGAGCCCGCTGTGTAATAAGCACGACCCACTTACTCCACGTAGCATCAGTCGCATGATGCGTAGAGGGGACCCTCCCTTTGAACATCCAGCCCAGCACCGGCAGTCGGGGTGCCAGGAGGAGCTGTGCTTCAGTACCAACCACTTCTGAGGCAGCTCGAACTCCTTCATATGCCGCCAATATCTCCTTTTCAGTTGGAGTATAGCGGGACTCAGATCCCCTATATCCTCAACTCCAAAACCCTAGAGGTCGACCTCGAGTCTCTCCTGGTGCCTTCTGCCAGAGACTCCAGGTAGGGCCATTGTCCCCGGCTGCCGTGTAGAGCACATTTTTAACATCTTGTCCTGCCCGGACTGGCCTGAGGGCTACGGCATGAACTATCTCCTGTTTGATTTGTTCGAAGGCTTGTCGTTGCTCAGGGCCCCATTTAAAATTGTTCTTCTTCCGGGTCACTTGATAAAGAGGGCTTACAATCAGACTGTAATTTGGAATATGCATTCTCCAGAAACCCACAACGCCCAAAAATGCTTGTGTTTCTTTTTTGCTAGTTGGTGGAGACATAGCTGTTATTTTGTTGATCACATCCGTTGGGATCTGTCGACGTCCATCTTGCCATTTTATTCCTAAAAACTGGATCTCTTGTGCAGGTCCCTCGACTTTACTTTGTTTTATAGCAAAACCAGCTTTCAGAAGGACTTGAATTATTTTCTTCCCTTTCTCGAAAACTTCTTCTGCTGTGTTGCCCCATACGATGATGTCATCAATGTATTGCAGATGCTCTGGAGCTTCACCCTGTTCCAGTGCAGTTTGTATTAGCCCATGGCAAATGGTAGGGCTGTGTTTCCACCCCTGGGGAAGTCGATTCCAGGTGTATTGGACACCTCTCCAAGTGAAAGCAAACTGTGGCCTGCACTCTGCCGCCAAAGGGATCGAGAAAAACGCGTTAGCAATATCAATGGTGGCGTACCACTTGGCTGCCTTTGACTCCAGTTCATATTGAAGTTCTAGCATGTCCGGTACGGCAGCGCTCAGTGGTGGCGTGACTTCATTCAGGCCACAATAGTCTACTGTCAGTCTCCACTCTCCATTAGACTTTCGCACTGGCCATATGGGGCTGTTAAAGGGTGAGCGAGTCTTGCTGATCACTCCTTGGCTCTCCAGCCGACGAATCAGCTCATGGATGGGGATCAGGGAGTCTCTGTTGGTGCGATATTGCCGCCGGTGCACTGTTGTGGTAGCGATCGGCACCTGTTGTTCTTTGACCCTGAGCAACCCCACCACAGAAGGGTCCTCTGAGAGACCAGGCAAGGTGGACAGCTGTTTAATTTCTTCCGTCTCCAAGGCAGCTATACCAAAAGCCCACCGGTACCCTTTTGGGTCCTTGAAATACCCTCTGCTGAGGTAGTCTATGCCCAGGATGCACGGAGCCTCCGGGCCAGTCACAATGGGGTGCTTCTGCCACTCATTCCCAGTTAGGCTCACTTCGGCCTCCAGCACAGTCAGCTGTTGGGATCCCCCTGTCACTCCGGAAATACAGATGGGCTCTGCCCCTGTATGGCTTGATGGCATCAGGGTACATTGTGCACCGGTGTCCACTAAAGCCTTATATTCCTGTGGGTCTGATGTGCCAGGCCATCTAATCCACACAGTCCAATAAACTCGGTTGTCCCTCTCCTCCACCTGGCTGGAGGCAGGGCCCCTCTAATCCTGCTCATAGTACTCGTTACCCACTTCTTGTAAATAGGAATCAGAAGTCCCTTCAAGAGGATCAGAGGTGAGATCAGCTCTTCTATTCTTTCTGGGAAGCTGCCCACTGGAAAGTGGAGCGACGATTTTCCTCGAGGAACCTGAACCCCCTTTTGTAATTGTTTTTCCTTGCAGCTCGCGTACTCGTGCCTCTAGGGTCGAGGTAGGTTTTCCATCCCACCTCCTCATGTCCTCTCCGTAGTCACGCAATTGAAACCACAGGGTGGCTCGTGGTGTGTATCTTCTCTCTTGAACAGAACAGCGCTTACTCCTAATGGCTGAGACACTGGTCCGTATGGGTGGAGGGTAGGGCATATCCTCTTTGAATTGTCGGAACTCCCGGGACAGTTTCTCTATAGCAGAGACGCAGGCCCGTAGGGAGGAAGAGAGATTTTCTTCATATTGCCGGAGTTGGCCAGCCAATTCATCCACCATTGGTCTCTCTCCGTCCTTCCAGGCCATTACTGCTAATGAGTTGGCATATGATGATGGTGCACTCCGTACAAACTTCCGCCACATAGGTTGCGTGCAATTGACTTCATCTGGATCTTTGGATGATTGTCCATTGTCCAAGTCACCATAAATCACTTCCAGCACAGCTAGCTCCCTCAGGTACTGGATACCTTTCTCCATGGTGGTCCACTTGCCTGGGTGACATAGAACATCTTCCTTGAAGGGATACCTTTCCTTCACACCCGACAAGAGTCGTCTCCAGAGGCTGAGGACTTGTGCACCTTTTCCAATTGCTTTGTCAATGCCCCCTTCCCTAGAAAGGGATCCCAGCTGCTTGGCTTCCCTACCCTCTAATTCCAGGCTACTGGCCCCATTATCCCAGCATCGGAGCAGCCAGGTGACAATGTGCTCACCTGGACGACGGCTGAAATCCTTTCGCATATCTCGCAATTCACTCAGGGATAGAGATCGGGTAGTTACCGTCTCTTTTATAAGTTCTTCCTCTTCCTCCTCTTCAAGCGATGACTCGCTCTCTTCCCTCCTCCGTCCTTGTGATGGCCCTGCTTCAGAGCACTCTGCCTCCTCACTCTCTTCTTCTGGCTCCTTCTTAGCAGAATCTTCCTCCTCCCTTACTAAACGAGCTGACTTCCGCTTCCAAGATTTCTTCTTTTGTACAGGGGCAACTGATACCGGGATGGGCTGGTTCTCTGGTTCAGCTGCAACAGTCTGAGTAGCTACAGTGCCTGTTGCAGGGGTTGGAGTAGTCACAGTGCCTGCCACAGGGGTTGGAGTAGTCACAGTGCCTGCCACATTGCCATCAGACCCAGAGAGCCTCTCTCCCCTTTGCATAGTGTTAAATAGAGCTTGGTAGGCATGGGCCAGGCCCCAGCACATTGCAATGATTTGTGTCTCCTTGGAGCTGCCAGGCTGACAGCATACTTCTTCCAGATATTCTGCTAGTTTATCAGGATTCTGCACTTGTTCGGGAGTGAAGTTCCAAGACACCAGAGGTGCCCACCGCCCCAGGCATTTGCCCATGCTGTTCCACACACCCTGCCATTCATAACTATCCAGCCTTGGGGCAGATCTCCGGGTGATATTCTTAAATTGCTTGCCAACCTTAGACAAAACCGAAACAATGTTCCCCAGAAGTAGCAATAGAGGTATTTTAACTACCCAAGGGTGTTCAAAATACTGAAAAATTATTGTGATGAAGGAGGAAATGTTATGATAGAGGGTAGCAAAGGTACCATTCTGCATTTCCTCCATAAAAAACCTTTCAGAGGCAGAAGTATAATTGCTAATCATCTCCACAAGACTGTAGCCAAAATACAGTAACAGCTTTAGTACAGAGCTCAGATGATACCACATTAAGCTCAAGGTCAGTGCTCTAAAAACAAAATTCACAGGCGAGACATTACTAATCATTGCAGAATACAGCAGCCCGCAGAAACCAACACCGATCCTTAACATGTACAGCAAAGACGAGAGCATGATGCAAATCAAATAAACTGATATTGTGACCTGCAACCGTTATTATCTCAAGCCTCGGGCCCCACGTTGGGCGCCAAAAAAGGATTGTCGTGGTTTAGCCCCAGCCGGCAACTGAGCACCACGCAGCCGCTCGCTCACTCCCCCTCCCACAGTGGGACGGGGGAGAGAATTAGGAAAAACCTCGTGGGTTGAGATAAACACGGTTTAATAGGACAGAAAGAAAGAAGGGAACAATAATGATAATACCAACAAAGGAATGTACAAGAACAAGTGATGCCCAATACAGCAATTGCTCACCACCCCGTGATCGACAGCCCGTCCCCGAGCAGCGATTTCCGCCCCACGGCCAACTCCAGTTTATGTAGTGGGCATGACGTCGGATGGTAGGGAATATCTCTTTGGCCAGTCTGGGTCAGCTGTCCCGGCTGTGTCCCCTCCCAGCTCCCCGTGCACCCCCAGCCTGCTCGCTGGCAGGCCAGCACAAGAAGCTGGACTGTCCTTGACGGCTCAGCAACAACCCAAAACATCAGCACATTATCAACAGTTCCTCATCCCAAATCCAAAACACAGTCTCACACTAGCTTCTGTGAAGAAAACCAGCTCCATCCTGGCTGAAACCAGGACAATGATAAAACACTCTGTATGAAATATCATGTTTATCCCTGGAAACATTAAAGCTCGGGTTGGACGGGGCTCTGAGCAACCTGATCTATTTGAAGATGTCCTTACTCATTGCAGGGGGGTTGGACTAGATGACCTGTAAAGGTCCCTTCCAACCCAAACTATTCTATCATTCTATGGTTCTATGAAATAAATGTAAGCAAAAATAATGTTGTCTAAACTGAAGCTTTTTCAGTCTCTAAATGTCTACATTGCACATTACAGTCTATTTAAAACATCACACTTGAAAGCAGTTAAATTTGACCTCTTTTAAGATCAAATTGCCTGATCCGACTTTTTACTGGCACTACTAGAAACCTGCTATTTGAAGTACTCATATTGCATCTGAGAAATATTGTTATGGTATTACCAAAGAGACAGGAGATCCTTAGTGTATGCAGTACCATAATAATTTTGCAAAAAATGGTATAGCTTCTATGCTTATCTGCAAGAAAGTCAAATTGCATAGGAAAAATGATATCTATGTGTGGAACTTTCTTTCACTGAAAATCCTCAGTTCTTTTTAAGAATTGTGTAATAAGAACATATGTAATATAACATACTGATTATTTCCAGCATGAATTTTATGGATTGATAAGATTCTTTTCTTCATTAAAAACCTTTTCAAAGTATTATTTTTATTTGGAAATATTTCATTTCAGTGCTTCAGAACTCTAAAATTCTGCAAGAAATTTCTACAGGCAAATAACATCTAATAAGAACAGTATTCAAAGGCAATACAGTCCTTGTACAATCTCAAAATGGTCTGAATGCTTCTGTACTGTTCCTTGGTAATGGAAATAGACATCAGCTCAGTGTTGTTAGAGTGATTCATTTGAACTGGGAAAAAATGTTTGCCTTACAAATGGAGAAAAAAAAAGTTTTCCAAAAAATATGTTTGAATATTAATGTAATTTACCTGAATAACTGAGAATTGCACAATTTTTGTTTTTATGTGAAAGCTGATGATAGTAATAGTTACTGTATTGGGCACTAGGTTCAATCTTGCACAACTGCCATCATTGCATAATGATTTTTTATATACTTTGTCATCATAAAATTCAGTACTTGGACAGTTTTCATTAGCTTAATCATTATCTCAATGTCTCTGTTTGCAGTGGGGCCACTTTGCATAATTTTAAATTAAAGTTTTTCTTACTGATGCGTGCTGTCTATGTGAAAGCATTGATAGATAATACTTATAACCAATGGGAATACGTAGACTACTTTTATTATTAAATATACCTTCAAGGTTCTTGTCACTTTAATATGTGCCAAAGCAGTCAAATTCTTTTTTTATAGGGTGTTTCTTTAGTATCTTAGTTTATCTTCTGTTGCACTGAAACTTGTTCATCCTCAGTCTAACATACTTTCCCCTGCAGAATTATAACTGAGGTAAGTAGAGATTATTTACTTTCCTTTTTGTTTCATTGCAAATATCAACCCATACTCTCAGCATGAATATTTAATTTTATCCTGCTAACATGATAATTTAAAAATAATTAAACATTGCACATAACTGACTGACAAGCTATCTCTGATAAACACTTTGAAGATGTGTTTTTATACTTCTATATAAACAATCCTGACTGCTAAAGACAGTGAAAGTTTTAGTGGTGATCTTAACGGAGTCAGAGCTGCTTTGATTTGGTGAAGCTCCATCACTCAAGGCTTGAGTAAGAACTGTAAAGCTTAATTATACTGCAGATCTCCAGTCAAACCTGTAACTTAAATACATACACATGCACCTAACAAGACCTAGATATTTCATACAGATAATTTCAGTTCCTGTTTCTGGATGCTTTGCTTTCTGAAGGAATCCAGAGTTTCTCAAGAGGTTTCAGTCCCAAATCAAGAGTGTTTAAGATGTCAGAAAAGAATCTACAGAAGTAATCACATGTTCCTCTGAGGGGAATAGAGGGTCCAATAGAGGGTCTCCTTACAGGGACGTCTGCTGTGTCCCTGGAGCCTGGGTTAAGGATGTCACTAGGAAACTTCCTAGATTAGTGAGGTCCACAGATTAATGTCCACTACTGATTTTCCATGTGGGTGGAGAAGAAGCAGCAATTTATAGTTCACAAAAAATTAAGAGAGAGTTTAGGGCCTTGGGACCATTAGTGAGAGAATCTGGGGTGCAGGTTATTTTTTCTTCCCTTCTTCCAGTTGAAAGCAGTGACATTGGAAGGAACAGGAAGATCCAGTCCATTAACCCATGGCTCCTTGGCTGGTTTTACCACCACAGTTCTGGGTTTTTTGATAATGGGATGGCATACATGGAACCAGGAATGCTGGCATCAAATGGGAGACAACTCTCTCAAAGGGGAAAGAGGGTCTTTGCCTAAGAGATGGAGGGGCTAATTGTCAGGGCTTTAAACTAGATGCGAAGGGGGAGGGTGATAATAATATCAAGACTGTCTGTGACAATCAGTCGACTTCCTTCCTGAAATGCCTGTACACCAATGCACGCAGCATGGGGAATAAACAGGAAGAACTAGAGATCTGGGTGCTGTCACAGGACCATGATATCATTGCAATCATGGAGACATGGTGGAATAGCTCGCATGACTGGAATGTTGTCATGGATCGTTACGATCTGTTTAGGAAAGATAGGCCAGGAAGGTGAGGTGGTGGTGTTGCTCTTTATGTACATAAACAACTGGAATGTATTGAGCTCCGCCTAGGCGGGGATGAAGCACCTGTTGAAACTTTATGGGTAAGAATCAAGGGGCAAACTAATATGGCCAATATTGTTGTGGGTATTCACTATAGACCACTAGACCAGGGAGAAGAAGTAGATGAAGCCTTCTACAAACAACTAGAAGTAGCCTCAAAATCACATGCCCTTGTGCTTATGAGTGACTTCAATCACTGTTGGAAAGGCCACACAGCTAGGCAGACACAATCCAGAAGGTTCTTGCAGTGCATTGATGACAACTTTCTGACGCAGGTGGTGGAGGAGCCAACGAGGAGAGGTGTGCTGCTGGACCTTATATTAACAAACAAGGAAGGACTGGTTGGTGATGTAAAGGTTGGGGGTAGCTTTGGCTGTAGTGATCACAACATGGTGGAGTTCAGTATTGTATGAGGAAGAGGTGGGGCAATAAGTAAGATTGCAACCCTGGACTTCAGGAGTTCTAACTTTGTCCTTCAAAGACCTACTTAAAGGTATCCTGTGGGCTAGGACTCCAGAAGGTAGGGGAGTCCAAGTTAGTTGGTTGATATTCAAACACCACTTCCTCAAAGCTCAAGATCAGTGCATTCCTTTAAGTAAGAAACCAAGTAGAAGAGGCAGGAGACCCCCATGGATGAGTGAGGAACTGTTGGAAAAACTTGTATGGAAGAAAGGAGTTTACAGGAGGTGAAAAAGGGACTGGTTGCTTGGGAGTACTATAGGAATGTTGTCAGGATATGCAGCAATGCAACAAGGAAGACCAAGGCCCTCTTGGAACTAAACCTGGCAAAGGAAGTAAAAGAGAACAATAAGGTCTTCTTCAAGTATATCAATGGTAAAAGGAAGACTAGGGAACATGTGGAACCTGTGAGGACCTGTGGGACCTGAAGTGGGAGCCCTGGTGACAGAGGATGAAGAGAAGACAGAGTTACTGAATGCTTTTTTCACTTCAGTCTTTATTGCTAAGACTAGTCCTCAGGAATCGCAGACCCTGGAGGTAAGCGAAAAAGCCTGCAGGGAGGAAGACTTTCCACTAGTCGATGAGGTTTGGGTTAGAGACCATTTGACTAAACTAAATACTCACAAATCCATGGGCCCTGATGGGATGCACTTGCAAGTGCTGAGGGAGCCGGCTGATGTTGTTGCAACACTTCTCTCCACAATTTTTGAAAAACCATGGAGAACGGGAGAGTTGTCTGAGGACTGGAGGAAAGCCAATGTCACCTCAGTCTTCAAAAAGGGCAAGAAGGAAGACTCGGGAAATTATAGACTGTCAGTCTCACCTCCATCCCTGGGAAGGTGATGGAACAGCTCCTTCTGGAGGCCGTCTCTAGGCACATGAATGAAAAGAAAGTTATCAATCAGGAGTACTCAGCATGGGTTCACCAAGGGGAGATCGTGCTTGACCAACCTGATAGCTTTCTGTGATGGAGTGACTAGCTGAGTAGATGAAGGGAGAGCAGTGGATGTGGTTTACCTTGACTTCAGTAAGGCTTTTGACACTGCCTCCCATAACATCCTCATAGTGAAGCTCAGGAAGTATGGGTTGGATGACTGGACTGTGAGATGGATTGAGAACTGGCTAAGCAACACAACTCAAAGGGTTGTGGTTAGTGGCGCAGAGTCCGTTGGAGGCCTGTAGCTAGTGATGTTCCCCAGGGATCAGTACTGGGTCTGGTTTTGTTCATCTTCATCAATGACCTAGATGAAGGGTTGGAATGTAAGTTTGCTGATGATACAAAAGTGAGAGGAGCGGCTGATACACCAGGAGGCTGTGCTGCTGTTCAATGGGATCTGGACAGACTGGAGAGTTGGGCGGAGGGGAGCCTCATGAAATTGAACAAGGACAAGCGTAGAGTTCTGCACCTGGGGAGGAACCCCATGCACCAGTACAGGTTAGGGATTGACCTGTTGGAAAGTAGCTCCATGGAGAAGGACCTTGGCGTTCCGGTAAACAGTAAGCTCTCCATGGGACAGCAATGTGCCCTGGTGGCCAAGAGCACCAATGATATCCTGGGGTGCATTAAGAAGAGTGTGACCAGCAGGTCAAGAGAGGTTACCCTCCCCTTCTACTCTATGTTGGTGAGGCCTCATCTGGAGTACTGTGTCCAGTTCTGGGGTCCCCAGATCAAGAGAGACAAGGAACTTTTGGAGAGAGTCCAGAGGAGGGCTACGAGGATGACTAAGGAACTGGAACATCACTCATATGAGGAAAGGCTGAGAGACCTGGGGCTGCTTAGTCTGGAGAAGAGAAGGCTCAGAGGGGACCTTATCAATGTCTATAAATACCTGAAGGGTGGTTGTCAGGAGGATGGAGCCAGTCTCTTTTCAGTAGTGCCCACTGATAGGTCGAGGGGCAATGGGCATAAACTGCAGCACAGGAAGTTCCACCTCAACATAAGGAAAAACTTCTTTACTGTGAGGGTGATGGAGCACTGGAAGAGGCTGCCCAGAGAGGTTGTGGAGTCTCCTTCTCTGGAGACCTTCAAAACTCAACTGGATGTGTTCCTATGCAACGTGCCCTAGGTGATCCTGTCTTGGCCCAGGTGATCTTCAGAAGTCCCTTCCAACCCCTACCATTCTGTGATTCTGTGATATAGGAATCCATGTAAGGAAAAAGGAATTACAAATACTTAACTTCATTTTAAGTTTGCTCTTTAAGAGATTCCTTCCCCATCTGCATTGCACATATGAAAGGGGCATGGTTCTCCTGTCAGAGGCTTGAACCTTGCATGCTTCTGTTATCAGATCACATAATGAAGGGCATGAAAGTGTAGCATTTCCATTAAAAAAAAAAAAAAAAAAGAAAAAAATGCTCCTTCTATATTGTTTACCACCACAGTTTCTGTTTCCCTCCATATTAGTCAAGGAAGAATAGGGAAGCTACTGTGCTGTGTTTTCTTGGAATGTCTGAATTCCCAGTGCCACAGCAACCCAGAGGAAGATGGAAGCCAAAGTCAATGCAAAAGCCAAAAAATTCAGCTCCCCCGTTAAATTTGCATATATGCAGGATTTAAGAGCCTTTTCTATGTGGTTGTTTTCACTCCATAGGTCACAGCCTTATATATATTTGTGGTTGTAAGCAACTCATTACATACAGCACCTTAATACTGCATTTTTCACTGGATCTTGAACAGAAGTTCAGTCGTACAACAGAATTGTGAGGATCTGAACCTTCAGTTAGTGTGTGGGTATTTCTGACCACATATAATATGTTAGATTTAGATGGAAGAACTGTGAATGCCATAGCTGATTTATTTGGTTTTCTTTTTTTTTTTTATTTTAACAGCATAACTGAATTTCTACTTATTAGGGAAAAAAAAAGAAAAAAAAAGTGAAAGTGTACCTGTAGGTCTGCTTGCAGGTTTTATTGTGAATGGATACAATCTCTTTCTGATACACACAGCTGACCAAAAAGCCCAACTAAGTCTGAGCGAGTGTATATAGCTGCACTACAAAGTAGCTTGTTTTTTCCACAATAAATATGTACAGTTAGTTCAAGATAAAGGCAGGGCATCAATCTAAAATATACTGTGTAAATATATAACATATATAGTAGGGTGGTTAGAGGATTTACTTAAATGTTTCATTTTCCCCACATAGTATACTTTGTAAGTTACCACTGAATTTCTCCAGTGCAAGGAATAGCAAGTAATACACAATATCACTGTCAAATTTCTGTTCACTTTTAACTTGTAAAAGTTGTTGGGTTTTTTTTCATACTTGTTACCCTAAAAAACTAAAAAACCTTAATTTTTATTTTCAAACTGTATTTAGAATCAACAAAACTCTTACTTTTCATTACTGTTGTGATTTTTTTCCCCACACTTATTTGTTGAATAGCCTTGTAAATTTGGACCTTATACAAACCCTTTCATCACCATTTTAATTTTAACCCACATTGATCAGGGCAAAAAGTCACTGTAAGTTAAGAGCATTTTGATAGGCTCCAGGAGATGAATTTTTGGTTCTGTTCAGAATCAGCAGTTGTTTTCTGATGTCTCGCCATGCAACACAATTTGGTAGGTTCACCTTTCACCCTCATGCCACATTTGAGCTGGGTAGGTAGGTTGATAAAAATTTCAGACAGCTTGAACTCACATTGTCAGTGACATTCATGTTTTTTTATAAACAGAAACCTTTAATGGAAATCCAGCATAAAGCATTAATACTTTCCATCTTGCCAAAAATATACATCATACTATAGCCTATCTCTAAAAATAAGCTTTTGTCTCTACGTTCAGTAACTGATTCCTTTCACAGAAATGGGAGAAAGGATGTAACTTACTGTGGTTAAGCATACAAACGTATTCTCATGCTCTCCAGTTTCCATGGTAACGCATCAAAAGTAATAGAGGCCCACAGAACGTCATGTTCAGATATGGAACAGTAATACAAAAGGTTCAATTTGTAGTTCAAATTGAAAGGCAAATTACAGTGTGTTAAAATCATTTATATACGTACATGTTCAAAATATAAAATTTTAGGTAGAAAACTTTAATGTTTTATAGATTATATGTACAGATACAGCCCTTAGAGGAGTCCCATAGATTTAATGTAGAATGTTTGTGACTTTAAACTGAAATTTTTAGAGTATGGCAAAGAATTTAAGAGCACATAAATTGCTATATATCAAATTATGTGTCAAAGTCATCTTTATTTGCCAAGTGATTTAATTGATTCTACAAAGTGTAAGGCTTTGCTTAGGAACATTACAGCAGAGATTCTGGATGATTGTTGGACAGAGAACATTTTGATAGAAAAATAAAACCATTTGAAATTCAAACAAACAGACGAACAAAATCTCACCACAAAACAAAACAAAATAAATCTCATTAAAATCTTTTATCTACATTTTTTTTCAAATGGAAAACATGGAAAAACATTGCATTCTGTGAATTTTCTTAATCTGTGAAGTTTACTTAAATCAACACAGCTCCAACAAAATTCATTCAGCTGGACATCATTCAGCTGCCAGGCAAAGGTCTAGCTGTGAATTTAATCAACAGGTGAAAGGAAACTTAGGTAGATCAAAAAAGCAAACTGTGACAGACTTGGTAAGTATGTATCAGATGGACATATATGAAAGGTAACACTGCTGCCAAAGATTGAATTATCTCATCCCATACGTACATAGCTTTCCACACAGCTCTTTTTAACTACATCAGGATGCTCAGAGCCCTGTTCAACAGAACCTTGAATGCTTCCAGGGATGGGGCATCTACCATCCCTCTGGGCAACATGTGCCAGTGTTCCACTGTACAAAATTTCTTCCTTATACCTAGTCAAAATCCACCCTCTTTTACCTTAAAACCATTACACCTTGTCCTATTGCAACAGGCCCAGCTAAATAGTGTATCTCCATCTTTTCTATAAACTCCCTTGACATTCTGGAAGGCTGCAATAAAAGCCTCCCCGAAACCTTCTCTTCTCCAGGCTGAGCAAAAACTACGTCTCTCAGCCTGTCCTCATAGGAGAGGTGTTCCATTGCCCGAATCATTTTTGTGGCCCTCCTCTGGACGCGCTTCAACAGCTCCCTGTCCTTCCTGTGCTGAGGGCTTGAGAGCTGGATGCAATACTCCAGGTGGGGCCTCACCAGAGCGGAGTAGAGGGGCAGAATCACCTCCCTTAACCTGCGGCCACGCTGCTTTGGATGCAGCCCAGGATACAGTTGACCTTCTGGGCTGCTAGAGTACGTTGCTAGTTCATGTCAAGCTTTTCATCCATCAGTACCCCCGTGTCCTTCTCATCACAGCTGTTCTCAATTCATTCATCCTCCAGCCAGTACTTATACCAGGCATTGCCCTAACCCAGGTGCAGGACACTGCACTTGGCCTTGTTGAACCTCATGAGGTTCACACTAGCCCATTTCTTGAGCTTGTCCAGGTTCCTCTGGATGGCAACCCATCCCTCAGCTGTGTCAACCGCACCGCTCGGCTTGGTGTCATCTGCAAACTTGCTGAGGATGCAGTCGATCCCACTATGTCATTGATGAAGATACTAAAGAGTACTTGTCCCTATACAGACCCCTGAGGGACACACTCGTCACCATTGTCCATCTTGACGTTGAGCCACTGACTGCTACGCTCTGGATGTGACCATCCAACCAATTCCTCATCCACACAACAGTCCGCCCATCAAATCCATAGCTCTCCAATAATGAGAGAAGGATATTGTGGGGGACCATGGAAAAGGCCTTAAAGAACTCCAGAGAGGCGACAGCCGTTGATCTTCCCTTGTCCACTGACCTGACTATATGGAAAGTGTCCTTAAAGATCTGCCAGCTCTGCTCTACTCCCTTGTCCTTGAGGGCAGTTTCCCAGGGCGTCCTAGTGACCCACGCCTTCAAAAGCTGGAAGATTGCCAAAATTCAGGGTCCTGACTTTACTCTTTGCTTGCCCCATATCCCTCAGCACTGTGAACTCCACCAGTGCATGATGACTGCAGCCCAGGCTGCCTCCAATCTTGGTGTCACCAATTAGTTCACTTGTGCTAGTGGTCAACAAGTCCAGTATCACAGCCCCCCTGGTTGGGCTGTCTGTTACCTGGCCTAAGAAGTTACCCTTCATGCACTCCAGGAGTCTCCTGGATTGCCTGCAGCTCGCCATACTACTTTCCCAGCAGATGTCAGGGTGGTTGAAGTGCCTCAGCAGGATGAGGGCCTGCGACCACAATGCCTCCTGTAGCTGGAGTAGAAAGGCTTCATCAATACACTCCCCTTGATCGGGTGGCCTGCAGAAGACACTAAACAGAAGGTTCCCTTCGTTACCTCGGTCTTTGATTTTTACTCATAAGCTTTCGACCTGCTCATGGCTATTGTTCGGATACAGCTCTTCACATTCTATCCATTTCTTGATGCAGAGGGAAACACCTGCTCCCTTCCTTCCTTGCCTGTCCCTTCTGAACAGCCTGTAGCCATCAGTAGCCAAACTCCAGTTGTGAGATTTGTCCAATCTCAAGATCTGTTTTGTCCAATTTCAAGATCTGTTCTATCCAAATGAACTCCATAAACATGATTTTGGTAGCCAGTTACAGTCACCATTAGTAAAAAGGCCAAAGCAGCTTCATAACTCCCCTGCCCTCCCCTGCCCTCCCCTGCCCTCCCCTGCCCTCCCCTGCCCTCTCCTCTCCTCTCCTCTCCTCCCCTCTCCTCTCCTCTCCTCCCCTCTCCTCTCCTCTCCTCTCCTCTCCTCTCCTCTCCTCTCCTCTCCTCTCCTCTCCTCTCCTCTCCTCTCCTCTCCTCTCCTCTCCTCTCCTCTCCTCTCCTCTCCTCTCCTCTCCTCTCCTCTCCTCTCCTCTCCTCTCCTCTCCTCTCCTCTCCTCTCCTTTTTACCCTTTTTACCCTTTTTAAACATGGGTGCAATGTTTCCCTTTTTCCAGTCTCCAGGGACTTCACCTGTCTGCCAGGACTTGTCAAATATCATGGAGAGTGGCTTGGCAACTACATCAGCCAATTCCCTCAGGACTCTGGGATGCATCTTTACCAGGTCCCATAGGCTTGTTTATGTTCAGGTTCCTCAGGTGGTCTCGAACCTAATCTTCTCTTACAGTGGGAAGGACTTTGCTCCTCCAGTCCCTGTCTTGCAGTCCATCCACTCGAGAGGTGTGGGAAGCATGATTGCCAGTGAAGATTGAGGTAAAGAAGTCATTGAGTACCTCAGCCTTCTGCTCATCTATTATTACCAGTCTGCCATTCTTTCTTGATCACCAAGGAGGTTACACTTTCTTTGACCTTCCTTTTCTTCCTTATCCCATGGGACTCTTTGAAGCAGATCTTTGAAATAGTCAAAGTGTTGTCATCTGGCTTTTTGCTCTCCTCCCTGTCCTCTGGATCCTGAACTCCACCTTCTCATGGTCACTGTAGTCATGGCTGCCTTTGACCTTCATATCCCCAATGAACCCCTCATTATTGGTGAGTAAGAGGCCCAACAATGCACCACTCCTCATTCACTCCTCTATCACTTGGAAGAGGAGGAAGTTATCATCAGTGCACTCCAGGACCCTCCCGGGTTTCTTATGTCCTTTTGTATTGTCCCTCCAGCAGATATCAGGGTGGCTAAGGTCTCCCCTGAGGACCAGGGCTGCTCCTTTCTGGCTGTAGAGGGCCTGATTAATTTGGTTTTCTTGGTCGGGTGGTTTATAGCAGACACTGACTACAATGTTACTTTTACCTGTCCTCTCTTTAATCCTAAACCATAAACTCTCAGTTGGCTCCTCATCCACCCCCAGCCAGAACTCTGTGCATTCCAGATGCTCTTTCACATAAAGGGCAACTCTCCCTTCTCTTTTTTCCATCCTGTCCTTCCTAAGGAGCCTGTATTCCGTCATTGCAACACTCCAGTCATGGCAGCCATCCCACCATGTCTCCATAATCCCTAAAAGATCATAGTGCTGCAACTGCACATAGATCTCTAACTTATCATGTTTATTCCCATATTCCATGCATTCATGTCTTCATTATCAAAACCTGAGTCATCCTTTACTGGTGCTGTCATAGCAAACCTTAAATGAGACATCTGTGAACACTTCTTTTAGGTACATCTTTATTGCAGCATCACAGCTTTTCCTATCAGGCACTGTAGTAACTCTGCAAGCATTCAGCTGAAACAGTAAGAGCTTGTTTAGAAATGAAAAGAAGGAAAGGAAAATTCCAACTACTTTCCTGGATAAGAGTATTCTATAACATTTCAGAAGGAACATGGTTCTGTCCATTTTCCACAGCTTTTCTGCAGCTTTCTTGTTTCTAACCATATGCCAGAAGGACACTCTCTTTCAAAAGGAAAAACAAATTAAAAAAAAAAAAAAAATCCTGAACAGAAAAAAGGAACACTGTTGTCATCTTGTCTCTTTCTTCCAGCCCCTCAAAGTAAGTGCTCTCAAGTATTCTTCAATAAAAGACTAGAAAAGTGAGGGCAAAACTGTTACAAAGTGCAAAATAGATTTTTCAGGAGATCATTGCTTCATGTTTGTTTTTAGAGAAACTTTGTATTGTATTGTCATTTCTTAGGCAACTCATCGGTTTATATATTTGAATGGTTTGCATAATTAAGTGGGAATATTATCTTGTGCTGTTTTTAACAAGGTTACTTGTATTTTTTATTTGTAACTGTGTTAATATAAATAATGTTTTCAGTTTGGAATTTATTACCAATTCATTTTTTTTCCAGTTATAGTGTAAGATCATAGAATTAAAATGTTTAAAAGCCACACTAGCAACACATGTATTTAGTTTTTGTAACTTAAGAAGTCTGTGCTGACTGGAAAACTGGCATCTACTCACTGCAATGAAATAGCCTCCACTCACAGAGGAAAAGTACTTGAACATGTCTTCATAACACTGTTGTAACTACTGACTATATTTAGTGCAATTAATTTGGCAGTTTGTAATACGACTAAAGTGCCAGATCTGCTGCACAGACATCTAAGTAAATTTGTGTCTGCTCTTGAGTTACCTTTAGAATAAGGGTGGTTGAGGACTTTGGTATAAGAACAATTCCAATAGCCTTTACCTTTATAATTTATTTCCCAAAGTACCCTCAGAAACTGACTGTGGGATAGATTTATTTTCTAACAGCAGCATGATAACACCAACCCACTTTTTTCCTACGGTGTCCTTTTCCTCTCCTTTATTATGTGACCAGATATATACCTATAGATAGGGAAAGGGATCTGGACTATTAGAGAAGGCAAGAAAAATTAAGGTAGCTTGCAGTCAGATCCTGAGGGGCCAAAAAACTGCATGCCATAAGTTGGCTGTATTTTCCTGGTGGGGCACCCAAATAAGAATCAGTGGTGTAAGTACAGCAATAGTTAAAAGTGGTTTTTATTAGTATGAACTTTTTTTAAAAAAAATTTGAGCATATAAATAATGGTTCTTTCCTTCATAACATTTACTAAAAGCCAATAATATATAATTATGTGAAAAATCTTAACTACATGTTCTTATTTTTAAGACAAAGACATGAAGAACAAAAAAAAATAATTCTTGATAATCTGTAGGTCTCTCGTGGTAAACAGATATATAGGGATTTGGTGGGGTTTGTTGTTTTTTGGGGTTTTTTTGTTTGTTTGAGAGGAGTGTTTGTGGTTGGATTGATTGTTTTTGTGTGTGTGCTAACTTTTAAGATCTACTTTATAATTTGATTTTGCACGGTTTGGTCTTAAATAGCAATGTGCTACTGCAACACTCTTTCTTCACAGCTAAATGGAACTGTGTTTTCATTTCATGTTTCCATTTCATGGAATATGCTATTATTTAACTTAATTTATATGTGTGTGTGTATTTAAAATTATTTATAATATTGCTGTTCTTTACATCTGTTATGACTGATATTTATAAGAAAGAAATCTCTTTGTCAAGGGTTCCTGCAGCTTATGCCTCACCTGAAATCATAATCTTTTTTTTTTTTTGACCTGATTATCATTTCTATGGCAACCAATTGTAATATCAAAATGGAGCATTTTGCCTTCAAGTAGGGAATAAGGAGCAGGATGTGATTAATTCTTAAAGTGCAAGGCTATTTTGAAAACTCTCTTACAAAAATAGCGTTGTCACATTTAATAGTTTTTTTAACCCCATAATTTCTCAATCAAATTCATTCAGTTTACAATTGAAATGCTTTTCTGACTGCCAACCCCTTCAATTAGGACTGGGATTTGGAAATTTATTTGTTTTCTATCTGACTCATGGATCACCAATAATAAAGATTTTTGCAGGTCAAGTATTGCCTTCAGATACACTTGTGCAACTCCATTACATTCAGTCAGGTTGCATGAATGTAACTGAAGGTAAAACAGCAAAAACAGTGGAACTGAAAAATAGTTCTGCAACTGGAGCTTTTAGTTAATAACTGTGTCGATTATGTTCAGGCCAGAAAATTATTCAATTCACTCTCACAGATCTGCATTGTTTCTGTCTGCTTAAAATTAATTTCTGATTAGAAGACGTCCCTGTTGACAAGTTCAACTATACACAAATAACAGGCCCAAGCACCAGATTGTTTTCACAAAGTCCATTTTGAGACTAAAGATGAAGCTCTGTTTATGAATTGTGCTTTGTATTTAGAAAACCCCTTTTGTCTTTTTCTGCTTGAGTTCTTTTGCCTTTTTTCAATAAAAGGTTTCCATTGTCACCTCTGTACTGTTTGTCCAGATGCATCTTGCTAGAAAGGGATTGCTAGAAATGTCAGTGATTTCTTAGCTCTTTTGCAGTTCTCCATGAAGTACAAGATGTCAGGGGCTTGAAGGCAATAAGAGGCATTGCTTCCCCTGCCCAGTCTTTCCCAGGGGCTCCCCCCAAGCTGCTACAGCCCACGACCCCATTTCAGCCCCCTGGAGCCACCTGTCCCTGCCCCAGAGATGCCAGTCTCCAGCTCCCCACATCCCTGCCCTGTCCAGCCATGGGTCCCACCCACATCCCAGCTCAACATTGGTCCATCCCCAGGTGCCCCCCTTGCTGCCCTGCTCCTGGCTGGGGTGGTGCAACAGGCTCTGGTTGCCCCCCATCCCAGGCTCCCAGCCCCCAGAGAACCCCCAGCTCACACAATGTCTTAACATGATACAGTGTCATTGCTGTTCATGCACAGGGCTTATTTTGTTAGTTTTCACTTAAAGACAACTTTTATGACTGGTGCAATTGTAATTCAATAATTGTGGTGTTGACTTTATTTGGCTTGCCTGGAGCAGCCATTCCCCCATAAAGGGAATGCTAAAATATTTAAGCAGGTCAGGAATAAGACCTAATACAAGTGAAAAACAAGCTTAAGCAGCTAAGAGCAGTTTTCATTTAAGTGAAAGCAGCATTGACCTGGTAGTTGAATGGTTGTAGAATTCATACTTCACTTTTTGCTTACAGGCGAGTCTAGCAATCAATGGTGGGTGTTTTGCCTCTCTTTGGACAAAATATTCAAGAACCTGTTTATGTATTAGTCCTTGGCCTTCACAGATGACCTATCAAATGACTTCACATTCCCTAATCTTAATAAAAGTTTTCCTGAAATTTGTACATGGATTAAACCAAATGAAAAATGTTACTTTTCCACACAGGTTCCAAACGCACATCTTTAAGACAGGTATGTACTGTTCATTTTTTTTAAAGATATGGGGTTCTGTCTATAATACATAGAAAAACATTTAGAGTAATCAGGAAGGATTGAAATCATATTCAGATCTGGATTCAATGCTCATTCTGTCCCCAAGTTAAAGCACGAGTATTAGTAACCTACTTACTTTTCAGTGCTCCAGTTTCAGGTGTGTAAAATATATATTAATCCAGTAAATTCTAGAATTCTTTGGCATATCTCTGACCTGTCTAAAAGTTAGTTATCCAAGTCAAGGCAAATAATTTTGGCTTTCCTGTATACTTAGTAAAAGGAAATAAAACCCTCTAGAGAATGCTTTATTTTCCCTTGGACATCTATTTTAGGATAACATGAATCATTTAAAGATATTTCTCTGCATTAACTATAAAAAAAGCTTAGAATTACTATCTTTGTCTTAAACAATGAACTATTAAGCATCTAATATTAAGGCTGATTAATCCAAATTTAGGTGAGATTAATTTGTTTGGAACTCTATTAATAAGTTTATATATTTGGACAAACCATGCACACTACTTCAGCTGATCAGATGTTTAAATCTCTTACGACACTACGCATTATATGCACCTTTTTTATTTGCTCTGGACTTGAAATAAAATGTAATTTTAAAAGTGAAATCTAAAAATTTTAATTGTTAAATATATGTCAAATATTTGGGATATATTCATTATGCCATGAATAATCTAAACACATTAGAACTAAACAGACAAAGAGCAGGATAGGATAGTGATAGAAAAACTGCATCATGCCTCTGTTTCTGTAGTAGTAGAATTGCTTGCAGAGGCCACTTGAAACTTTAATTTTGATGAACAAACTTTAAATTTTAAGACTATATTAGTCTTATTGCTCTTAAAACTTATTTCTTGTCTCTCAGATGCAAAGATGCAGTCACTTGGGCACAAACTGTACACCTTCATCCAAGTACAAAACATAATGAAGCAACGTGCTGGGGCAGGGGGGAACATTTATTTCATGACTATTTTCAACATGCCCAGGCTTGGGAAAGACTTGTAAGCAGTGTTTAACTACTGTGAATGAGGCTTCTCTTACTTCGAGTGAAACCATGCTCCAGCAACTCAATATCTTTCTTGTAGTGAGGGGCCCAAAACTGAACACAGGATTCAAGGTGCGGCCTCACCAGTGCTGAGTACAGGGACACGATCACTTCCCTACTCCTGCTGGCCACACTAGTTCTGATACAGGCCAGGATGCTGTTGGCCTTCTTGGCCACCTGGGCACACTGCTGGCTCATGTTCAGCCGGCTGTCAACCAGCACCCCCAGGTCTTTTTCCTCCGGGCAGCTCTCCAACCACTCCTCCCCAAGCCTTGTAGCGTTGCATGGGGCTGTTGTGACCCAAGTGCAGGACCCTGCACTTGGCCTTATTAAACCCCATGCAGTTGACCTCTGCCCATCAATCCAGCCTGTCCAGATCCCTCTGCAGAGCCCTCCTACCCTCCAGCAGATCAACAGTCCCACCCAACTTGGTGTCATCTGCAAACTTACTGAGGGAGCACTCAATCCCCTCATCCAGATCATTAATAAAGATATTGAACAAGACCGGCCCCAGAACCGAGCTCTGGGGAACACCGCTTGTGACCAGCTGCCAGCTGGATTTAACGCCGTTCACCACAACTTACTGAGCTCGGCAATCTAGCCAGTTCTTTACCCAGAGAAGAATAAACCCATCTAAGCCATGAGCCACCAGTTTCTCCAGGAGAATGCTGTGGGAGACGCTGTCAAAGGCTTTAGTAAAGTCCAGGTAGACAACATCCACAGCCTTTCCCTCATCCACTAGGCAGGTCACCTGGTCATAGAAGAGGTCAGGTTGGTCAAGCAGGACCTGCCTTTCATGAACCCATGCTGGCTGGGCCTGATCCCTTGATTGTGCTGCACATGTGCTGTGAGCGCCCTCAAGATGAACCACTCCATGATCTTCCCCGGTACGGAGGTCAGGCTGACAGGCCTGTAGTTCCCAGGATCCTCCTCCCAGCCTTTCTTATAGGTGGGTGTCATATTGGCAAGCCTCCAGTCATCTGGTTGCTCCCCTGTTAACCAGGACTGCTGATAAATGATAGAGAGTGCCTTGGAAAGCTCTTGGCAAGCTCCTCTGCCAGCTCTCTCAGTACTCTTGGGTGGATCCTATCAGGTCCCATACACTTGTGAGTGTCCAGGTGGCTTAACAGGTCCTTAACTGTTTCCTGCTGGATTATGAGGAGTTTATTGTGACCTCCGTCCCCATCTTCCAACTCTGGAGGCTGAATACCCTGCGGATACCTGGTCTAGTTATTAAAGACTGAGGCAAAGAAGGCATTAAGTACCTCAGCCTTGTCCTCATCCTTGGAGACAATGTTCCCCGCCATATGCAGTAAGGGATGGAGATTCTCCTTGCCTCTTTTTTTGTTGCTAATATATTTGTAGAAACATTTTTTATTATGCTTTACGACCGCGGCCAGATTGAGCTCTAGCTAGTCTTTTGCCTTTCTAATTTTGTTGCTGCTTAACCTAATGAGATCCTTGTACTCTTCTTGAGTTGCCTGCCCCTTCTTCCAAAGGTGATGAACTCTCCTCTTTTCCCTGAGTCCCAGCAAAAGCACCCTGTTCAGCCAGGCTGATTGTCTTCCCACCAACTCATCTTACGAGACATGGGGACCGCCTGCTCCCGCGCCTTTTAGATTTCCTTCTTGAAGACTGTCCAGCTTTCCTGGACCCTTTTGCCCTTCAGGATGGTCTCCCAAGGGACTCTCTCAATCAGTGACCTGAACAGGCTGAAGTCTGCCCTCCGGAAGTCCATGGTAGCAGTTTTGCTAACCCCTCTTCTTACTTCGCTCAGAAGCAAGAATTCTCTCACGTCATGGTCGCTAAGCCCAAGAAAGCTTCCAACCATCACATCTCCCACCAGTCCTTCTCTGTTTGTAAACAGCAGGTCAAGAAAGGCACCTCCCCTGGTAGCTCACTTACCAGCTGTGTCAGGAAGTTATCCTCCACACACGCCAGGAACCTCCTAGACTGTTTCCTCTCTGCTGTGTTATACTTCCAGCAGCTGTCTGGTAGATTGAAGTCCCCTACAAGAACAAGGGCCAGCGAATGTGAGACTTCTGCCAGTCGCTTATAAAATGTTTCATCTGCCTCTTCGTCCTGGTTGAGTGGTCTATAACAGACTCCCAGCAAGATATCTGCCCCATTCGCCTTCCCCCTCATCCTTATCCATAAACACTTGAGTGGATCTTCACAACTGTTGATTTCTATACAATCAAAATTCTCCTTAACATACAGAGCCACCCCACCACCTCTCCTTCTTGCCTATCCCTTCGGAAGAGCTTATAGCCATCCATTGCAGCAATCCAGTCATGAGAATCATCCCTCTATGTTTCTGTGATGGCAACTACATCATAGCTGTCGCGCTGCACAATGGCTTCCAGCTCCTCGTGTTTGGTGCCCAAGCTCCGTGCATTGATGTAGATGCACTTGAGCTCGGCTATCTATTTCACTCCCAACCCTGGCATGTCACCCCTAGGCTCATCTCTACTGACCCTGGTTTTATACCCTCCCCCCTTCAAATCTAGTTTAAAGCCCTCTCGATGAGGCCTGTCAGCTAATAAGCAAGAATCCTTTTGTCCCTTGGAGACATTTGCACTCCAGCTGCTGCCAGGAGGCTGTTCTTTGTAAAAATCTTTAATTACGTAGATACATTGTCATGAAAACTTTGTCAGAATAATGTTCCTTAAGGGGGAAATTTACCCTTTCCTCTTAATTTTCAAGTCTTCAAGTCTTTTCTCATGTTTAAGAAATCTAATGTGGTGGATTAGTAATTTATCATGAAAGTAGTGTCAGGGCCCTGAGGGCACCATCAGCCTTGACTGTCCCTGCCCACATCCTCCCAGGGCTCCCCGCACCGTGCTGCTGATGGCCCAGGACCACATTTAAGCCCCCTGGGGCTGTCAACCTCTGCCCCACTGATGTCACAGCAGGGCCAGTGTCCAGCTCCCCACAGCTCTACCCTGCCCAGCCATTGGTCCTGCTGAGCCGGGTCTACCTGTAGGCCCACATCCTAGCCCAGAATTGGCCCGTCCCCAGGGAGGTGCCTGATTTCCCAGGGCTATGGGACTGGGTCTCCCCCAGTACCCTCCACCCTGCCCTGTGTCCTGGCTGGGGCTCCTGCAAGCCCAGGAGCCTCATGCATCTCCCAGCTCCAGAGAACTTTATCCCCTACCTTACATAGATGGTTGCTGATCCTGTCCAGGAGTTATGTTTTCATTTTCTTGTACTTATTTAGTTATAATCAAATGCTGGATCAATGTATGTTTTGCTTGCTGATAAGGAGCTATTTCCCTTGGTAGCAGACAGTCACACTATGATTTTTTTTTTTGAGGAACCCAAGCTACATCCTTGATCTGAGCTGTAAACCCTCCTGCTAATAATGTTACAATATTACCATGAGTCTTGGTATGAAACACCTGCACATTTTAGTGTTTGCCATTCTTGTTTTGTCTGGTCATCCTCACTGTCCTCTTCATGCTGGCGTGTCTGATCAGCATAAATTGAGAAGAATACATTCTGCCAGTGGAAAATTTCTGAATCCTTCAATGATACAGGTGTTTGCAGGACAGTCCCTCCACCACTGGCAGCAGAGTTGTGGCTTAACTGCTCAGGCTGCTAATCATGGTAGGACCGTACCAATAGACTCAGAGTTTTTCATTCACTATTATGTTGTTTAATCACTTAACACTAACTTATTCTGTGGTTTAGACAAATGATGTTCTGCCACTAGCTTGATATTTTGGCACATTTTATCCAGTGTGATAACCGTAAGTAATGAATGTTCTCCAGGGCCTTCCCCAGCTTAAGACAGAGAGTAAGACAAAGAAAAGATGCCAATAACCAAGTCCTTTTAATATGCCAGACTACTTTTTCATCATCAGAGCTGAATTTTTAAAAAATGATTTTATTAAATTGTTCTTTCAATACCACATTCATTTGTCCTCCTAAGCTGAATGCCAGAAAGAACTGGCAGTCTTAAAATGACAGAGACACATAATTTGTGTTAAATGATTTTTATAATAGCCAGTATAAGAGATAGAAAAGTCCTATATGTTTTAATGTGTTATGAAGGATGTCATAAGTTTCTGGATAAGCCCAATGAATACTGAATTGTCAGGCTTCAATTTTTCTTCCTATTTCTTCTTGTGTCAAACAGACTGAGATGGCTATGTCTCTCACCACAGATCACTGGATTTTCTCTTCCTGCCCATTGCAAGACATTGCAGGATATGTGTCTGGCCAGGCAGCCTGATCCATAAGCCTAAATTAATGAGCTAAGTTGGACTAGCACTCAGGTGACATTCTGTTCCACCCTCCTCTAATATGTTTAAGCATGAATATGCTCCTCAACATACTTTTGGCCAATGCCAAGTAACAGTCTTTTAGACAATAGTCAAGTATGTTCATAGATACTGTGAGTCAAGAATTTACCCTCATGGACAGTACAGATAAAGATACTTGTGAGGGGAAGAATGTTTGCGAAGCTGGGCAAATTGCTGTAACATGTTCAGACAGAAGATTTTAGCCTGCTTTATTTACTTGTACAAACACAACCATAGGCAAAGAGGTAATGAACTGTAATCATTGATGGGTTCTGCAGCATTCAGAAAGATACACTATTTATCAAACCAAAATATCATGTTTTCACTTCAAAAAACACTAAAAGAATTCACTGAGGGTCTTTTATTTCTGATCCATGTTCATTTTCAACCCAAAGAATCTCCTTTTCATTTTCTGTGAATCTGATCTTGGAAATGTGCGAAATTCCAATACTTATTTTTAATTGGTGTGTACCTATGAACTTTTTAGTGTTGCCGTATGTTTTCAAGAGATAGCAGTGGATGAGAGCAAAAAAGAGATGAAGATTAGGAATAGGTGGAAATTCTCTGAAGTTGAAGAGAGTTTCATGAGTTCCTGTCAAATCCTCTTTTCTCCTTCTCTTGAAGGCAGATACTGAGGGGAAAAAACTACATAAACTCACTTGTGTACTTCTTTGGCTTGTCTGTTATTTCTTAACGATTTAGGTTTAGAGTTGACCTCAAATGAAGACCCTCTCCCAAACACTAACATACAAAATGTTGCCTCTACAGAGGGATCTGGACAGGCTGGATTGGTGGGCAGAGGTCAACTGTAGGAGGTTTAATAAGGCCAAGTGCAGGGTCCTGTACTTGGGTCACGACAACCCCATGCAACGCTGCAGGCTTGGGGAGGAGTGGTTGGAGACCTGTCCGGAGGAAAAAGACCTGGGGGTGCTGGTTGACAGCTGGCTGAACATGAGCCAGCGGTGCGCCCAGTTGGCCAAGAAGGCCAACAGTGTCCTTGCCTGTATCAGGACTAGTGTTGCCAGCAGGAGTAGGGAAGTGATCGTGCCCCTGTACTCAGCACTGGTGAGGCCGCACCTTGAATACTGTGTTCAGTTTTGGGCCCTTCACTACAAGAAGGATGCTGAGGTGCTGGAGCATGTCCAAAGAAGGGCAACAAAGCTGGTGAGGGGTCTGGAGCACAAGTCTTATGAGGAGTGGCTGAGGGAACTGGGGTTGTTTCGTCTGGAGAAGAGGAGGCTGAGGGGAGACCTTATCGCTCTCTACAACTACCTGAAAGGGGGTTGTGGAGACGTGGGTGTTGGTCTCTTCTCCCAAGTAACTAGTGATAGGATGAGAGGAAATGGCCTCAAGTTGCACCAGGGGAGGTTTAGATTGGATATTAGGAAAAATTTCTTCACTGAGAGGGTGGTCAAGCATTGGAACAGTCTTCCCAGGGAGGTTGTGGAGTCACCATGTTTGGAAGTGTTCAAAAAACGTGTGGATGTGGCACTTCAGGACATGGTTCAGGGGACACGCTGGCGCTAGATTAATGGTTGGACTTGATGATCTTGAAGGTCATTTCCAACCTTAGTGATTCTGTGATTCTGATTATGTGAAAATAAGAAAAGATATATGAAGAATGTCTCATTAATATAACAAAATCTCTATCACGTCTGTCAAAATCAATGCAGATTTTTAATTTTTATTTTACTTCTCAGCAACATATTCCTTATTCCAAAATGGCTACCTACAAATTCTTCAAAAATTCTCTCATTCAAACACCACTGTAGCAAAACCAAAAGGTGTGGCAATATAAATGCTTTCCTAGAGACATTTATAATATGAGGAATCTAAGTAAAAAAAAGTGTAAATAAATGCTGATTATGTTTCTAATAGATGTTTAAGCTGCATACTACATTATTGCGTAAGTGACTCGGACTCTTTTAAAGATTTTTATGGAGTGCATCAGACATACAGTACACAGTTTAATTAAGTATTTTTTAGATTAAAACAACATATTTGCATTTATTATAGTATATTTACCCCTAAACCAGCAGAAACAGGAAAAGTCTGTGAGACTGCTGTTTTAATCCTGGTGCTAAATGCTATGGGGTAAAAATTCAAAGAATATAAAAATTTTCATCTGTTAACCACTCTGTCATCTTACTAAATCTCCAACATTTTTTGAGTTGGGGAAAATTTAATTAATGTCAGTGGAGGAAATGTTAAGACTATATAAGAGCATAAATTGTTAAATCTCTTGTGAGTTATTCACATTAAAAACATCAATGTGAATGAAGAATATCCGGAGATCAGTTTGAATGTTATACTCATTTACTTCTTCAACATATTATGCCTTCAGTTGTTGTTTTGTTGTAAAGTAATAGACTTCTCCAGGAAAGAAAACAAAAAATTTTAATCGTATCATAACTTTCCTATTAAAAATATTTGCCTTAATCACTGTATAATAAGACTTCAAGCATGTGATGTACACAGAATTTTCTATATAGGAACAAAAGAATTAATAGTTCAGATATTCTGCTATTAAGATTTAAAGCTATCTTAATATAGTAATTTTTAAAACTGTTTCTGATCCACTGAAATCAGTGAATTATTGAGAAAAGTGATAATCCATGAAAGTAAAAGTTGAAAAATATATTCCTTCGAAATATGCATTAAAGATGTTAATTTAAAAAGAAACTTCTACATTCCTCTCAATATTTTTTATCATAGCACACAAAACAGAATAACTGCAGTGATAATATTAAGGGGGAAAGTACTTATTCAAAATACTTTTTTCTTTAAATCTAGAAAGAGATGTAACATGTAAAATTCATTTCCAGACAAAAATACTCATTTTCAAACACTTGGTGTAATTAAGATACTGGTCAGGAAGTTGGTTATCGGTTCAGCTATCGTATATTTTACAAATTTATTTCATTAATTTAGTTCAGTCACTTAATCTCAATTCCCTGTTTGGAAAGGAGTGATGATTATCCTATACCCAATTCCCTGTTTGGAAAGGAGTGATGATTATCCTATACGCAGCAGAAGTAAAAGAGAAAAATAAATAATTCATCTGTGTCTGACATTGTTCCTTCAGTTGTGTTTGTATGGCTGTGGTGGGTTGGCCTTGGCTGGATACCAGGTGCCCACCAAGCCACTCTATCACTTCCCCTCCTCAGCTGTGGGAAGAGGAGAGAAATTATAACCAAAAGGCTCTTGGGTCGAGATAAGGACAGGGACATCACTCAGCAATTATAATCATAGTCAAAACAGACGTGATATGGGGAAAATAATTTAATTTGTTGCCTATCAAAATCAGAGTAGGATAATGAGAAAATAAAATCTAAATCTTAAAACACATTCCCCCCACCCCTCCCTTCTTCCTAGGCTTAACTTCACTCCTGATTTCTCTACTTCCTCCTCCACAGTGGTGCAGGGAGATGGGGAATGGGGATTGCAGTCAGTTCATCACACATTTCTGCTGCTTCTATGTCCTCACACTCTTCCCCTGCTCCAGCATGGAGTCCCTCACAATGGAGACAATCCTCCACAAACCTCTCCAACATGAGTCCTTCCCATGGGCTGAAGTTCTTCACAAATAGCTCCAGCCTGGGTCCCTTCCACGGGGTGCCGTCCTTCAGGAACAGACGGCTCCAGCCTGGGTCCCCATGGGGTCACAACTCCTGCCAGCAAACCTGCTCCAGCTGGGGCTCCTCTCCCCACAGGGCCACAGGTCCTGCCAGGAGCCTGCTCCAGCGTGGGCTTCCCACAGGGTCACAGTGTCCTTTGGGCATCCACCTTCTTCCAGTGTGGGGTGCTCCCCAGGCTGCAGGTGGATATCTGCTCCACCATGGAGTTCCATGGGCTGCAGGGAGACAGCCTGCCTCACCGTGGTCTTCACCATGGGCTGCAGGGGAATCTCTGCTCTGGCACCTGGAGTACCTCCTCCCCCTCGTTTTTCACTGACCTTGGCATCTGCAGAGTTGCTGCTCTCACATATTCTCACTCCTCTCTCTGGCTGCTGTTGTTGCACAGTGGTTTTTGTCCCCTTCTTCAATGTTATCACAGAAACACTACCACCATTGCTCATTGGCTTGGCCTTGGCTAGCAGCAAATCAGATGGACCTGGCTGCCACTGGCTCTGTCGGACATGGGGGAAGCTTCTAGCAGCTTCTCACAGAAGCACCCCCTGCAGGCCTCCTGCTACCAAAACCTTGCCATGCAAACTCAATACATTCCACCCCTCACCTCAATGAATCACATATTTAAGAATTATCATTAAAATACACATTCATCACACAACCTTCACAAACTTTATTAACATCAACAAAAAGAATTCCCCACACCAAAATCAAAATAATACCATTACAACACCAACAGAAGTGGACAATTTATGCACAATCCACTCCATGTCTCTTCACCACAATTACAACAGGAATTCCCCACAATCCTTCCCCTTTTCACTCTCTAGCTATGTTCAGTCTGTTTTTTTCCTGTTACCTCTTGCAATTACTATCACTATCTTGAATTCCTCATGCCCCACGTTGAATGCCAAGGACTGTGGTGAGTTGACCTCAGCTGGGTGTCAGGTGCTCACCAAGCTGCCTTATCACTCCCCCTCCTCTGCTGAACAGGGAAAATAAAATATAACAAAAAGGTTCTCACGCTCAGAAAAGGACAAGGAGATCACTCAGCAATTACCATCATGGGCAAAACAGACTCAACTCAAGGAAATTAATTTAATTTATTACCAATCAAAATCAGGGTAAGGTAATGAGAAATATATTTGGTTTACGTGGCTGAATATCTTCTATAGGGCTTTGGGTATTAAGTGCCAATGAAAGTTAGTTGGTCTTTGATCTGGGTGATCAAAATTATTTAACACCTAATCCAGTGGCAGTACAAATATTTCTAAGTTCCTGTGTCTCCTGATCTTCCAAAAATGTTTTTCATAGTCATTTTGTAGCTGACAAGAAAAAAATTGAAGTATTTTAAAGAAAGAGAAAGAGGAATAAGAGAAAGAAGAGAAAAAGATTACATTCTTGTAGTTAGACATTAAAATGACATTGTTATACATTGTGCAGCTCAGTGGTATTAAGATTCACTGGACAATGAACTATTTAATTTTTAGATTTTTTTTGAATCAAGATAACACTTTGTTAAAAAACACATTTTGTCCTTCAAGATGAATTATCCTCTCACTTTTTAATGTTTTAAGTGATAATAATCTACGATAATATGAGTCCATACATAAAAATGTAGAACCTCATGCATTCCTACTGTGTAGTAATTTTATTTCAGTATTATGTATTGATGTTGATGGTGATCCGTAAGAAAAATATACAAAGAAAGGACATGGTCAAATATTCCATTCACAGGCAAGATTTTTTCTAACGTCAGGCAGATTTCTGATATATTTAGGAATACAGAGTATGTTTCTTTTGACTCATCCTCTGTAAACACATTTTGTTGTAGATAAAATAACAACAAAAGCCTGACTTCATATCCTATTGTAAAATTTCAAGTGTTTGTAATGATATTGAAATGTAACAGCAAAATGAAACTACTTTTCTTTTATACAGTGACTTCCTTTACCAGTAGTAATACCAAACCAACATACAGATTAGTAAATATAAGAAACTGGTCCATACCCAGTAGCAATTTCTCCTTTACCTCAATGGGCTTCCAATCATGTTAAACAGCAATAACAAAATCTGTTGTGTTTATTTCTTCACAGTGAAGGATGTGGGTTTTATGTAGGTGTTGTCTAAATGTTTTGAAGCATTGCATAAAAGTTAAATCAATGTTACGACAATCACTCTAAAACGCAAAACAGAAAATAGACCTAGTCATTAATACCTCTGTTAGCTTCTTGTTTTTAATACTACTTTATTTAAGGTATTTCCTTGCCTCTTGTTGTCAAATATCAACACAAAACCCAGGATTTTTTGTTAAAATATAAATTTTATTGAAAAAAATTTATTAAATCAAAACAAACCAAAAATTAATTTCACAAAGAGTTCAGATAGTCCCATTTGCAAAGTAGTTACACATAGTTGTCTTTTTGTAGAGCTTTTTTTCTTCCACTATTTTCTTTCAATATCTTACAATAAATATTATGTACAATAAAATCCACATTATAATTATATACATATATACAACTATGACTTTATAATTCTTCACTGCTACTGCATTGTACAGAAGTTAGTTTGTGTTTGCACAGGTCTAATACAAACAATCTTACCCATTCTGCTCTGGAAATAATTAGTAATACCATCAGTGATAAAATATAAATCAGAAAGAACACAGAAGTTTGGACATCTGGCTATGTAAGTGCAGTTATCACAGAGTTCGGGGAATTCCTGGAACATAACCCATATGCAGACTAAGAACTTCATTCATAGTGTCTTATGAAGATACGCTATGAAGGAGGCAGAGTTTGGACATTATGTAAAGAGAAATAAGGAGTTTATCCCAACAGAGTATTAATTTTTAACAGTTCAGCCACTCCTAACATCACCGCTATATCAGTATTTTGCAGTAAATACATTGCTAAATGTACAAATACATTAAATACAATCCTGTAAGTGATTTGGCTAAAATTCTCGAAGGTAGTCAACACTGGACTAACATTCAGGAGCAGGTCACCATACTTTAGCAGAGTTCTTTCTCTGGACCAACACTGCTTCTTTCATAAAAAGACCTCAAACACTAAGGCGTGTTCCTTGAAGAGGGTGACACAGCTGCCAGCCCAGCTGAAGTGCCTCTACACCAATGCATGCAGCATGGGCAACAAACAGGAGGACTTGGAAGACATCGTGCTGCTAGAAAGCCACGAAGTGGTCACCGTTACTGAAAGCCGGTTGGACAAATCTCACAACTGGAGTTTGGCTACTGATGGCTACAGGCTGTTCAGAAGGGACAGGCAAGGAAGGAAGGGAGCAGGTGTTTCCCTCTGCATCAAGAAATGGATAGAATGTGAAGAGCTGTATCCGAACAATAGCCATGAGCAGGTCGAAAGCTTATGAGTAAAAATCAAAGACCGAGGTAACGAAGGGAACCTTCTGTTTAGTGTCTTCTGCAGGCCACCCGATCAAGGGGAGTGTATTGATGAAGCCTTTCTACTCCAGCTACAGGAGGCATTGTGGTCGCAGGCCCTCATCCTGCTGAGGCACTTCAACCACCCTGGCATCTGCTGGGAAAGTAGTATGGCGAGCTGCAGGCAATCCAGGAGACTCCTGGAGTGCATGAAGGATAACTTCTTAGGCCAGGTAACAGACAGCCCAACCAGGGGGGCTGTGATACTGGACTTGTTGACCACTAGCACAAGTGAACTAATTGGTGACACCAAGATTGGAGGCAGCCTGGGCTGCAGTCATCATGCACTGGTGGAGTTCACAGTGCTGAGGGATATGGGGCAAGCAAAGAGTAAAGTCAGGACCCTGAATTTTGGCAATCTTCCAGCTTTTGAAGGCGTGGGTCACTAGGACGCCCTGGGAAACTGCCCTCAAGGACAAGGGAGTAGAGCAGAGCTGGCAGATCTTTAAGGACACTTTCCACAGAGTGCAAGAGCTCTCGATCCCCAGGTGTAAGAAATCAGGAAAGGCAAGAGGTGGGTATGTCTGAGTTGAGACCAGCTGGTCAAACTGAAGGGCAAGGAGGAAATGCACAGGCACTGGAAGCAGGCACAGGTATTCTGGGATGAGTACAGGGACACTGCCCAGGTGTGTAAGGATGAGGTCAGGAAGGCCAAGAGATGGCTGGAGCTGAACTTGGCAAGGGAGGCAAGGAATAATGAGAAGGACTTCTACAGGTATGTCAGCCAGAAAAGGAAAGTCAAAGAAAGTGTAACCTCCTTGATGAGCAAGACTGGCAGACTGGTAACAACGGATGAGCAGAAGGCTGAGGTACTCAACGACCTCTTTGCCTCACTCTTCACTGGCAATCATGCTTCCCACACCTCTTGAGTGGATGGACTGCAAGACAGGGACTGGAGGAGCAATGTCCCTCCCACTGTAAGAGAAGATCAAGCTCGAGACCACCTGAGGAACCTGAACATAGACAATTCTATGGGACCTCGTAAAGATGCATCCCAGAGTCCTGAGGGAATCAGCTGACACAGTTGCCAAGCCACTCTCCATGATATTTGACAAGTCCTGGCAGTCAGGTGAAGTCCCTGGAGAATGGAAAAAGGGAAACATTGCACCCATTTTTAAAAAGGGTAACAAGGAGGACCCTGGGAACTACCAATGTGCCAGCCCCACCTCTGTGCCTGGGAAGATCATGGAGCAGATCCTCCCAGAAGCTGTGCTAAGGTGCGTGGAGGACAGGGAGGTGATTTGAGACAGCCAGCATGGCTTAGCCAAGGGCAAGACCTGCCTGACCAACCTAGTGGCCTTGTCTGTTGGAGTGACCACATCAGTGGACAAGGGAAGAGCAAGGGCTGTCGCCTCTCTGGAGTTCTGTAAGGCTTTTGCCATGGTCCCCACAACATCCTTCTCTCCACATTGGAGAGCTATGGATTTGATGGGTGGACTGGTGTGTGGATGAGGAATTGGTTGGATGGTCACATCCAGAGCGTAGCAGTCAGTGGCTCAACGTCAAGATGGACAGTGGTGACGAGTGTGTCCCTCAGGGGTCTGTATAGGGACTAGTACTCTTTAGTATCTTCATCAATGACATAGTGGGATCGACTGCATCCTCAGCAAGTTTGCAGATGACACCAAGCTGAGCGGTGCGGTTGACACAGCTGAGGGATGGGTTGCCATCCAAAGGAACCTGGACAAGCTCAAGAAATGGGCTAGTGTGAACCTCATGAGGTTCAACAAGGCCAAGTGCAGTGTCCTGCACCTGGGTTAGGGCAATGCCTGGTATAAATACTGGCTGGAGGATGAAGGAATTGAGAACAGCCGTGATGAGAAGGACGCGGGGGTACTGATGGATGAAAAGCTTGACATGAACTAGTAACGTACTCTAGCAGCCCAGAAGGTCAACTGTGTCCTGGGCTGCATCCAAAGCAGCGTGGCCGCAGGTTAAGGGAGGTGATTCTGCCCCTCTGCTCCGCTCTGGTGAGGCCCCACCTGGAGTATTGCATCCAGCTCTGAAGTCCTCAGCACAGGAAGGACAGGGAGCTGTTGAAGCGCGTCCAGAGGAGGGCCACAAAAATGATTCGGGCAATGGAACACCTCTCCTATGAGGACAGACTGAGAGACGTAGTTTTTGCTCAGCCTGCAGAAGAGAAGGTTTCGGGGAGGCCTTTATTGTAGCCTTCCAGAATGTCAAGGGAGTATATAAAAAAGATGGGGACACACTATTTGGCAAGGCCTGTTGCAATAGGACAAGGTGTAATGGTTTTAAGGTAAAAGAGGGTGGATTTTGACTAGGTATAAGGAAGAAATTTTGTACAATGAGGATGGTGGAACACTGGCACATGTTGCCCAGAGGGATGGTAGATGCCCCATCCCTGGAAGCATTCAAGGTTCTGTTGAACAGGGCTCTGAGCATCCTGATGTAGTTAAAAACAGCTGTGTGGAAAGCTATGTACGTATGGGACGAGAGAATTCAATCTTTGGCAGCAGTGTTACCTTTCATATATGTCCATCTGATACATACTTACCAAGTAAGTCACAGTTTGCTTTTTTGATCTACCTGTTTCCTTTCACCTGTTGATTAAATTCACAGCTAGACCTTTGCCTGGCAGCTGAATGATGTCCAGCTGAATGTCAGTTGTCAACAGCTCAACATTCAGATGGAGATTGGTGACGAGCAGTGTCCCTCAGGGGTCCATTACTGGAACTAGTACTCTTTATTATCTTCATCAATGACATAGACAGCAGGATCAAGTGCATTCTCAGCAAGTTTGCAGCTGATACCAAGCTGAGTGGTGTGATTGACATGCCTGAGGGATGGGATGCTGTACAGAGGGACCTGGACTTGAAGAATGGACTCGTGTGAAACTCATGAGGTTCAACAAGGCCAAGTGCAGGGTCCTGCACCCGGCTCAGGGTAACTGCTGGTATAAATAGAGGCTGAGGGATGAAGGGATTGAGAGTAGCCTTGCTGAGAAGGGCTTGGAGGTACTGGTGCATGAAAAACTGGACATAAGTTGGTGACATGTGCTGGCAGCCCAGAAGGCCAACGGTATCCTGGGCTGCATCCAAAGAAGTGTGGCCAGCAGGTCAAGGGAAGTGATTCCGTCCCTCTACTATGCTCTGGTGAGACTCCACCTGGAGTACTGCATCCATCTCTGGAGCCCTCAGCATAGGAAAGACATGGACCTGCTTGAGAGCATCCAGAGGAGGGCCAACAAGATGATCAGAGGGATGGAGCACCTCTCCTATTATGAGGAGAGGCTGAGAGATTTGGAGCTGTTCAGCGTGGAGAAGAGAAGGCTCCAGGGACACATTCTTGCAGCCTTCCAGTACCTGAAGGTATGTTATAAGAAAGATGGGGATAGACTTTTTAGCAGGGCCTGTTGTGACAGAACAAGGGGTAATGGTTTTAAAGTAAAAGAGGATAGGATATGAGTAGATATAAGGAAGAAATTTTTCACAGTGCGAGTGGTGAAACACTGGCACAGGTTGCCCACAGAGGTGGTAGATGCCCCATCCCTAGAAACATTCAAGTTCATGTTGGAGGGGGCTCTGAGGAACCTTATCTGGTTGAAGATGTCCCTGCTCATTGCAAGGGGGGGTTGGACTAGATGACGTTTAAAGATCCCTTCCAACCCAAACTCTCCAATGATTCTAGGATTCTATGGATACTCTTTTGATGTAGTCATGTATTTGCAATATGCTTAATAAGAAATCAATTTGTAATGAGTGAGTGATAAATTGTTAAACTTAACCACCTATGAGTTATGCCAATTTCCGGTTCAGAAATCATCTTCCATGGAAATATCATGGGAGTGTGAAAACAACTTAATTTATACTTTCAAAAAAACCTTTGAAACCTCCCCTTTCCCCCTGACCTGCAGGTTTATTTAACCATATAATTTATAAATCTTTGTTTCAAGCGTAAATTTAGGCACATGTAACTTTTTGTTGTGGAAGTAGTCAAACACTGGTGTGTTGAGACATTTATTACTGTTGTAAAAGTTACTGCATTGGTCTAATTTACTGAACTTATCTGGAGACAAAGCCTTTGTTTTATCAACAATAACTTATGGTGTATAGCTGTGTTAGATGCATTCAAGATATAGCCACATAAATCTTAAGAAAAATTAAATAAACAGCACTATCACTGTAAATGCAATAATGAGAGACTTGTGTGTGAACACTTAAGAAACAAAATGTGGAGAATGTTATAGTGTCAGGAATGGTTTCCTTTCTCTCCATCCTCTCATTTATCAATGCTAAACTTATATAAACTCCCAAGAACATCTTCACTCATATGAGGGACAGTCAGGTGTTTAGGTCTTTAGAGAACCTTGCCACTAAATGAATGGCACTTATTGCAGCAACATTAAGACTTACTGAAATAGCAGCTGAAAAGTCTCTGTGGGCAGTGCCACTATGGGACTTATAGTTCTCTTACATTGATACTGAGGAATAAGAAGGACCAGTCAGTTAAGGCATTAAGGTATGCTTGTCACCTTGAACAGTGAAATACTCTGTTAGTTTGGGTGACTCGAGTAAGGACACATTGACCAATTTAGTTACAATATAAGTGATCATTTTTATTGTTGTTTAAACTTATTTAGTAAAAAAAAAAAAAAGTGTCCTTCAAGGGAAGCATTGTTCTACTTATTTTTATTTTTTTCTTAAAGAAGAATATATTGTTTCACAGTCCCTTAGATGTCATTAATTTTCATTAAATATATTACTTTTCAGAAGAAAGACAGTTAGTTGAAACAGGCTAACCCTAATTTTTACGTCTTCAAGTTGTTGAAGTCAACTCTTGTTTTCTTGAAAATAAGAATAATACATGGAGAAAAAAAGATAAAAGCATAGCAAATCTTAAAAATGCAATTGCCTCTTACAAACTTGTTGTTGGAAAATGGCAGTCTAAACCAGAAGGACACAAACTTTTAGCGTTCCCATTGAGTCTATACTGCATTGTCTTATTGGTAAAGTTATAAATTTGCATCCAAGAAGAAAAAAGAAGTTGTTATTTCTTCTGCAGTTATAGCCATGGAACAAATGACTAATAAGTTGTCTTGAGCAGCTGAGGTAGATTTTGTTTTAGAAGGCAAAAGTAAGATAGTCAAGAAGAAAAAAAGTGCTAATTCATTATACAACACAGAGGAGGCTAAGAACATAATGGACATTGTCTCATAAAAGGTAATGTTGGAAAAGAGATCAAGAAGTATCTCAGGTTAGAGGCAATGAAAAATTGAAGACCTCACTATGTTTGCCAAAATCTTTGGTGACTGTCACCCCTTCTGCCTATGAATTTTCCTTCTATTATTATTAAAAGGTTTAAAGTGAAAAAAAATCTCATTGCCTCATTACTTTCTGGAATTATTTATTTTTTCATTAATTGCAGTCTATTGCTATGCTTCTTACTCCTCTTGTCAGCCATATGCAGTGTTAACATGGTTCTTGGGATTTGTCAATATCTGATTTGATATGAGTTTGTTTTTCTGTCTTTCATTTTTGTTAACCTTATGACACAATTAATCTATCAAGCTGATCTGATCTGTGCTATGCACAACACTCTTTCTCTTCTCTTCAAACCAGACAGGCTAACAGTTGTTTATGAAAGGACAACTTTTTTTTTTTTTCCTTTCTTTTTATGATAAGGAAGAAGAAATAGTATAAAGAAGTTGATTATATATTTTAAGGTCTCTAGCATATGAAAAATATCTTATTTCTCCTATTAGTGTAACACGTTGTGGAAATAATATAATGAGAAAAAAAAAATCCCTAAGTTTGCAACATGATATGATGACTTGCTATTCATGGATAGAACTAGAAAATTCCACTCAGTTGAGTAACACATCATCTTTGATTAGGTGTAGTTTCTTTTTTCTTTTCTAGTTCATTGCCCTGAACCATAAATTCTCTAAATATGCTGTTATTGTTTTCTCCTCCCTTTCACTTTTTCATACACTGATTATGAAATGATACACTGCTTCTACAACATCATATGGCTCATTAATCTGATACATGGGTGGCAAGCCAGTATAGAGCTATAAAAGTGCTGTTGCTTTAAGGGAATGGGCAGGCTCATCGAAGACTCATTTAAAAAAAGGGTGCCTTTCTGTTGATTCCAGTGTCCACAGTTCACAATTCTTTTCAGACAGGTTGTACAAGAAAATATTTAGAGATAAGGCAATTGAAATACCCATACAACTGATTACTTTCAAACAATGCTAACTTCTCAGAGAGGACTTAACACTTTGGTTAGTCTACTTCCAAATACCCTTACTATTTTCCATTTCTTCATGCAGCAAGAAACCCATTTCAGAGTCAGTGACTGCCATCCCATTTATTCATGCATACATCGCTAAACAGAAATGTTGCTATTTTTCATGTTCCTCCAGCTGCAGGCACTGGTGGACAAACAACTAATTCTTTGTGGAAAGTAAACAAATCTGGCTATCCATACTCTAATACATATATTAGTGTTATGCAGTTGTAAGAGGCACATAAAACAGTATGTGTCCACAGGCTCTTGCAAATGAAGTCATGGAAGTCCTACAAGCCACAGGAACTACATTTTTTTTCTGGTGAGGAAATATTTCCTCTGAGGAACATTAGTGTATTTTTATTCCTTTGGCTTTATAGCACATCCTGAAAGCCACAACTCTAATGATCAGGAAATGCATGCATGGCAGAATCTGTGGTATATATGGGTGGTAATTTTTCTTAGCTGTTTTCATTCCATTAGTTATTCAAGGCTCATTATATTAACATAAACTGTGTCTTCAGTCTGGAGAGTGTCATGCTAACAGGCTTACCTAATGGATTTTTTATCATCATTTAAATGCTTTGAATTCCAGACTGTTCTGAGAGATTGGGGAGACTCAAGAGAAATGTCTGAGGTTGTAAATGAAAAAGATATAAAAAAGGTATTCAAAAGAAATTGATATGAAAGGTGTCTAATGGCCAGATCCTATAGCTGCTGGGTTTCTCTACATCTTTTAGAAAGAGGAGGAGGATCATTAAAGGTTTTTGGACTTTTAGCTTACAGGGAAGAAAAGTTACAGAATTTATTTTGGACCATTTGTGGGACACCGGACTTGTAAATCAGTCAGCAGTGAATGGCAGGGTTTGACTCCAGAAACATGCTTATCTTATCTTGCAGAAACAACTGTGATGGGTTGTGGTCTGATGGTGTATTGCTACTGAGTGATGCCTGGCATGAGGCAAAGGTCTTGCAGCCCAATGTTGCTTCAAGAAAGTCACAAAGAACCCTGTACATCTGTACCGAACTCCCCCTCCCCATATTGACTCATTGGGCCCCACCAACCCTCCAGACCCTTGCCAAGAGCAAATTGGCACATGATAATTGGCTTAGTTCCACCTCACTAAGAGTATAAATGTGGCATTTAGAATCCCTTATTTTGAGGACGAGAACTCCAACTACTGGATGGGTTGATGGGCCTGTACCTCTCTCTCCCCAAGCAGGGATGCCTCTTTGGTAAGATTCGCACCACCAACTACGTTAGATGTTCCCCAGGAAAATATCTTAACAAAAGCTCTGAACTATCAGCTCAAGCTCAATTTTTGCAATAAATTTTATCAACGGCAGTTCTAAATTTATTGTATGGGTTGCCTTAATAAATCATCTATTTTTTCAACTTTACGAAGATGTCTCAATAAAAGTCCTTGAGAGGACTCTGACAGGCAAATGTTGAGACTGATAAGTGGCTATACACACAATCCTTTAGACATAAACCATTGACCAAGTCTGGGACTAAGACTGGACCTAGCCGCATAAGGATTCTTCTCTGAGAAGGAGCTTAGAAAGCAAGGATGTCCTTTTTAAACCTCATGACTCAACCAGAGGACTTCCCCAACCACATGTCAGACTCTTACTCTAAATGCAACACCATGTCAAGAGTTTTCCAAAGTAAAGGTGGGGTAAATTAGTTCAGAAAGGTGTCAGAAGCAGATGAGGGAAACTGCCAGGACAGAAACAGCTCAAATGAGATCAGAGAGAATGTCAATTGATAGAACAGTTTAATCCAGGGACAGCAGCACAATCCCGTCCAAAGTCACTTTGTTTATACTTTATTCTATCTTCTGATGACAGTTCTAATACACTCAAGAAACAAAAGTGAGTTAAGCTCCAAGTTAGCTACCTCTAAGGTGGTCTGTGAACTTTTGTTTGTAAAATTGGTTTCATTATGTCACCAGAGAAAAAGCTAATGGAAACAATTTCCATACATAAAGTTTTTTCAACAGGTTGCCAAGAATACCCTCAATTACTTTTCAGCACAGATTTTCCTGCACACAGCGTGCAAAAGTAGTTTTTAAAAAATGGTTTAATTGGTTTTAAAGTAGTGCTATTAAAAAATACCCTAAACATCCTCCACTCTACCATCACTATTCATGATAGTAGTCATATAGCCCAACTAGAACCAGCCTTGTACTTGAGAAAGAGAATTTAGTCCGTATGTTAACACTACTGTCTATTTTCACAGAAAGCTTTAGCTCTCTTATTATAAGATGGCAGTGTGGACTGACTGAAGTGCCCAGAACTTTCGTCAGTTGAGGAGAGCTTGTCAGATAATCACCTATTTTCAACACACATACAGCATTATTAAGTCTGCTCTGTATTTCATTAATATTATGGCCTGAGTATCATATTTTACTTTCAGGTTTTGAGCTGCATAATTTTATTCTTTTTTTTTTTTTTCCTTCTGTAAAAGGCTATGCAAGACAGCAATATCCTTCAAGTACAGAAAAAAAAGTAAAGAAAAATACAGATTATTTGTGCAAAAGAACACTTCTGCAGCCAACAGTATATTTTGGTATCCACTTTTTGTTTTTTCTATATCAAAATTACTTTGAAGTACATAAGATGTGTATTTCTAGTGGTTTGTGGTTGTTGTTTTTTTTTCCCCCATGTTTCCCATGTTCTCATCTGATTCTTTCCTTTAAAAAGGGAGAAAAAAAGAATATATCCAATGGAAGAGTTTTGTAGAAAATTTAACACAGTAGAGGTTTCTGGGAAAGCATGGTTGATATGAAGTGCCAAAGAAAATGGTAGAGTGCTTTCAACATAGTCTGAATGAAAAACAATCTCATGTGAGAGAGGTACTTTAACATGATGAATATGATACTCTCCATCTATTGGGCTTTTTCTACAGAAAGAATAAGCTTTTTGATTTTAATCTAAACATCAAGCTGGTGTTGATGTTTAGACCTCTATCTATGTCAAACTATCTATCTGCTTTGACATGATCTAATGTAACTTGCATCCTGTAATGTATAATCCATGTTGTAGGGAGTGAAGCATTATAATTTTTTCAAAGGTAAATGTGGTTTTGCCATGTTTAGAATTCCAGAAGAGTAGCGGATATTTCAATCTCTATTCTTAGTGTTTTTATGAATCGAATATTAAAAGATCACATTAGTAAAATGCTTCCATAAGAAAAAAGTAATTTGGCTCAAATACAAACATCTAAGATAATGGAAGAGATGCAAGTTACATAAGCTCCTCTCAAGTAAAGATATCTATTCATTTCATAGAACAAGAAATATCTTTGATACTTATTTCTTTTTCCACTATAATTTTTCTTTCATTTTCAATACGAATATGTTCCATGTGAAAAAGAAAATGGTAATAGGAAAATCCCCAGATGATTGCATGATGTCATAAATTATAAGAACACATTATCTTCAGTAAAAATCAATGCCAACAGGAATGGGAAAAGTGTTTAAATAGGAATGTTTTCAGATAAATTCTAAAAATATTTAGTTCTGGATTCATCTGATCTGCTACAGGAGATCATTTCCCGATCATATCTTCTTTTATTCTCTCAGATGCAAAAGCTTTGTCTCTGGCTCACATCTGTTTTTAAAGGCCTAAGTACATTATAGGATATGCTGAGAAAGATATGTACGTTCCAGAGGGTTAAATGAATGATTGAAACATAAGCCATATAAAATCAGACTTCATAGTAAACAAAAAACAAAATATGACTGTAGCAATAAGATGATAGCCTAAACAAGGGCCTGTGTTATCATTTGAGATAGCTTAGGATGTTGTACCTGACCCTTAGCTGCAATTCTAAAGAGGTATGATTGTCCTACAAGTTCTAGTTGCCTTCTCCATATGTCTTGCATCTTCTAATGTCTTTAAAATGGTACTAGTTGCCTATATTTGGGCAACTAAACCCAAAGACTGTAATGCAGTCCAGTCAGACAGCTACATGTATAACCACAGGCTCACTAAGAATCAAAAAAAGAGTCATTGTAATCAACAGACACCTAATCAATACAGTTAATGGAGGAAGGAGAGTAGTTTACATAGGAACCTAGTAGTGAGACTTCACCGACTAATGTTATGATTGTCATTTAGAGACCTAGTGTAGATGTGGACACTAGCAGGTAGACACCTACATGTAGGGATAATCTTAATTTTGCAATGGAATTTATGTGTATATTCATGTATCAGACAACTAGAGATCATTGTGATGAGAAGATTCAGAAGACTGACCAATCAGGCCAGTTTTAAACTGTAAAAGACAACTTTTCTAACTTAATTTAACAACACTCTCCTGGATAATGATTAGTTCTTATGTAATTTTAATCATCATTACTACCTATGAAGAAGTTGTTATTTTTTGCACTTATACTCTAAGTCAGTTATTAGTATACCATACAACAGAGCTGATGTGTTTGCAGTGATGCAGTTAGCACATGTAGTTGACAGTGATGGTTATCGCTCTTAGCCACAGAGGTGATCAGGCTTGAGAGCTGTTTAATGAGTGAACTTGGAACAAAGGTCAGTTTGTCCTCTTTCTTTTCCAATTTTCCTCTCTTATGACTGATGTCTTTATACTGCAGTCTCCCTCCCAATAAGGGATAGTGGGTTTATGCTCCTGGTAATGCATGTCTTGGTTTTGGTTTTGCCAGTCATCCATCTCATGTGTTCTGCATAACGTCCTGCCTACTTGCAGTCCTTTGTACTTATGCATTGTCTGGCTTTTTACTTTACTTAAGGGTGTCCTACATGCAACTACATGTCTTTTCCTCTTTGGAGTTCACGTGGATTACAAACTCATGTAGTATACTTGGAACTTAAAATCATGGAATCATTTAGGTTGGGTAAAACCCTTAAGATCATTGAGTCCAACCATTAAACTAACACTGCCAAGTCTACCACTAAAGAATGTCCTAAGCACCACATCTACATGTCTTTTAAATACCTCCAGGGGTGAGGACTTAACCACTTCCCTGGGCAGCCTGTTCTGATGCTTGAAAACTGTTTCAGTGAAGAAATTTTTCCTAATACCTGATCTAAGCCTCTCCAGCACAACTTGAGGACATTTCCTCTTGTCCTATCACTTGATACTTTGGAGAAGAGACCGACACCCACCTTGCTACCTTGCTACAACCTCCTTTCAGGTGATTGTAGAGAGAGATAAAGTCTGCCTTGAGCCTCCTTTTCTCCAGACTTAACAACTCCAGTTCCCTCAGCCGCTCCTCATAGGACTTGTGCTCTAGACTCTTCATCAGCATCCTTACTCTTCTTTGGACACTCTCCAGCACCTCAATGTCTGTCTTGTAGTGAGGAGTTCAAAACTGAACACAGAATCACAGAATCACTAAGGTTGGAAATGACCTTCAAGATCATCAAGTCTGCGACGAGCGAGGGAAGGCATGCAGTTGACTCAATATGAGTGATAAAGCAAGCTTCAACTTTATTGCAAAACCTTACACATATTTATACACTAAGTTCTACTTTATGCATACTTGTCTTACAATCATTGGCTTAGCTCTAAAGAGTGCATTATCATACTCCTCCTACTTGCGCTTACTGCTACGTGGTCCGGGTTCCATCCTGTTTTTCTTATACAGTGCTGCTTCTTAGCTGTTTACCACAGCTCCTTCTCCTCAAGGCCGAGCCCTGCAGATGTCCAGCTGTTTACCAGCTTCCCAGTGCCACAGCTCCCTCTTCTCAAGGCCGAGCCGTGCAGATATCTAGCTGTTTACCAGCTTCTCAATGCTGCAGCTCCTTCTCCTTAAGGTCGAGCCGTGCAGAGTGATCCCAACATCTCCCCCTTTTTGTTTTTGTATAAACAAAACCTGATGGATCATTTGCAACCCAAGGACTGTGAGGAAGATGGACCCTCTGTACATTCTTGTATCGTCCTGTGCCGCGAACTCAGCCCAGCAGTTGGTAGGTGCCAGCTTTACGTGGGCGTCCCCACGGAGGCAACGGTGGCCTTGCTGTACACCAGCCCACTGCCCTTCAGGAAATCCTGGTATTACACATTTGTAGAGGAACGAGTTTCGACACACGTGGCCAGCGAGTGTCGGAACTCACCTCAGTTGTCACCTTTTAACACAGGGAGCCTATGGCGTATGTGCCCGCTGGCCAGACGTGCTGCACACGCCACAGCCATCCCGTCTATTGGTTCGTAGGCTTTGTTCACACGGCATTTTTTCTTAACTCAGCAGTCACATATCAACTTATGCTTAAGTCAATAGCAGAATATTACAAAGCAAAACAATTCTAGCTGTACTACTTCTAGTGATATAAACTACTCCTAGTGATAGAAAAAAGGTACTTGTATAAGGCTATGAAGACCAATATTATATCTTACCAAAGCATTTGTAGTTATAGAACGCTTTGCCTCAAAAGCTTTCCACGTTCATCTCATGATACCACAAATTTCAGTGTGATTTACCCCTACATTTTCTTTTGACTGAGGTGGCATCCAGATTGCGATGACACCTGATAGTGTCATGATGTGTCCAACGATGACGATGGCAACTGCCCCACCCATGGCCTCACCCACTTCGAGGCACCTGCAAAGTGGGTTACCCATGGTTTTACCCATGGTTTTAAACAGCCACCACCGTCAACCTCGTCCCCTGGTTAGCAGTTGAAAAGGTCCTTTCTCCTTCCGCAAATAATTTAACACATACAAGGCTTTATTCAAACGTTCTTAGGGTAATGTGGTAGCCTCTCCCCCTTTTTGTTTTGAGCGTGATTATCTAACAAAGCTCATTCATTGGGTGTGTAAGATACTTGTTTGAGTTATTAGCTAGCCAAGCATTCTTAACTACCTTTTGAACCATTCCTTGTAGACAATGCAATAAACATGGTACAATAAGCATTAGTATTAAGATAACAAGTACTATAACAACTGCCCCTTTTATTAAGTCTTGTAACCATCCACTTAGGCCCAAACTTGACAGCTATGATTCGAGGTTTAGTGAACTTGTCTGTAACCTGTCCGTTAAGTCCTTCAGTTTTTGTAATTGTTGAGTTACCGACTGTGATGTATCTGTTACATTCATACAACACATGCCATCAAACTCCTCACACCCGTGCCCTTGGGCCAAAAGTAGGAAGTCGATAGCTGCCCTATTTTGCAATGTCACATGCCTTATTGAGTCAGTTTCCATTAACAAAGCACTGAGTGTTGCAGAAGTAGCATTGGTTTGTTTTGCTAGCCAACATCCCAATTTATTTAAAGTGGTTAAGCCTTGGGCAGCAGCGACCCCAGGGGCAAGGAAAGAGGTTAGTATGGTTTTGTCCGCAGTCCAAAAATCCAGTTGGTCATTGCACTCTTCCTGATATTTTCAAATCTGTCATCTTATTCTATGCCGTCGGGTAAGGTTCAATATCATAGAAGTGTTGGGAGTTAACAATGTTAGGTGCCCCAATGTGTAAGGACCACCTCTCAAACGGGAGGGAACACCTTGCCATGCACGATCACCACAAATCAAGAATATTCCTTTAGGGAGTCTCATTGGGACAATAGTAGAGCGTGAGATGTTGCTCGTTGTATAATTACACCAATTGGTAGCATTCTGAAAAATGGCTAACGTGGGGTTTACATCCTGTGACCTGGCTATCTTCTCAGTAATTTTCTGCAAAGCTTGGTGTTGATCCTCATTCAGTTGACGTCGCACTGGAGCCTCCACCGAAGACTCCAGGAGCAGCATCAATGGCCTTAGATCATCATTAGTAATTCCGCAAATATTGCGAACCCACTGTATATCCCCCATTAATTTTTGGACATCAGAAAGATTTTCTATTTTCGCCTTAATCTTTATATTTTGTGGGTGGACCGCTTGCCCTGGTAATAATCCAGCTCAAATATTGCCATGGTCCCTTCTTTTGCCTTTTTTTTTTTTTTTTTTTTTTTTTTGGTGCTATTTTTAAACCCCGTTTTCCTAAATAGTGCTCTAAGTGCTGTAAAATGTGGTCTGCATTCAATTGTGTCCCTGCTTTTAATATATCAACTATATAATGATACATTATTAAATCTGGATACTTTTTCCACACCGGTTCTAGAGCCCATGCCACAAATGTCTGACACATCGTAGGTGAATTTTGCATTCCTTGTGGTAACACTACCCAATGATACTTTTTGCTAGCTCTCCTTTATTTACTGATGGTACCGTAAAGGCAAACTTCTCCGCATCCTCAGCTGCTAAGGGAATGGTAAAAAAGCAATTGAAATATACTCTTCGATTCCCTGCAAAAGAAATGATACATTTGTGACAATAATTACAACGACATAGAACAAACCCACAACACCGTTTTACATATATGGCATATTGAAGTTCCTGCTCTTGACCGTCCGGGGAGAGCCGCTGAGACAGTCAACGAGCCGTCATTCCGCATACAAAAGAGTGAAAGCATCAGCTGGTGGTACGACGGAGTTGACTGCGTCCGTGGGACGTTTGACAAGATCTTCAGGTCTTACTGCCGGCCGTACTGACCTGGCCGGTACCTGCTTCACTCCGTCCCCTCCCTCTCTGCCAAAGTCTCTTGTCTCATGCCTCGCCAATGTTGGGCAGGGTCGTATCTTGACTTGGGGGAAGGATCATCCCAGGCAGCCCCCTCCTGTTGCGGCACGGGTCAGGAGGCGGGGGCCAAGGAGGACTCGCCACCTCCGTTGGTTGCGTTAGCGGGGGGGGGGTGGGGGTGGGGGGGGCGGGCGGGGGTTGCTCGTTCTCACCATCCCCAGCTCGGCCTCCCTTCTCTCCCAAGGCTGTGGCAGCGGCAGCTGCTGCCGCTGTCCACTCTGATTTTATCGCCTTTATAGAGTCTCTGACTAATCGCCAGGTTGTTAACACTTTCGCAGCCGTATGATCCCCTTTAGAGGCTGCCTCAAACACCAATTTCCCTGCTTTCTCCCAGGTAGGTAACTCAAAAGCTGTTGCAGAGTCTGCTGCTAGCCCCTGGCTCTTCAAAACAGTCTCCAATAGCAATTGCCATGTTGTTGCTAGCTCCGCTGCTTGCCCATCTCCTTTCGAGACTCACCCCATTGATCTTTCACATGGGCACACAGGGGAACATTGAGTACATTGTTCTGGGCAACGTTGTCCCATCTTGCCCTCACATACATCATCGTAGATCTGTTTCTCTGACTTATCTATGCAGCCGGTTTACTCGGTGCATCTGGCACCTCAGGAGGTGCAGTCGGAGTCGCTGAAGGTCCTGGACCCTCTGACTCAGTTAAAAAGGGATTGGTTGAAGATGGTTTAACAGCCTCCTCCATATCAGCTGCAGCTTTTCTCTCTGCCTTTAAGGCTTTTAATGTGTTTAACATCAACTTCCATGTCGTCACTAACTCTGCGGTGGTTTTATCTCCATTCCCAATATGTTCCTATAACATTTTTCCTATCTCCTCCCACGTCTCTGCCTTAAACGCCACAGACGCATCGGGGGGTACCCTTTTTGGCACCAAATTAGAAGCCTTCTAAGTGAATATTCATCATATTTCAGTCCTCTCTTAGAGAGCATATGCAGCAGGAGTCTGACCATCGCCCCTTCTTCATGCGATGCGTTCTGCCTTTAGTTCTTTTAATGTCTCTAGGATCAACCTCTAGAGCGTCGTAGATTTTATACTGTCTTTGTTGCCTGTGCTATTCGCTTTTCAGTTTTATATCTTTTCATGCAATTAATAACATCTCTCCAAGATTTCATTAATTTTTTGCTGATTTTTCATCATCGATTACTAGATCCCACAAACAATCTCCATAAGAACGCCACTCGTCTACTTCAAACATACTTTCAGGGTCTTTAAAAAACCCTTTCGCTTTCCCTAACGCAATTAACCCAGCCAGATCTTTTAATTGGCTTACTCCCCGCTTTTCTAAAAAGCATTTTAAGATTTCAAATGCTACCTCTATTTCCATTGCGCGCTACGTTGACCTTCTTAATTATCCGGTCAATTATTTTTGCAGCCTTTTCCCTTGGGTAGCCTTCTTTCGGACGGCGAACCCCTTCTTAATTATCCTGGGTTCAAGCACGGATCAGGCGCGCCGCGGCAGCGTCCGCCGATCTTCTGCTCCCTGGTCGCTGCTACCAGTGCTTCTCCGATCTCGCTGTCCGGTGAAAAACAAGGATGGGGGTCCCTGTTCGGGCGCCACTGGCGACGAGCGAGGGAAGGCATGCAGTCGACTCAATATGAGTGATAAAGCAAGCTTCAACTTTATTGCAAAACCTTACACATATTTATACACTAAGTTCTACTTTATGCATACTTGTCTTACAATCATTGGCTTAGCTCTAAAGAGTGCATTATCATACTCCTCCTGCTTGCGCTTACTGCTACGTGGTCCGGGTTCCATCCTGTTTTTCTTATACAGTGCTGCTTCTTAGCTGTTTACCACAGCTCCTTCTCCTCAAGGCCGAGCCCTGCAGATGTCCAGCTGTTTACCAGCTTCCCAGTGCCACAGCTCCCTCTTCTCAAGGCCGAGCCGTGCAGATATCTAGCTGTTTACCAGCTTCTCAATGCTGCAGCTCCTTCTCCTTAAGGTCGAGCCGTGCAGAGTGATCCCAACACAAGTCCAACCATTAATCTAGCGCCAGCGTGTCCCCTGAACCATGTCCTGAAGTGCCACATCCACACGTTTTTTGAACACTTCCAAACATGGTGACTCCACCACCTCCCTGGGAAGACTGTTCCAATGCTTGACCACCCTCTCAGTGAAGAAATTTTTCCTAATATCCAATCTAAACCTCCCCTGGTGCAACTTGAGGCCATTTCCTCTCATCCTATCACTAGTTACTTGGGAGAAGAGACCAACACCCACGTCTCCACAACCCCCTTTCAGGTAGTTGTAGAGAGCGATAAGGTCTCCCCTCAGCCTCCTCTTCTCCAGACGAAACAACCCCAGTTCCCTCAGCCGCTCCTCATAAGACTTGTGCTCCCTCACCAGCTTTGTTGCCCTTCTTTGGACATGCTCAAGCACCTCAACATCCTTCTGGTAGTGAGGGGCCCAAAACTGAACACAGTATTCAAGGTGCGGCCTCACCAGTGTTGAGTACAGGGGCACAATCACTTCCCTACTCCTGCTGGCCACACTAGTTCTGATACAGGCCAGGACACTGTTGGCCTTCTTGGCCACCTGGGCACACTGCTGGCTCATGTTCAGTTGGCTGTCAACCAGCACCCCCAGGTCCCTTTCCGCCGGGCAGCTCTCCAGCCACTCCTCCCCAAGCCTGTAGCTTGGGGACAGTAACACAGTTAACTTCTCTCTGGCTATGCCATATGTTACAATATGCTTCTATACTGTTGTTAGTTATATCATTTATATTTAGGTTCAAAGCTAACAAATATTAATTATATTCTTATCAAGACATTTTTTTAATTTATAGGTACCACAGGCCTCTCTTGTTGACATTAAATGAATCCTGAATGAATGTCACTATTAATGCTAAATATCCTTTGGTGGCAATTTTTAATTAACGTTAGGTTTTCCTTTTTATTTCAATGGGATCTATTTCATCGAAGTGTTATGACTTGCATTATAGATAAAAACAGCTTAGATTGCCACAGTAAGGCTCTTCTAGCATTACCAGTTATTCGTTTATGAAAGCCTGGGAGGATAGATACCACTATTAATTTCTCAGTTTCAGTTGCATATATAGCCGTGTACTGTGATCAGATGAAAAAAGAAATATTCAGCAAAATGTTTGGGTGGCAGACACCTAAACACCTCAGAGTATCAGTTGTGAGGTTGTCCCATCTTTTGCTGGAACTGGAATTGCACTGAAGCAACAACTTGGTGGAAAGCAAGGATGTCTTCTGCTTGTTGAAGTGATGCCTATCCACTGAGATAAAAAGACTCTGGTCTTTTAAAGTTTAATGCTGTTGAATAAAGGTAACATTTGGATGTCAGTCTTCAGCTATACTCTGGATAAGTCCTAAATATATTGCATAAATCTGAATTCTACAGGTTCCCCTCTAAATAGCTATGCAGTGTCGGTATAAATCCTTAAAGAATTACCATAAGAAAGAATACATATTTTAAGAAAAGGTTTCCTGTCCAACTGAAATCCTTTGGAGAAAGCAAAATATTATCTTTAAGGCTTTTCTGCCTTTAAGGATATCATCAAAGTGGTCTGGGAATCTTGTTCTTCTATGCATACTACTTGAGGCAGTAAACATATAAGAGCAGATCACATTATTCTCTCTCTTTCTCTGGTCAAGTGAAGTTGTTGCAAATCAATATTGTAATGAAATATTATACATGCACTCATATTTTCCTCCAAGAAGTCATAACTGAAATGATTAAATTTTGAATGCATTTAGGATACCTGATAAAAAAGAGTGTAGAAAGTTGCTACTTGGAGAAAACATGTTTCTAAGAAGTAAAATGCAGGAAATCAATGATTTCAGAGTAATCTCTTTTCAGGGGTACTTTTCACTTTAATATATCAAATGTGCTAAGGATTTTGAAAGGGAATATAGTGTTAGTTGTTCAGGGAATGTCCTTCAAGACTCACTAGTGTGTAATACAGAAAGAGAAAAGTGGAAGGCATTTTGCAAACCTAAAGAAAAGATATAAATGTCTATGCTCAGTACAAATTAACATTTAACAACAGGGAATAAACAGAAGCTTCTTTGATTCCTCAGTACTGAGAGATCACTACTGGTGATCAGTGGTCATCACTACAGTAGGGAGCAATTTTTTATATTTATAGGTCACTATTTCCACTTGAGCTACAGGGTGCTGACCCACAACTGAGCTGTAAAAAGGTACAAGCAGCTGGAGCTATGTTGCAAAGTATACTCAATAGCCTTATTAGTGTTAATAGAAGGGGAAGTATTACAGGCCTGTTAGATGCCTGATGAAAATAGTCTGATATCATGCTATCCACCGCTTAGTAAACTACAGAATTTATTTATTCTTTGTTTTCAATGTATGATGTATGTCTTTATGTGAGAGCTTTGTTAAAAAGGTTTATAAATTCTACAGGAATCAGAGTGTTGTCTTCTGTCAGTGACCTACATAAAACATACATGACTAGTCACAATATATTAGAATAAGCCTGGAGAGAATATCTTGCTGTCCTGTAACTGGGCTGTCTCCCACCATTGAAGTCTTAGGGGTATGAACATGACCTGGTGTCATGGTTTAATCCCAGCCAGCAGCTAAGCACCATTCAGTCTCTTGCTCACTCCCCCGCAGTGGGATGAAGGAGAGAATGGGAAGACTAAAAGTGAGGCAGGTTGAGATAAAGACAGTTTAACAGGTAAAGCAAAAGCTGTGCACGTAAGCAAAGCAAACCAAGGAATGCATTCACCACTCCCCACGGGCAGGCAGGTATTCAGCCATCTCCAGGGAAGCAGGGATCCATCATGCATAATGGTTTCTTGGGAAGACAGGTGCCATAACTCTGAACGACCCCCTTCCCCTTCTTTAATCTTCACCCCAGATTTATATACCAAGCATGATGTCATATGGTATGGAATACCCCTTTGGCCAGCCTGGGTCAGCTGTCCTGGCTGCGTCCCCTCCCAGCTTCCCATGCACCTCCAGGCTTTTCACTGGCAGGCCAGCATGAAAAGCTGGACAGTCCTTGAGTGCTTAGCAACAACTGAAAACATCAGTATGTTATCAACAATTTCTCATCCCAAATCCAAAACATAGCCTTATACTAGCTTCTATGAAGAAAATTAACTCTATCCCAGATGAAACCAGGACAGTATCCACCCATTCTTCCATACCATTTACATCATGCTCAGATGCCACACTCTCCAATACAGCTTCATTGGCCACCCCCTACCCCTTCCCATCCTTTGATATAATACACAGATGTTATTCCCTTAGTCTATGGACCACCCCTGTAAAACGTCTGTGAAATGTCCACAAATGTCCATGAAATATCCACTGAGTTCATTTAGTTCATGACTTTGGGCTCCACCTCTCATGGTGGTCACCCAGGACAGGAGAGGTGGTGTGTGACGTGGAGTTACTGGGCGCCAAAGCCAGCTCAGGTCAGGTCACCGTTGCATTTGCACTGCTTCTTGTAAGGCTTGTCCTCCATTTGTTCAGGTGGTTCCTGCTATACTAGTTCCTATAACATGCAACTCAAACCATGAGTTACAACAATTTAAAGGTATTTCCATTACAATCTCCACCCCTGGGCCCTTTGGACTGGACCATAGGGTTTAACATTGGAATGAACTCCTCCCCAGGCTCCAGCTTGAACTTATCCACAGACTGCAGTCCCTTCCATGAGCCACAGTCTCTCCAGGGGTATATCTGCTGCAGCACAGACTTATCTGCAGCTGCAGTCACTTCAAGGAGCACCTGTTCCAAAATGGTTTCTCCATGGGCCACAATGCCTCCAGAGATATATCTGCTTCAGCGTGGCCTTATCCACAGCCACAGTCCCTTCAGAAGTAAAACTGCTCCAGTGCGGCCTTACCCATGGCTCCAGTGCCTCCAGAAATGTACCTGCACTGTCGAGAGCTTCTCCATGGCCATACACTTTGAGATGCTCCAGCATGACCTCATGCACAGCCACAGATGCTTCAAGATGTACTTTCTCCAGCATGGACTTATCCTTGTGCCACAATCCCATCAGAGGTATGCCTGCTGTGGCACAGACACAAACATGGCCACAGATGCTTCGAGATATACCTGGTCTGGCATGGGCTTATCCACAGCCACAGACGCTTTGGGGTGTCCTGCTCCCACATGGGCTCGTCCACAGGTCACAGTCCCTTCAACGTGAGCTCACACTGGACTTCCAGCCTGTCCTGTACGGCAGCACAGAAACAGCAGCGATGCCCCGGCCATCTGCCAGCCCAGGCACATCGCCATTGCTGTTACCAAAACGTTCCCAGGCCCAGCAGAGCCAGACGATGAGCAGTGCAGCAGTGAGCCGTAGTGCACTGTGCAGCAGAACAGCAAGCAGCGAAAACAAAAAGCAGCCACTAATGAGCACTATGTGCTAATATACAGTAAGAAAAGCAAACTCATGGCAAGAAAAGGAGCCTGCCAATTAATAGCTAAACAGCAATAGCAGCTATAAATTCAGTCTAGCACATTCTGATCAAATTTGTTTTTATCTCAAAACCTTCTTGCCCCATGTTGGTTGCAAAAAAAGGACTGCTGTGGTTTAGCCCTAGCCAGCAACTAAGCACCACACAGCTGCTTCCTCACTCCCCCACAGTGGGACAGGGGAGAGAATCGGAAGGGCAAAAGTGAGGCGGGTTAAGATAAAAACATTTTAAGAGGTAAAGCAAAAGCCGCGCACGCAAGCAAAGCAAAACAAGGAATTCATTTGCTACTCCCCATGGGCAGGGGACGAATGCAGGGCTCCATCACATGTAAAGGTTTCTTGGGAAGACAGATGTCATAACTCTGAATGACACCCCCCCCCCCCTTCTTTCTTCTTCACCCTAGCTTTATATACAGAGCATGACACCATATGGTATGGAATATCCCTTTGGCCAGTTTGGTTCAGCTGTGCTGGCTGTGTCCCCTCCCAGCTTCTTGTGCACCCCCAGCCATGGCAGGCCAGCATGAAAAGCTGGACAGTGCTTGACTGCTTAACAACAACTGAAAACATCAGTATGTTATCAGCCTGTACCGGGTTTGTGTGGCAAGGTTTTGGAAGCGCTGGGTGTTGCCATGGCGGTTACTGCAAGAAGTAGATAGAAGCTTCACCTGTGTCTGATACAGACCCACCGCCGGCCAAGGCCAAGCCAGTCATTGATAGTGGTAGTGCTTCTGTGATAACATATTTAAGAAGGGGAAAAAAAACGGCAGGCAACATTTGCATCTGGCGAGAGAAGTGAGAATATGTGAAAACAACTCTGCAGTCACCAAGGTCAGTGAAGATGGAGAGGAGGGGAAGGAGGTGCTCTAGGTGCCAGAGCAGAGATTTTCCTGCAGCCCATGGTAAAGACCATGGTGAGGCAAGCTGTCCCCCTGCACTCCATGGAGCTCCACGGTGGAGCAGATATCCACCTGAAGCCCGGGGAGGACCCCACACCGGAGCAGGTGGATACCCGAAGGAGGCTGTGACCTGTGGGAAGCCTGTGCTGGAGCAAGCTCCTGTGGACTCATGGAGAGAGGAGACCATGCTGAAGCAGGTTTCCTGGCAGGGCTTGTGTTCCTGAAGGACTGATTGCACCCTGTAGAAGGGATCCAGGCTGGAGCAGTTAGTGAAGAACTGCAGCCTGTGGGAAGGAGTCACATTGGAGAAGTTCATGGAGAACTGTCTTCTGTGGGAGGCACCCCACACTGAAGCAGGGGAAGAGTGTGAGTCCCTCCCTTGAGGAGGAAGGAATGGCAGAAAGCAACGTGTGATGAACCTATCACAACCCCCATTCACATCCACCTGTGCCGCTTTTGAAGGGGGATGTGGTAGAGAAATCGGGAGCAAAGTGAGCCCGAGAAGAAAGAAGGGGTGGAGGAAGGTGTTTCAAGATTTGGTCTTATTTTGGTCTTATTCTCATTATCGTACTCTGATTTTATTTGGCAATAAATTAAACCAAATTCCCCAAGTTGAGTCTGTTTTACCCATGACAATAACTGCTGAATGATCTCTTCCTGACCTTATCTCAACCCGTAAGATTCTCGTTATATTTTTCTCTCACCTATCCAGCTAGGGAGGGGGAGTGACAGATCAGCTTTGGTGGGCACCGGGCATCCAACCAAGGTCAATCCACCACACAACCCCAACAACCTGGATTTTTTTGTTGTGGGTTTTTTTTGTTGTCCCCCTTCCATATAATAAATTTTTTTCACAAAATTAGCTGCAGTAGGTGCTCTAATATTATGGCTATTGTTGTGTTCCTGGTGCCTTTGTCTTTTTGCAAGTCACAGGAGCATGATTTCCTCAATTTTAGAATACAGTTCTGTTTTTCTTTTTGGGGAAAGTTGTGTTCCAAGAGATACATAGCAATGGAAAAGTTACGGAAGAGCTAAAAAGTATCCTTCCTCAAAACTGCTCCCCTACCCTCCCAAATTGTAATAAATTATAGTGAAACCTAGCTCAGAATTCCATTGCAGATTTGTCGATATTTAGGAAGAATTACTTATATTTATCTTTTTTTAAAAACCTCTTTTTTCTTTTTAAAACAGCAAAACACAATACTCCAAATTGCATTTTTACTTTGAATTGTGGAATTCAGCACATGTTATACACAGATTATTGCTTACTCTCCATTTGAGTTGTAGAAGCAACACCTTCACATATATTTACTTGTCTTCATACAGGCATTATGGATTTAGTTCTCTTCCCACAGCTGTTTCCAAACAGAAAATAATTGGCATCAAGTATGCATAAAACCTGAATACTTAACACATTTTAAAAAGACAATAAATGACTGACAATTCTAATTGTGATAATGTGCTCATGTTTTTGCTACATGTTCTCCTGTGTGGATTATTAAGGCACGGACTCTGGCGGGGATTCAAGCCAAAGACCTTTATTGCTACAGGTGTCTGCTTTTTATACAGTTACAGCTCTCTCACCTGCCACAAAATGTGTCCTGGCTGGTTACCACACACAGTCCATGCGTTTCTCACACGGTCAGGATTAGCTGCCTGCAGGTGTCCACGTGCTCCTTTGCTTCCTCTTAGTTGTTTACCACAGCTCCTTCTCCTCAAGGTTGAGCCCTGCAGGTGTCCAGCTGTTTACCAGCTTCTCAATGCCACAGCTCCTTCTCCTCAAGGCTGAGCCCTTTCAGGGTGATCCTAACATCTCCCCCTTTTTGTTTGTCTATAAACAAAACCTGATGGATCATTCGCTGAAGCATGGTGTGCAGACATGAAAGCAAACAAGGAACAATTAACAAAATACAACAAAAAATGGCCAATGCTAATAATGCCATTTTACATAAAGACTTTAACCATCCTGTTATGCCCCAGCCATTCAATAACTTGTCAACCCAAGAGGTGTCGTCAGACGTCATGGCATGTAATACCTTGGCATGCTGCCAAATATCATTGACACCTATGAGTATTTTTCCAGCATTATCCACATAAGCACAACAGGTCTCGTTTATCAGAGTACAGACTCCACCTGCTTGAGCAGTGAAGATGTCTAATGTTTTACGGTTTTGCCATACTATAGTTCTAATAGATTGAATCTCTTGCTGCAAGCCTAAAATTGCATATACAGTGCGATTAGCAATAATTTCCATTTCTGCTGACAGATTAACTACCGCCTTTTCTAACTGTACTATTCCTAGTGATGGAAAAAGCACTCGCACAAAGCTATGAAAACCAGTATTATATCTTACCAAAGGATTTGCACTTTGCTTAGCTCTAAAGGTTTTCCATCTGCCTCTAATGACACCGCTAATTTCAATATGACTAATCAGCTGCAAATTAGGAGCCAGGAGGCCCATGGTACATTCCCCTGTCCAGTTTCTGGGCAGCTGTTTCCTGGCCAATTGGTGTCCACACAGCCACCATAACCCCTCTGGTAAGTTACAGGTGGCATTTATTGCAAGACTGCTATTGGTGGTGCTCCTTCCCTAAATATAGTCTGCCCATTGCTGCGCCTTATATCCCTGTGAATAATTGGAAGCGCTGTTGTTGTTGCTGCTGTGAGACACCTTCAGCACAATGGCTGTCCAGTTTCCCTCAGTCTGATTAAACTTTTCCAGGCTCATACCATTTTCAGCCACTACTGTTATATTGACTAACGTCAGAGCATAGTGTAGATCTTGATAAGGTACAAAGTGGTGTTTGCACTGATAACTTGTATTAAACAGCTCATAGGGATTCTTCTCCATCCAATTGCTCAGAGGAATGCCCAACAACGGGCCCTGTATCTGATCTGCAGTTCCAGCAGTTGGTAGCGTTAGTATAATTAACTGCACTCTGCAGCAGTGACGCAAACGTGTTTGCTGTAAAGACTGCATAGACACTGCTCACAACTATCGGTCCAAGCAACACCACCACCATGGTTTTACTGCCCCTCCCCATTATCTTTGCCTGATATATCGTTCTGTGTTACAACAAAAATATCAAATATACCCAAAATTCTCTATCCCCTTGTCCTGGTTTCAGCCAGGATAGAGCTGGTTTTCCTCACAGAAGCCAGTGTGAGACTGTGTTTTGGATTTGGGATGAGAAACTGTTGATAATGTGCTGATGTTTTGGGTTGTTGCTGAGCCGTCAAGGACAGTCCAGCTTCTTGTGCTGGCCTGCCAGCGAGCAGGCTGGGGGTGCACGGGGAGCTGGGAGGGGACACAGCCGGCACAGCTGACCCAGACTGGCCAAAGAGATATTCCCTACCATACGACGTCATGCCCAGTACATAAACTGGAGTTGGCCGGGGGGGCGGAAATCGCTGCTCGGGGATGGGCTGTCGATCACGGGGTGGTGAGCAATTTCTGTATTGGGCCTCACTTGTTCTTATACATTCCTTTGTTGCATTATTGTTCCCTTCTTTCTTTCTGTCCTATTAAACCGTGTTTATCTCAACCCACGAGGTTTTTCCTAATTCTCTCCCCCGTCCCGCTGTGGGAGGGAGAGTGAGCGAGCGGCTGCGTGGTGCTTAGTTGCCGGCTGGGGCTAAACCACGACACCCCTCAACTCTGTTACACTGTATACTCTGTGGAGAGAGTGTCTGGTTCAGGTATACTCTTTGATTTCCTGTTAAAAAAATGATATATTTATGACAATAATTACAACGTCATAGAACAAACCCACAACACCGTTTTACAAATAGGGCATACTGACTTGAACGTCCCTGCTCTTGAACGTTCAGGGAGTGCTGCTGAGACAGTCAATGAGCTGTCATTTCCCATATAGAAGAGCGAAAGTGTCAGCTGGCGATACGTTGGAGTTGGACTCCACGTCCGTGGGATGTGTGACAGGATCATCTGGTCTTACTGCCGGCCGTACCAACCTGGCCGGTACCCACTTCGCTCCGTCCCCTGTTGAGACACAAGCATACCCTCAACCCCAGGATACCTACTGCTGCCCTGTCACACAGGTCTCGCCACTGGTACATAAAAAGTACCCTCTCTGTAGGGGTGAGTATAAGGTCCATCAGCTGCTTGATGTCAAAGGGAGTTAACAGCTGCCCTCTCAGCACAGTGTGCAACAGTCCTTGCGCAAAAGGTGAAGTCAACCCATGCTGCGTGACCGTCTTCCGCACCTCCTTGACCATCTCCCACCGCATCGGCTCCCAGGTATTCGGCCCATCTTGTTGCAGTACAACAGGGCATGCAATGCGAGTGGCAATCTCCACCTCCTCCTCTGCCAAGGCCTGTTGTCTCATACTTTGCCAATGTTGAGCAGGGTCATATCTTGAATTGGGGGAAGGATCACCCCAGGCAGCCCCCTCCTGTTGCGGCACGGGCAACCAGTGTTCATGTTCCAGGTCAGAGGGCGGGGGCCAAGAAGGACTCACCACCTCCGTTGGTTGCGTTAGCGGGGGGGCACTGGGCTCAGGCTGCTCATTCTCATCGCCCCCAGCTTGGCTTGTTTTCTCTCCCAGGGCTGTGGCAGCAGCAGCTGCTGCTGCTGTCCATTCTGATTTTATCGCCTTTATAGAGTCTCTGACTAATTGCCAGGTTGTTAACACTTTCACAGCCGTATGATCCCCTTTAGAGGCTGCCTCAGACACCAATTTCCCTGCTTTCTCCCAAGTATCTAGCTCAAAAGCTGTTGCAGAGTCTGCTGCTAGCCCCTGGCTCTTCAAAAATGCTAACAATAATCACAAAGTTTGTTCATCATAAGTAATCCCCCTTTTCTTCAAAATTTTTACTATAATACAAAGGATTGTTTTTTCTTCTGAGGATATTTGCGACCCCATTACTTCATGTCCCCAGCTGCTCACGTCTTTGGTGATTATTCGTCCAGACTGCAGCTCTCTGTCCTGCTGCTTCTATCTTCGTTCAGCTGGGCTACTCCACCGGTCGTTCTCTTTACCATGATTGAAGTCCTAATTCGGGGCACCATTTGTGGAGTATATAAGGCACGGACTCTGGCGGGGATTCAAGCCAAAGACCTTTATTGCTACAAGTGTCTGCTTTTTATACAGTTACACTCTTTCACGTGCCACAAAATGCATCCTGATCGGTTACCACACACAGTCCACATGCTTCACACAGAGTCAGGATTAGCTGCCTGCAGGTGTCCATGTGCTCCTTTGCTTCCTCGTAGTTGTTTACCACAGCTCCTTCTCCCCAGGGTCGAGCCCTTGCAGGGTGATCCCAACACTCCTGCATATAACTTGAATCTCATTAGGAGATCTGCTCTGTTACAGTATATAGAAAACAGAATATGCAAAGTAAAATAAACTGAAAAGGCAGAGGAACATCAGGCTAGAGGGTATCATGAAGGTGTAGATTTCCAAGAAAGGGAGGTTTCTAGGGTAAATTCCCCTTGTGTGTAACCTGCATTGTTTTTGAGTCACAGTTCTTATATTTTTTAATTGATGATCTGTAGGATACGTTAATGAAAATACATTACTAAAGGGGTTTGATACACCTATTTTTAGTGTAGAAAGCATATTACTGTGGTGTGAAGCAGGGAAATTTCCTGACATAAATCAAGAACTTATGGTAATACTCATATGCAGAGCATAATTGTTTTGCCATGATATCCACAATTGTCTCCATTTTGACTACTCACTGTGCAAAGTGATAATAAAAATTATTTAGACTGACCCTAGACAAAAACAACTGGTGGAGGAGATGGAAAAAAGAGAGAAATTAGAGAAAAAAGCATGAAATATGGATTTTTTAGCAGTTCCCTTTCCCATTGTACCTTTTTTCCCCTTGCTTTTGTCTCCTTGTGTGGGATTCACCTTAGCTAAATGTGGATGTTTGCATGTCTGATAGCCAGAGACAACACTTTACGTAGTTCACAGTGAGAAGGAGGCAATTCTGCAGTTCAGTTGGTCTGATCTATTTAGAAACCTGTGTTGGGATAAGATGAATTGGTCTCTGAAAGTACCTATTCTTCTTTTTCTCTATTGGCTATGAAGAGAGCATGAGGTCACTAGATACGATATACACTTTTACACTGACACATCTAAGCTAAGTGAGACAAATCCTATCCTTATGCTCAGCAGGGTGAATCACGTCAAAGTCATCACTTAGGAGAAATATAAATGTAGAAGATATGTGATTGTGAATACCTTCCACGTGTCTATTCTTCAGAGTATTCTCTGTTCTTTTATCACAGTAACTTTGAATACATGTTAATTTCAGTTCCAGACATCTCTCCTTTTGTTCGTATACAACAATTTTCTTCTTGAGTATATGAAGTGCTAGTATTTGTTCTGAGGATGTGTATGAGACATGCTACAGCATTAAAAAAAAAAAAAAGGGAGGAATGCAAGAAACCAAGAAATATTACAAAATTAAATACATATCTCCCAAAAGGGATGGATAAATAAAGAAAGAAATAAATATGTGCTTGTTGTGGGTTAACTTTGGTAGGCAGATTAACACCACACAAATGGACAATCACATCCCCCATGGTGGGATGGAGGAGAGAATCAGAAGAATAGCAATGAGAAAACTCATGGGTTTGGATGAAGACAGTTTAATAGGTAAAGAAAAAGCCATACGCAGAACCAAAGCAAAATAAGGAATTTATTCACCACTTGCCATCATCAGGCAGGTCTTTGGCCATGTCCAGGAAAACAAAGCTCCGTCATGCATAACAGTTACTTGGGAGGACAAATGCTGTAATTCCGAACATCCCCCCTTTGGTCAGTTGGGGTCTGCTATCTTGGTTGTGACACCTGAATTATTTTTCTGATTAAACATTCCATTTATTTTCTTATTATTTTTACCACATATTCTAATCTTGAGTTTTTTCTTATCCACTGTGTGTTCTACTTGCTATATTTGATAGTACTTGCAATAAAGGACCCTTTCTTAAAGGTGCTGAGCATGTAAATTTCCAGAAAATTAGTTTAATAACTTCCTGAAATCTTGGTGTCCAGGTTTTTTTAGGTTTTTTTCCTTCAGAATTTGAGGTGAATAATACAATGTTAATGAGAAACTGAGATACCATTCCAACTTGTAGAATGATAATTTTTAGGCAGTCCCATTAATAACATTAAGTACATGTAAGTACTCAGGACAGAAAAACAAAAATCTCCTTCTATTCTGCTGTGGCACAAATATTTATCTATTTTGTGTTGTTTATAATAAATATTTAATTCTGAATCTATTAGTCTTATTCCTCTGTCCAGGCCTGGAAAACTGACAAGATTATAGTGTGATGAGAGGTTCTCTGTGCCAGCAATCCTTCTTTGCTTTTATCAAGTAATACGAATTTCTCCCACCTATATTTTTTTAACAGCCACTGTTAATTGTTAGCAAATAAGAAACAATTTGACTATCCAAGAATACAATGTTTTGAATTATCAGGTGAGTTAGGTATGTGAAATGAATAAACCCTTTTAACTGTCTGGCAGCATTTCAGCCTGGCAGCTGTTCCATTAGCACATCCCAATTTCCCTGGTAAAGATAAGCTGAATCAATTGGCCGATTGTTTTATTTCTTATGGTAACTAATGCAATCACTCCAGAACACTTCATAATATGTCTAACTAATAGAGACATGAGATGAATAGCAGATGCAAGGCACGATTGTGTTTCTACAGCAGACATGTTCTCCAAATATAACTGAACATTTCAGACTCTCTGAGATGTTATATCGCCTCATTGTCACAGTACTGGGAAGATAACACTGCCTAATACACAAACATTCCTGATTTCACATGTGCTTAAGCACCTCAATGAATAGATGTACTGCAATGTACAAATTTTTATCAGTATGTTCAGAGGGAAACACCTTATTTTAAGTACCTTTTGAAGACATTCGCATAGCTCAGGGAGATAAAATATTATTTAAAGTTTAAATATGGAAAGAATGTTTTCTGATGCTGTTCTTGTCACTGAAGTTTAAATCTTGGTTATAATCTGCTATCTGTAAGGAGGAAAAATGCCAGAGCTGGGGGCTTATACATATTTCACACATAGTCTTGCAATAAGTCTAGCAATCTTTAAGCATAAAAAATACTGTCCAGCATGAGCACAGTGAATGAAATGTAAAGTCCACAACTGTTATGTGTAAGTGCCTCCAAAGGAAGAACAGGTCTCTGTAGATAGATGTTCTGTAGGAAGCACAGGAAAATGGTATAGTCTGGCCTCCTTTTACAATGCCTAATGAAACAAAAAACGTGGCACTAACTTTGTGTGCAATAATCAAATGCTACACAGGAGAGCAAGGTCCTTGGCCAATACTTTCCCAAACAAATCTTCCTCAAGATGATTGTGCTAGCACAAAAGTAGAAGCAGAAGTGCACACCTTGGAGCAGAATGTAAGAACTTGCAGCTGAATGAGGTGAGGGGAGCAGGGCCTTTTGCTTTTTGATATGATTAGCCCTTTTCCTCATATTGTCCCCAGAGTCACTGCTCATCCAGGAAAACCACAGTCATGCATAAGACAGAGACATGGAGGTTTCACACCATGGTCCACAACACTACATCTGACACATCTTTTTTGAGTGTTCAAAAAACTAAGATACAATGTTATTTACAACTTTAGATTTTTACAGAGGACCTGAACTGAAATCGGGTATACCAGTTTACCTAAACCTAGATCAGATCTGTGTTGCCTGTCTGTTTACATCTGGATGCTGCTTCCTCTGGAAGGTAAACAGTAATTTTCACAATGGCATTTTGGAGTCGAGTGCCAGGTGAAGTAAGGAAGCTTGTAAAGATAGTAAGCTACTATAGGGTCAAGTGATTCTAGGAAAGATACATGGTGTATTACTATCTGGAACTTAGATGTGTTTCATACCAACAGTTTATTACCTTTTTGTGTGTGTGTGTGTATGTTCATAATGCTCATGTTCGACAGTAAGTAGGCAGGCTCCATACAGAGCTGAAATTAGAATTAAGGAAGATAATGGAAATATTTTTGTGCAATTAACATATTCATTCATGGGGCTGAGTAGCACAAATGGTTTGTAAGAAGATAAAAGCAAAAAGTAAAGGATATTTCTGATCACTTGGGAACAGTGCAGCTAAGGAAACACACCGTGCAACCTGATTTGCTAGTTGGTATCTTGTAAACTTACAGTGTTGTCGTTACCCAGATGGATTTCAGATGCTTAGAAATTCCATTTACTTCAGTTGAAAACAAAAATTAAACAGCTTAAAAAAATAAAATTTTTACTATCTTAATGACAGATGTATACATGCCACTAGAAGAAAAGGAGAGGAGGAAGAAGAAGAAGAAAAAAAAAATTGTGGGTTATTGCAGTGTGAAAACTTGTTTCCCATACATATGAAATGGTTTTGGAGGGTGCTGTAGCGAACAGTGCTAATCTATAAATCTGGGTGATAATTTGAAGAAGGTATGACTGTCACAGCACCTATGTCTAGAACATACACAGTATCTAGAAGATGTACAGTATGTCTGCACTGAAGCTTTGAAGTGATCACCATATAGTATTGAGCTAGGCTAGCTTCATTTATTCACCTCAGCACTCATAACAGTAGCAGAGCAGAGCTCAGGATCTCAATGAACAAATACTCATGACTAGAAAACATGTGAAAGCTAAAGTTTTTTCATATTAATGTCTTTACTGATTCCCTACACATAGCTTGAACAGTGTATAATTGCACATTGAATGTTATTCTGAATGTTTTGTATTATGTTTTTGACATTGGACATATTTGTCTGATAGACACTGCTGGTTTTTTGCCTTAATATATCATGTAAAGTTCAGACCGGAGTTTAGGGCTAGTTGCTGAGTAACTATCACTGTGCTGTCTATAAAGTTCCAGATCATATTGTCTTTCCAGTGCTTTATTACAAAATAATAAATTATCAATTAAGAGAATCATTATTATAAATACGAAAATAAGTTTGTTTTAAATTCTGAGTATTTTTTTAGATGTCCATCAGTGCTGCTCAGGAGATGAGGATGAAAGATGGCTTTATGTTGTATTTTCTGTGCTGATATTGATGTTCTATGTTTTCTGTATAGATTAGACTAAACTAGACTAGACTAGAATAAAATAGTTCCAGTTGGAAGTGACCTATGATCATCTAGTCCAACTGCCTGACCAATTCAGGGCTGAATGAAAGTTAATGTATATTTTTAAGGCATGTTAATATGCCTTTTCTCCTAGTGGCATATTGTTCAAACGACTCTTAAACACTGACAGGCTTAGGGTGTCAACCACCTCTCTCTAGCAAGTCTGTTCCAGTATTTGACCACCCCCTCAGTAAAGCAATGCCTCTTGATGTCCAGTCTAAACCTCCTCTGGTGCAGCTTTAAACGTTCCCACACGTCTTGTCACTCGATACCTGGGAGAAGAGCTCAGCACTTCCCTCTCCACTTGCCCTCCTCAGGAAGTTGTAGAGAGCAATGAGGTCACCCCTCACCTCCCTTTTCTCCAAACTAGACAAACCCAAAGTCCTAAGCCACTGGACATTCCTTCCAGTCCTTTCACCAGCTTTGTTGCCCTCTTCTGGATGCATTTAGGTATCTTTTTTTAAATTGTGGGGCCCAGAACTATACACAGCACTCAAGGTGAGGCTGCACAAATGCTAAATCCAGAGAGATAATCACCTCTTTTGACCAGCTTGTTGTACTGTGTTTGATGCTCCCCAGGATGCTGTTTGCCCTCTTGTCTACCAGGGCACACTGTTGACTCACATTGAGCCTGCTGTCAACCAGCACCCCCAGATCCTTTTCTGCAGGGCTGCTCTCCCACGGCTCCTCTCCAAATTTATACTTGTGTCCAGCATTACTCTGTCCCAGCTGCCAGATCCAGCATTTGGACTTGTTAAATTTCATTCCATTAATTATAATCCAATACTCCAAACTACTTTGATCCTGCTGCAAGACCTCCTGTCCCTCAAGAGAGTCAAGAGCGCCTCTCAGTTTGGTATTGTCAGCAAACTTTATCTACGGGTATATTTAACTCCTGTATCCAGATCATTGATAAAAATATTGAAAAGAACTGACCATAGAATTGAGCCCTGAGGAACACTGCTAGTGACTGGCTTCCAGTCAGATATAGCCCGGCAACCCTTTGAATCCTGCTGTTCAGCTAGTCCTTCATCCAGACTGCCTGGTACTTGCTCATCTCACAGTTGGACAACTTGTCCAGAAGGATTCTGTGAGGGACAGGATCAAGAACTTTACTAAAATCCAGAAAAACTACATTCACCAACTTCCCTTCATCCACTGTGGGGTGATCTTATCATAGCAGGATAATAAATTAGTTAAACAGGACTTCCCCTTCATGAACCCATGATTGCATTGTCCTTTAAATGTCTTCCAACTGCACCCACTATCATCTTCTCCACAATATTTCCAGGAACCGAGGTTACACTGACAGGTCTCTAGTTTCCTAGGTCTTCCTTTATGCCCTTCTTCTAAATTGGAATAACATTGGCTAGCTTCCAGTCATCAGGGACCTCCCCAGACTCCCAAAACCTTTGGTAGGTGATTGAGAGAGGTTCTGCTATAATATCCGCTAACTCCTTCAGTACTCTGGGATGAATCTCATCAGACTCCATGGACTTATAAATATTTAACTGATACAATAGGCTCTTACAATTTCAGTGTCTACAAATGGAAGGTCATTAATCCCATAGTCATCGTCCTCCAACTCAGAGCACCATGCAGCCCATGGTCTATAATTAATATTGAAGACTGAGGCAAAAAAGCATTAAATGTCCCCACCTTTTCTTCATTCCTAATTGTCATATGGCCATCTTCGTCAAGTATTGGTCCAATATTTTCCTTAGACCTCCTCTTGCTAGTAACATATTTTAAAAAGCCTTTTTTTTTTTCTGACACAACACTGGCAAGTTTCAACTCCAGCTGAGTTTAAGCCTTTCATGGTTTCTCCTTACACATGTGATTAACAGTTCTTGTAATCTTCCTGTGAAGCCTGACCTTCCAGAGATCATACAATTACTTTTCCTGCCTCTCATGGGAACAGTAAGGCCTCAAAAGTAGATTCCCAGGGGACATTGCTAACTAGCTTCCTGAGTAGCTTAAAGTTTGTTCTCTTTGTTCTCAAAGATGGCACCTCTGCTGATATTTTTTCTCATTACAAAAAACATTTTAAACTCAACCATTTTGTGACCACTGTGACCAAGACAGCCACAACTGTCACACATCCCATGAGTCCTTCTCTATTCACAATCAAGTCTAGGAGCACACCTGTCACAGTTGGCTCACTGAGTACTTGTGATGAGAAATTTTCTTCAACATACTTCAAGAAGTTCCCAGACTTGCTTGTCACAATAGTCTGGTGTTCCCAGTAGATATCTGTGAAGTTGAAATCTCCCATAAGGACAAGGGCTACCAATATAAAGATTTCTCCTAATTGCCTATAGTATAACTCATCAGTGCTATCATCCTGGCTGGCTAATCAATTGTAGACACCCACAATAACATCTGCTTTGTTTTCCATCCCCCTAATCCTCACCCAAAAACTCTTCACCACGTAATCCCTAACTGTAAGGTCTGTAAAGACAAACTCTCCTTTATATACAGTGCAACTCCTCCACCTCACCTGCCCTGCCTACCACTGCTGAACTTCCTATAAACCCATCCCACCATTCCGTTAAGAGGACTCATTCCACTAAGTCTCAACAGTGATGTCATAGCTCTGGGAATGGGCTAACAGACTGATGTTGGTCAGCACTATGAGAGTTAAATAAAAGTTGTGCTATTTCTCTTACATACTGAGTTGCCACCAAGGCATTTATTACTAAGGGATAATTCCCTCCCATCCTGCCCTTCCCTAATTACACAGGAACTGGAAGCAGAGAAATGTAGGCTACAAGAAGAGTACTAACAACTTTGTGATAAGAAGGGATTGTTCAAATGGACAACTCCTTCTGTAACTAACTCTGCTTTCATGCTCTAAGTCTCCAAGGAAACAGATCAAACCCTATATTTCAGGTTTTGGGATATGGGGCAGGCAAAGAGCAAAATCAGGACCCTGAATTTTAGGAAGGAAAACTTCCAGCTCTTTAAGGAGTGAGTCAATAGGACCCCCTGGGAAACTGCCCTCAGGGACAAGGGAGCAGAGCAGAGCTGGCAGATCTTTAAGGATGCTTTCCATAGAGCGCAAGAGCTCTCGATCCCCAGGTGTAAGAAATCAGGAAAGGCAAGAAGCAGGTATGGCTGAGGTGAGACCTGCTGGTCAAACTAAAGGGCAAGGAGGAAATGCACAGGCACTGGAAGCAGGCACAGGTATCCTGGGATGAGTACAGGGATACTGCCCGGTTGCGTAGGGATGGGGTCAGGAAGGCCAAGAGATGGCTGGAGCTGAACTTGGCAAGGGAGGCAAGGAATAATGAGAAGGGCTTCTACAGGTATGTCAGCCAGAAAAGGAAAGTCAAAGAAAGTGTAACCTCCTTGATGAGCAAGACTGGCAGACTGGTAACAACGGATGAGCAGAAGGCTGAGGTACTCAATGACCTCTTTGCCTCACTCTTCACTGGCAATCATGCTTCCCACACCTCTTGAGTGGATGGACTGCAAGACAGGGACTGGAGGAGCAATGTCCCTCTCACTATAAAGAGAAGATCAAGCTCGAGACCACCTGAGGAACCTGAACATAGACAATTCTATGAAGCCTGGTAAAGATGCATCCCAGAGTCCTGAGAGCATTGGTTGATGTAGTTACCAAGATACTCTCCATGATATTTGACAAGTCCTGGCAGTCAGGTGAAGTCCCTGGAAACTGGAAAAAGGGAAACATTGCACCCATTTTTAAAAAGGGTAACAAGGAGGACCCTGGGAACTACCAATGTGCCAGCCTCACCTCTGTGCCTGGGAAGATCATGGAGCAGATCCTCCCAGAAGCTGTGCTAAGGTGCGTGGAGGACAGGGAGGTGATTTGAGACAGCCAGCATGGCTTAGCCAAGGGCAAGTCCTGCCTGACCAACCTAGTGGCCTTGTCTGTTGGAGTGACCACATCAGTGGACAAGGGAAGAGCAAGGGCTGTCGCCTCTCTGGAGTTCTGTAAGGCTTTTGCCATGGTCCCCACAACATCCTTCTCTCTACATTGGAGAGCTATGGATTTGATGGGTGGACTGGTGTGTGGATGAGGAATTGGTTGGATGGTCACATCCAGAGTGTAGTGGTCAACAGCTCAATGTCCAGATGGAGATCGGTGAGGAGTGGTGTCCCTCAGGGGTCCGTACAGGGACAAGTACTCTTTAATAGCTTCAGCAGTGACATAGATAGGAGGATCAAAGGCACTCTCAGCAGGTTTGCAGACAACACCAAGCTGAGTGGTGCAGCTGACACATCTGAGGGACAGGACGCCACCCAGAGGGTCCTGGACAAGCTCAAGGATTAGGCTCACGTGAACCTCTTGAGGTTCAGTAAGGCCAAGTTCAGAGTCCTGCACCTGTGTTGGGGCAACCCTCGGTATAAATAGATGCTAGGGGATGAAGGCCATCCATATCCTGCGCTGCATCCAAAGCAGCACAGCCAGCAGATCAAGGGAAGTGATTCTAGCCCCCTACTCTGCTCTGATGAGACCCCACCTGGAGTACTGTACCCAACTCTGGAGCCCTCAGCACAGGAAAGATATGGACCTGTTAGAGAGGGTCCAGAGGAGGACCACAAAAACGATCAGAGGGATGGAGCACCTCTCCTGTGAGGAAAGGCTGAGAGAGTTGGGGTTGTTCAGCCTGGAGAGGAGAAGGCTCTGGAGAGACCTCATTGCAGCTTTCCAGTATTCCAATGGGGCTTATAAGAAAGATGGGGACAGACTATTTAGCAGGGCCTGTAGCGATAGGACAAGGGGTAATGGTTTTAAACTAAAAGATGCTAGGTTTTGACTAGATATAAGGAAGAAATTTGTACAGTGACGGTAGTGAAACACTGCAACAGGTTGCCTAAAGAGGTGGTAGATGCCCGTCGCTGAAAACATTCAAGTTCATGTTGAACGGGGCTCTGAGCAAGCTGATCTAGTTGAAGATGTCCTTGCTCTTTGCAAGGGGGGAGTTGATTAGATGACCTCTTAAGGTCCCTTCCAACCCAGATTATTCTATGATCCTATGTGCCTGCATTTCTTCTAGCATTTGAGGTGTCATGATAAATCCTTGGAATGAGGGACTGATCTTTAAATCATGCAATAAAATGTATAGGAGTGCTTGATGACGGTATGTTGACTACCTGCTTTAAATTCGGAACACCGTTGACTTCTTATCAACTTGGAAAGACTTTTTTGTTTCCTCTGGAACAGGTCTTTTTCCAGCTGAAATAGTGTAGTGAGCCAGGAGAGACCAAAAGTCTACTTATGACTCCTTTCAGTCCTCCTGTTTTCCAAGTGAAAATGAGTAGTGGGAAAGATTGAGTCATATGGAAATACATTTATCACCAGCACATCAGATAATAGATAATAGATGCTAGGCTGTCTAATTGGTTATTATTTAATTATGTTAATTTAGATATTGCAATTTGGAGATGAAAAAGTATCCGGTCTACATGGTAATTTTATCTGAATGGCTTTCTATTAATACTTAGTCTCAAATGCTAAGGTCTATATTAAAGTTAAACTAATGCAACACTGAAAATATGAAGTATGTAATAAATTTGTAATAATTAGTAGGATCAGTACAATTCTTTATTTAAATAAAATGCTTCATCAGCTATTTGTCTTTTCTATCTTTTCTTTCTTCACATTATCAATTCTTCCTTTCTGAACATCAGAGTATCGGAATTTGATCAACATGTACCAAAAATGTTTTTTACAAATAACATAAATATCACTATTGTTGTTAAAGCTGAACCCCTTGTTGTTTACAGGTCAAAATTCCACTGTTAACAGGATCCAACTGTGGAGGCAATCTGATTGGAATCATTTTGCACCAGTGTTCAGAGTAAAACAAATGAGTATATACATATAAGCACATATTGTGTTATATTCTCTAGTACAAAAGCACCTCTTTTTTACAGAGAAACAATTGATCACCATTTTAGAAACGGATTACAGTTTTTACTCAGTAAAACTACCTACATTTTTGCAATTAAACGTCTTACCAATGGTATATATCAAGGCAAAATCAACAGCTACTCCTAATCCTTATTTCAAAACTGAAATTTTTTTAAAATTTTTTTTTGCACTTTTTTTTTTAAATTGACGTAGAATCACATTTCTCAGTACAGTCTACTGTACTTGCTTCATGTGCAAAGTTTATAGTGTAAAAACTAGCAATGCAGGACACATATCCAAGGGGACAAGAGGCAAATGGGTGGGGACATTTCTGTTAGAAGTAGAAAGATCATTACATTTTGTTGTGGAGACTCATCAGAAGTAAGAAGTAACACTCAAGAGCAAGATGGGAGGGAAGTGAAAATACCCCTTTTGTATCTCTTATTGTTAGGAGAGCTAGAAGGAATGGGGTTTGGGACTTACAGAGTCATCTGCCTCTACAGGTTTACTTTTCCTCTTTTGCAGAATTGCTATTTCTTTTTGTCCATCTAGCTATTTAATTTGAGTCATATGGCTTGATATATTTAATTGGATAGATGACAATGAGCACTCAAATTGCAATGTCAAGTCAATAGTTGATATTTAGATATGGTTAACAGTAATAGGAAAATACTTTCACATAAATTGCTTTATCTCATGTGAATGGAGATACTTTTCTGTATTTTTACTTTTATTGGTAAGAAATGAGCTGGAAGTAACTTCTCCTAAAAACAAAGATTTCCATCTTCTCCTTCCTGTCAAATTTTAAAACTTTATTGTTGCAGGGAAAATCACATGAAGCAGGGGAGAGGGAAGCAAACAAAAAACCCCATGAATTTTCCATCAACATGAGGACCCAATTCCCCTAGTTCAGCCATCAGTCTTACTATTGCTTTATCCAGTGGAATTATTAAGAACATGCGGCCAAGACTGGGAGGACATGGGGATGCCCATCCTGTTTGCGGCCTGTACACAGACAAGACTAAACAGACTCTGAAACTGCATTTTGGGAAAAAGGAGTTCTGTGTATTTTATTAATAAAATCTGACAAATGATGTTGTCTTAAGATAAATGTCTCTAACTACATAGGAAAGATATGAAGAAAATAGGTAAGGAAAAGGATGTGGAAAAACTTTTCCTTTTAAAGGAATCAAGACAAAAATGTTCTGTTTTTTTCTTGATTGGTTGTATAGTTTATAGATTTTATGGATTAAACTGAAGTCCTTTACTGGAGTTTCCCAGTTACCTTGTTGGATTTAACCAGATAAACAAAAGCTATCCCAAAAACTAAACAGCAAAGTGTAAGGCCAAGTGCTGGGTCCTGCACTTTGGCCACAACAACCCCATGCAACGCTACAGGCTTGGGGAGGAGTGTCTGGAGAGCTGCCCGGCGGAAAGGGACCTGGGGGTGCTGGTTGACAGCCAGCTGAATATGAGCCAGCAGTGTGCCCAGGTGGCCAAGAAGGCCAACAGTGTCCTGGCCTGTATCAGAACTAGTGTGGCCAGCAGGAGTAGGGAAGTGATTGTGCCCCTGTACTCGGCACTGGTGAGGCCGCACCTCGAATACTGTGTTCAGTTTTGGGCCCCTCACTACAAAAAGGATGCTGAGGTGCTGGAGCATGTCCAGAGAAGGGCAACGAAGCTGATGAGGGGTCTGGAGCACAAGTCTTATGAGGAGCGGCTGACGGAACTGGGGTTGTTCAGTCTGGAGAATAGGAGGCTGAGAGGAGACCTTATCGCTCTCTACAACTACCTGAAAGGGGGTTGTGGTGAGGTGGGTGTTGGTCTCTTCTCCCAAGTAACTAGTGATAGGACAAGAGGAAATGGCCTCAAGTTGTGCCAGGGGAGGTTTAGATTGGATATCAGGAAAAATTTCTTCACCGAGAGGGTGGTCAGGCATTGGAACAGGCTGCCCAGGGAGGTGGTGGAGTCACCATGTTTGGAAGTGTTCAAAAACGTGTGGATGTGGCACTTCAGGACATGGTTTAGGGGACATGGTGGTGCTGGATTATTGGTTGGACTTGATGATCTTAAAGGTCCTTTCCAACCTAGTGATTCTGTGATTCTGTGATTCTGTAATGGAGAAGGGTAGCTACTTAAAATAATTTAATCTTTTAGGCTTTCAGTTGTTCAGTTAGAGTCTTATGCAGAGCAGACTTCTGTTGAAATGAGGGCTAATAATTTTTTTTCATTAAAAACTATAAAATATCCTAATCCTTTCTAATTGTTTCTTCTAGTAACCTTGAATCAAGTAGTCAGTAATCAGTAAAACACCAGCTCATTATAGTAAATGGCTGTCAGGTATTAGTGTGACTGTTTCCTGAGCCTAACATTCCTCTTTTTCAGGCCACAGACTTCAGTTACTAAGCTTTGGATTCACGCCCTTTGTCACATCCATCTGTTGCTTTGTGCTAATCTATCATTGCCCTAAAGATTTTGTGCTAGAGAGACCAGCTGTTAACAATGACTAGATTTATGGTTTGGATTATTATTTTTTTCTGCCTGTCATTTCATTGTCCTCTGCTGATGTTTTTATGAATAAGAAGATACAGTCTATTTGAAATTTTTTATCTTCAAGCTCTGTTAAAACTGCTGTGTCTTACTATCTAGGGTAATCACCTTTTTTGGATGGAATGCCAGGTAGCATATCTGAAGCATTTGGTGCATCTATTCCAGAGTGTCATAGAGTTCTGGCCTGTATTAGAAAGCTGAACTTACCGAAATTTATGATTTATTGTCTGTTTCAAGTCTGAAATGGGACAGTCAGGGACCTAAAGAGAGCTTAAAGACAACATGATACTTCTAACAGTAAAACAGTGTTAGCGAGCTGTAAGCTGCAGTGTTTGTTTTCATTCAGTTCAGATTTTTAGGCAGGTAGACTTGTAGAGTGAATCCTGCAGATAACTGACTAGTGAAAGGAGTAGGGAGTTCCACCAAACTGTTGGCAGCAGGCAAGCAGAGTATAAAAAGAGAAATCCTTGCAGAAAATATGGCTTAAGTACACATTTGATGTGTCATGTGTGTTATTTTGGAGAAGTAAAGCTAATATAAACTAGAGGTATTAGAAACCTTTGGGTCAAGTGTGTTCTTTGGTGCCCAGAATGGCTTTGTTGGCTCCCCACCTTATGGAGCACTTCACACTAATTTACTGAATTTCCTGTTTGGATTTTTTTCCCTGTTGTTTCCTGAATTCTGTTTTCTCATTAACAGTTTTTAATGCACCTTGACGTGTGGCATATTCTTTCTCACATTGTTTTCTGCCAATATTTGTGTTTCTATTGTGTCTGACTATGTTAAGTCAGTGATTTTTAATTGTCAGCTTGATGCTCCAGCTGGCAAACATGTTGAAATGGTTTGTTTGGATTTCAAGGTTTCCATTTTCAGCTCTTGTTTACCTTGCCACATATTCACAGCTTCCTCCCACTTCAGCTGCCAAAATTTCAGTGCATATCCTGGAAATATTGCAGCCTGCTAGCTCAAAATATATCTTCCTGGGTCTTCTTGACTCCTATCCAATATACAAAAAGTCTTACTTCTTATGGTTTCCATTAGCTTGGTTAGTGCATAATCTTTTCTACTAGTCTTGGCTACTTCTATGTTTTTTGTCTCTCATCTCCCCTACCATCTGGGAGCAGTATTGTGGACAGAGAAATTAAGCTTTATCATGGAAAAATAACTGCATACTTTGGAAATACAACAATTTTAAAGCTTCACCAAATGGTCATATATTTAGATTACTGGTTTTTAAACAAATGCAGAATTAAACTCTTTCAAATATTCAGGTTTCTCTTCAAAAATCCTTTGTTTATGTTACTGACCCTAATCCTTGCTTTATAAAATAGGAAATTGTCCTTTGCTCACTTTCATTGTAGTTTGTGTAGGTTTTGGACAGTTCTTATGATCTGAAATCTTAACTGTGAAGGACAAAATATTGCTTTTGTCTGTAATGTCCATGACTGTCTATAAAACACTCCATATGTTCTAGTATAGTTTTTGTGATTGATCTACCATATTTATTCTAATTAATTTTTTGCTAAGTAGATATTGTAATCTTGGGTCTTAAATCATGAAATAATGTCTCTTTTCCTTTCTTAAATTCCACTAAAGCAATATGTTACGTAATTGTTTAGAATTGTCTCATTGCTTTACTCTCAAGCGATTTTTCACAGTTCTTGATTTCATTTACTTTTATACTGTAAATATCTAAATATTGTATGAAGGAGGGAGGAAAGGAAAAAAAACTTCAACTAGAAATTCTGGACATGAATCACCAGATGTTTATGCAAATAGCTATTAAAAAAAAGCACTACGTAAAAAAAAAGGCTTTATTCTTCATGTAATTGTTACTGAAGACAAAAGAAATTAATTATTTTTAGATTTTTAAGGAGAAATATTGATTGAACAAGTTGAATGCTAGCATAAAGAGTTGACAACCTCAAGTATGCTACCTACTCAAACTCATTGCTTTGAATCAATGTGCTGATAGCTCCAGCAGACTAACTGAAGAAGTTTCAAGTGACCATTAGCTAATGAACAAAAGCATGAAATTTCTGGTAGAAAAAGCTTGAAATGGCTTGAAATGTAATCAACATAATTTTAGATATTGATGTTAAATCTTAATTAAGGACAAGGAAGGATGTTAATAAATTTGAGTGAATAATTGAATGGTTTAAGTTAATTCTGATAACCTGACTTTTTGATCCATGCCATGCTGTTTGGTTTTAATGGGGTTAAGATCTAGACAGATGCTGAAAAGAAGAGGCAGGTGAGAAGGCAGAGAAGAAGGTACTGAAGAAGCAGATGAGAGAAGTTACAGTAGAGCAAAAAGTCATTTTAAAAGATATTAAATCATATTTACATGAATAAATTAAAGATTACAAAAGAATGTCCCTGAGCAGTAGAAGTCAATTCAGTACGGTTAAATAGTTAATACACTCCGTAGCACTGTTTTTGCTTGTGCTTAACAGGACTCTCCAAGCATAGTAAGTAAATTGGAGCAGGCCAGGAACAATTACTTCCCAACAGGTAGCTGGAGATATGAGTCAATCCATGTCAGTTGGCTTTAGTGTCACAAATCTGTCCTGAGCAGGTCTTAATTTTTTAGTAACAGACATAATCATACTAGGAAGATGTAGCAGAGAGGATCTAGGAGTTAATATCTTGTGTCAAAAAGTAAATTTGAGTATGGGAAGATTATAAAGACAAATGACTGATCTTTAAACAGACAGATTTTATGGTTTGATATCTGCAAAGCAAGTCAAGAGGAAATCAAGCTAGTGAGTGCCTCATAAGATACAGATGATTTTGAAAGATTGCAAAGCTGTGCAAAAAAATCTTATTCAAATGGAATAAAATGTCTTCTCCTTGGGTTCTGTTATTGTTAAACACTTCAGTTTATGATGTGATAATGCATATTTAAAAATATTTTTTTATATCATCTTAGAACCTCAAATGTTAGAACTTGTCAGGTAAAACTGATTTCATTGTGAAGAGCTTAACTAAGATTTTCAAAATACTGTACTTACTAATAGATAAATTAGAAAAGGGAGTGATGTGTTAAAAATCTAGTGCACAATAGTAAAAATAGAGGGTATACTTGGACAAAAATTATTTACTCATGATGAGGAAAGAATGAGATCTCCATTCTTAACTACATGAGATCGGACCACTATGGTTGGTAATTATACCATGTGACTTCTTTGTGTACATGTAAACTAATTTGTTTACGGCATGTGAATTTTAATTCAGGATGATAAAGTACAGTTTTTTATGGAATTTTGTAGTCTTTTGGTTTCTGTTAATGCTTAATTTAAGCACATCAATAAAATGGAGACTTGTGTTTATGATTTTGCACATTAGTTTTTGAAAGAAGCATATGTGATCAGTGTACCTATACCAAGCAAGATTGATAGAGGGGAAAAAATGCTTTTCACATTCACTCACTTTCAAAGGCAGAAAATTACTTTATCCTGTAATACTTTAGACATTAAAGTAGAATGGTTGACATGATGAATAGTATGCACGCAAGCATTGCACTCTGTACTTTGTAACTGTTGTAAACAGTCTATTAATCTCTTTCATTAAATGCAGGGTTATGAGAAATTTTAAAACAGGCTGCTACAGGCTTATCAGCCATCTGGTGTCTAAGGTTATTTCTAGTGGTGTGGTGGGTTGACATGGCCAGCACCTAAGCCCCAACCCAGCTGCTTGTGCACCCCCTGCAAGATGATGGGGAAGAGAATTGGAAGGGCAAAAGCGAGAAAACATGTGGGTCAGGATAAAGATAATTAAATAAGTGAAGCAAAGCAGCACATGCAAGCATATGTGAGTTCATTCACTAATAAAGAGTTCATTCACTACTTCCCATCTGCAGGCAGATGCTTAACCATTTCCAGGGAAGCAGAGCTTCATCACACATATCAGTTACTTGGAAAGACAAATGCTATAGCCATGAACTTTCCCCCTTCCTCCTCTTCTCCCTGAACTTTGATTGCTGATCATGATACCATATGGGATGGAATATCCTCTTGTCCTGCTGTGTCTCCTCTCAACTTCTTGCACACCCCCAACGCATTTGCTGGGAGGATCAGAGTGGAGAAAAAGAAGGCCTTCAGACAATGTTAACATTGTTCAGCAATTACTAAAACACTGGTGTGTTATCAACACTGTTTTAGTCACAAAACCAAACCACAGTGCCATACAAGCTACTATGAAGAAAATTAACTTCATCCTGGACAGAACCAGTACAATTTCCAATCTTTATTCCAGACAATTTATGTCATGTGCAGGTGGTACACTATCCAGTATGTCCTCATTAACCACCATCTTCCCTTTACCATCCTTGGAAATATACAGATACTATTCCCTTAGACTATGTGCCACCCTTGTAATTGTATATCACAGCCCACCACTGCACATCATAGACAAGTGCAGAACACTTACAGACATGGAGCTGCACACATTTCTGTTTGACAGCTTTTGGGATCACCCTGCAAGGGCTCGACCCTAAGGAGAAGGAGCTGTGGCATTGATCTGCACGGCTCGACTTTAAGGAGAAGGAGCTGTGGCATTGAGAAGCTGGTAAACAGCTGGACATCTGCACGGCTCGGCCTTGAGGAGAAGGAGCTGTGGTAAACAACTAAGAGGAAGCAAAGGAGCGTGTGTATAAAAGGGATTGTGTTGTACAATAAAGGTTGGCATCGACCTGATCATATTGATCGAGTACGTCGTGTCTGTGACTTCCACGTCAGACAGCAGTTCCATATTCCACTTTATGCATAATAATTCCACTTCAATTTATATCAATTTAGATTTGTAAAGATCTTCTTTTAAGCCATCCTTATCTTCCCTGGTGATCCTGACCTTGCCTTGCTGACTTGTTGGCTTGGTTTGACCTTGGACCTGCTCAGCTCTTCCTTTTTGGATACTGTGGGACTGCACCTTTTGCTAGTGAGGTTAACGTCTATTTTTGCCTTGCTGTCACCACTGGCTCCCAGTTTATCTTCCCTACAGGAGCAAACCACTCTTGGCACTTCTTGAACATGAGGACCATGAGCCATGTTTTCAGGATGCATTACAGCAATAAAAGAATATAGAATATAATCTTAAACTTCCTCAAACAAATATTTTGTTGGTCTTTTCTGATATATAGATAAAGTTTATTTTAATTTCTTCCAAAAGTAGTAGTATAGTTTCACACTGAAATGATTCCATTGTTAAGAAGTTGAAATTCCAGACCCATGGTAGGTCTAGGAGCCCTGTTTTAAAATCACGGCTTTCATCCTAAGTCACTTATCAAGTTCTAGTATGATCACCTGATTCTCTTATTTTATTCTGACATCCTCCATTTGCTTTTTCTTTTTCCCTGCATGATAAATTATTTCAGGAGCCTGTATCTTCCCATAAATATGTAGAGGTCTCACTAGGTTTAGGCTCTTCAATAATAAAACAAGTTTTTACTGTGAGGGAAAACGAAACTTACCTAAATTATGTGTCTTGCAAATCAACAGTGAAGAGCTACTAGGAGAATTTGCTTCTCCTTGATCACAGTTAGTTGAGTTTATGCCCTGACATATGAGAAATCATTGTCCTCATGTTACTTAATATTAAAAAATCTAAAATTAGATGTTCATCACACAATAAAAAGATTTATAAACTTACATTAAGTACAACTTTATTCATACACAATTAAAATCTCATAGAGATAACGATGAGTTCAGATGTGATTTTTTTTTCCCCTCATCTACTGATAAGGCAGTCTGACATTGTTCATCACCACAGAATAGGAACGACAAGGAGACAGGTGCAAATGTGCAAATTTTCTTAGGGAATAACGTAGCTTGGTCATAAACAATAAATTAAGCCAGAAAAGGACAACTGTTTGGGTGTTGTGATTAAACATCTTATATATGATAAAAGACATTAAAGTTTTATTCAACTTCGGTGAAATTCTAATGGTGAATTTGTTTGAAACAATGGGAGGGCAGACTGGTGGAGAGACATGCAATTGATAACATCCTGTGAAGCCAAAGATGGATTTGTTGCATTTAAATCTGTCTAGGACTTGAGTTTGGACTTCAGATGTGCAGTATGAAACAGAAAAAATCTGTCTTGCAAAACTTGTATAACATGCGATGGTCTGAAATGAGACAGTTAAACTATAGATATCTATTATTTATTGACATAATTGCAACGGTTGACAGGTAAAAGCAAGTAGTGTGAAGGTGTCTCAGACAACTGGAATAGATTAGGAAAAAAGAATAGAGTTTTTTATGTCTTTTTCAGGGGGAGGAATAAGCAAAATATTCACTAGTTATCCATTCAAAGGCTAGTTTTGTTCATGAAAGGAGAACAGAGAAAATGGAAATAGTAAAGCATACCTAAAAGAAATTGAAAAGTTGAGTATTCATTTAGAAATCATGTTTTTGTAAGAAATACAAATTGTCTTTTAAAAAAAGCATGTGAAAAAATTTAAGTTAATATTTTTACATGAATAAATGTCTTAATGAATGTCAGGTTCAGTAGTGCAACAGAAAGCAGAAACAATAGTCTCATCTTCATCTGATAGAAAACTTACTGCAGAGCAGTACCAAAATTTAACAATAAGTTTTATTCACTGTCTGTGGTGAGAAATGTAAGACTTTTTTACTTCATATTTTAGATGATCTAACAGATCTCTAATAACACCTTAAAATAAATAGAATAGTGAAGTATTAGCATTTTTTATGCAGGCACCTGGAGATATTACCTAACTTCATACATGGCCAGATCACTGCTGAGATATTGTCTCTCTCATTATTGGGTTTTAAAACACACATATTTTTTCAATTTTAATCAAATGTAAAATTCCTATTACTTTGGAATCCAAATGGTAATTTCCAAATGAATGGAAAAATAAACTAATAGTGATGTTTTGCACAAAAAGGTAGATTCTGGTCTTCAAACAAATAACAGCAAATATCCAGTGCTGACCTTGGTATAAGACAAAAATAGAGATCATTTTCAAACATGTGGGCTGAAATATCAGCATTTATACCCCCCAACTAAGCATGAGAGAATTAAAGTTTTTTTCATTTTGTTGCTTCCATGCTTTGTTTGGAGAACATGTGAGAAAAAACCAAAATATTTTGGTAGTGTTCAAAGCTGTGATTTGACATATTTAACCTCCAACGGAACAGTCACAGAGGAGAGATGTATGTTGCCATGGTTTATTTTTGCCAGAAAATTGCCGACACTACTCCGACTGCCTGGTACTGTCATATATCCTGACATCTGCGGCAGGCTTACTGAAAAGTCAGATGTGGAGTTGTTTACATATCCCTAGGCTACATTCTTCAACCACTACTGCACTGTCACTTACGAAGTTTGAGATATTTGTTTAAAGAAAGTTACTATGGAATTTGTTCCCCCCATTTTTGGTGTAGACTTTCCAGATACTAGCAGGTTATGTGTTTTCATATTTTAATCCATAAGTATGGTTAATATAGTCTTTAAGTTAGAGTCTAATACTGTAAGCTCAGCTCACAAACTGTTTGATAAACTTTGCTAATCACTTCTGTGGAGCAATTAGACTGAGGTGAGCCAATATAATTTATCTTTGTTATTTTGGTTCTTTCATCCAAAGATACTACCAGGACCCCAATCCTATATGTTAGAAAATAAGACTCACCAATAATGCTTGGATGCCTCCTGGAACATTCCTACTAATAAATACTACATTTGTAGTTAAAACCAAAAACATTACCTCATGATTATGTAATGCACACACACCGGTTTCCAATTATTATAATACTTCTTATTCTAGCTGCAGAACTTGATCCATTTTTGGGATTAGTGACCTCATCCTAATTCTAGTAGAACTGCTGGTGAAAATATTCATTTTTAGTAGCAAGGAAAGCAAAGTTTAGCTGAAATAGTAATGGACGGATTTATTGATGCACAGAAGTGTGGCAATAGTATACATCTATATTAGGTTTTGAATTCCTGAACACATTTTTATCCTGAGTATATGTATGCTTTCCTGAGGGCAATAACTTATGATGCATTACTGATAGTTCCTGTATCTAAAAAAGTACCTGACACATCATGAAAGAACTGTTGATTAAAAGTTGTCAGCACTGCAGGATATATTATCTGCCTTCATTGTTTTCTGATTGTGGATTAAACCACTTGAAACTTTTTCTTTGCTTGTTTGCTTTGAGCTTTTTGTTGTTTATTTTGTTGTCCACTCAAGGGCCAGAGCGTCTTAGACTACACATACAGTAGAGGGGCTTTACATAAGGTTAGAAAATGTCATGTATAGAAATCTTTTTATAATTACAGGTAAAAGTCATGGTAGTACATAAAAGGGACTCAGAAGAAGGAGTTTGACAGCGCTGCAACAATTTCAAACCTCTTCTTAAGTCTGCCTTCAATTATTTGAGTTTCTCCAGCTAAAGAAAAATCCTTCCTTTGTGTTTCTTGCTTGTCTGTCATATTGTCCCCAAATAAGCCTTAATTAGCTTGGGTTCATTCCAGCTTACTTTAGGCATTTAACCAAAGTGGATTACTTGGGAACATACTTAACTAACACTCCCTTTACTCCCAGTATGGACAGGCACCTGAATCATCCTCTCCTTATCAACTGTAAAGGAATTTGAGAATAACTCCTGAATTAGAGAACTCCATTTGCTGACTGAGATAGCAGGGATTAATTTGGGCCCTAGAGTGACAATGGTTTAGGTGGAGGCCTGTGAGAGTATAATTATATTTTTCTTAGCAAAGAGAAAAATACAATAGGAACAGATCTGTAGAGTGAAACAGTTGAGTATGCCTGAATCCATTGAGAGGATTCTGTTTTGAGTCTTGCCTGGTCTCCTACTCAGACACCTGTTAACTGTTAGAGTACTCCTGGAAACCATCCTCCAGGTTGTCTTGTGCTAAGGGAAACCAATTTGCACATTCAGAGTGAACTTCTATATTACTGTCTGCTGCAGTGCAAATATAGATAAACTGAAGCTCCCTTTGTTGTGATTTATTACAGTTCTAGGACTGTACTTCACATTGTGTTTGTGGAAATTAAGTTCACAGCAGTTGTCTATCTTAGACAAGCATACAAAGAGCTAACTGGAGGACAGAGCTCATGTGTCCACATCACATTACTCTATATGATGCTTTTGTATGACTTTAATTTTACTTCCACCAGAAAGAAAACTGCACATCAGAGGTGCACTCTAGGGCACATGGTAAGGCACTAAAATAGAGGGGAAACATCCAGTGAAAAAATAAACTAAACCCTCCCTAAAAAAAACCAAAAGACAAAAACTCAAACCCCAAAACCAACCTACCAAAAAAAAAAAAAACCCCAAACAAATAAAAAACTCAACTTCCTGCACACTACATTTTTGGTGTAGATGTATCTAGAAAAGACTGTATGATGCAAATCTAAGTGCAGGAAGTAGGGATGATCAAGAACTCCATTTCAAAAGTTTAGCAGTGATTCAAAAGTGTCAGATTCATAGCTTTAAATGAGCAACAAAATCTGTCAGAAGGATTCCAGGGCAGCTTTTCAGAAACATACAGCAAACAGAAGAAATCTGTCAGAAAAAAGGCTGAAACTGAGAAGGCAACTTGAGATGGAAATGAATCGGATCTTTTGTGCTTGAAGCATGCTGTAGCATGAAACATCATCAAGTTTTGAGTTTACAATTGGGCCAATGTTTCTCCAAAGATGTAATATTTTTGATCACATGAAGGCATACTGACAGGTCTACGCTACAGATATCTAACAAAGCATGGCTCAGATAAACAAAGCAGAATAAATATCCTCTTTAAAATCATCTGTAGCATATCAAGTCAAGCTTATTGGGTCTTAAGTTTGTTGTACAAATACAGGTTAATACAATTCAGTTTAAAAACAAACTGACAGGAAAATATTTTGAGTTGGAACCGGCAGCTTGTTGTAGCTCCTAGTAATTAGGCTTTGTTGCCTGGGACACCTTTTTATTTGACTTTGCAAATTTTCATTTGAACACCAACTGTTACAAAGCATATGGACTGCCGTAGTAATCTCATATGCTAGATGATAGCTGGCAGTTATCTGTGCAGGATTCAGACAATGATGAGATTACAGGATGCTTTGACTGTGAAGTAGACATCTTTAAGTTGTACATCTAGTTTAATAGCCACCTTTGAAATTTTAAAAGGCAACAGTAGTAGATATGCTGCCTTCAATGCTTTTAGTCCTTCTTAGGTTTTTAACTTAAAAATTGGATTTTCATACACAGTTTAGGCCTTAACAGAAAATTCTTATTACTACAGAAAAATGTATCATTATCATTAATTGAACATTATTGCAACATTCAGCATTATTTGTTTCAATAGTGCCACTTTATTATTATAATTCTCACATTTTGTATAGTAGTATAGATTTTTTGGACAACATGCAAATCAGTTCAAGCAGTTTAAATCTAGGAAATTACAGGCCTTTGTAATAATTTTGTGGAAAACTGTTCTAATCAGCTGGTTTTATAAATTTCCTACACACTTTTCACAATACATACTTTCTATGATATGCTAAGAAAATGTTATTTGAATGGACAACATTAAACTAAGAATAAAATACTGTTTTGTCTCTAGAAGCTTCTACACTTCTTGAAACTGAGTTTGAGGACATCTTCTCCTAAACCCAGCAGGCCTCTAATTGTTTCATTTATATCCAGCGTTAAATTTTATTGCTTCTTTAATTAACTGAATGCACTTTAGTCTTGTAAAGAGCCTGAAATTTTTTAAATTCTTGTCCACCTAAAAGGGTCTTTACACTATGAGGATTAAAGTTTTGGGTTTCTTTTTTTTTGCGGGGAGGAGGGGTTCTCCAAAGAACACTGGCTTCTAAAACTAAAAAAAAGTCTTACAATTTAAGAAAGATCAAGAGGACTTCATGGAATGATAACAGTTTAATTTTCTTCAAGCACAAACATCAGTGACAGCCTCTCATCCCACTTATACAGACCAGCAATAAATTGCCTGGTGAAGCATGTTGACCACAAAAATAAAAAAATGGTTTTGAGAAAGGAGTGAACCTGGAGGTTCTTCATGTCCATGGCCAGAGAAGATCAGCTGTATGATTACCTTTATGTTAGATATTTCCATATTAGCTCCAGAAGAGGTGGTTTCTTTTTCAAATACAATGCAGTGCCATGCAGATTATTAGCTTATATAGGTTTTCATAAAAAAATCCAGCAGCAATAGCCCCAAAACTTAGCTGTAGCTATGAATATTTTAGCCTGAGCTGTTTTTCAGTTTAGCACTTGGCTCATGACACAATAAATTCACATTTACCTGCACAGATTAAGCATTGTGTTTTGTCAGGTATGGTGAGGTAAGGGACAAATATCAGCATTAACACAGAAAATGTGTTTAATAACATTTTAATATTATGCTAATACAATCTTCTTGGTAGCAATAAGAATTTTAAGAGGCACTTTCAAGCTCTCTAAGATTTGTGATACTTCACAAATAAGAAGATATTTGCTTATATTTTGTGTAAATGAAAGTATTATTTGAGTAATTATTCTAACTAAAGTAAATCCCTGAGTATGCTACCTTTTCCACTCAAGGACAAGCTTCAAAACCAAAATCATAGACATAATCACAAAGTATCCATAGAACCAGCACATTTATATTCTGTCTTCCTTTGCATTCTTCTCTTTTATTCTGCATTGAGGAAATGTATATAAACAAAAGCTCTAAGTACCCTGAAAATTAGAGATTGTAAGGCAAGGAACTAATGAGTCAAAACCCAAAGTACATTTCAAAAAACAGGATATTTCCAACTTGCCTAAGATACTAAGGAAGAGGTGGACCTCTTTAACTCAGAAAGCCAAACCGGATAAGATATTTATCTTTTATACCAAGAAAACTTGTATTTACAAAAAAACCCAAACACAAACCAAACCAAACTCCCCAACTAAAGCCAACCAAAAACAACCCCAAAAATATTTACGAGCAAAATGGAGTTTTCCAATGAGTTTTTTAAATCATAAAATAAGCTGTTAACTAAGTGTTCTTCCATCTCCATCTTCTTTTGGGAAAACATCCAAAACTTTCCGTTCAAATTTGAAAATAAAGGATATCTGTAAAGAAAACCTTACTGAAACTCCTTTAACCAGAATGCTAGAGATTGTTGAAAACCTATGCTACAAAAAATGCTTGTGATTACTACGGGATTTATATTTTCTCTTCAAATGATAAGTCCTATTGTTTAAAAATACTGATCATGATAATGTTCTTTTGAGAGTTGCCTTCTTAAATACTGTATCTAAATGGAAAGTCTGTTCTCTACAACTTCATAACTCCAGTGATATGTAACTGCTAACATCAACTGCTCACAGGATTCGCTAATCATCAGCTGATGTAATTTGATCATCTGTGTGGTTGTTGATGATAATGTAAACTGGGATTTGTTACTGGTGCTGGGAATTAGATATGTTTGGTCATTCTAACTGTAGATCAATTTGGTAGGTACATCAGTTAAATCTATAGAAAGAAATACTAAAATCAGATTAATTAGATAGTCATATCTAATTCTCTTTTATAAGATTTTTTTTTTTTTCCTTTCGCTGTTTTTTAAATTTTGGTACAGTGTAAATCTGGAAAGGGAATAACACACAGATAAAGTTACGGAAAGATAACTAGCATAAGAAAGAAAATAATTATACATTGTCTTAACACACATTGTATTTCAACTGTATTCAATAATGACACTCAGTGCCTAATTAACTGAACATCTTTTTGGTAGAGAATTGCTCTTGCAGAGAATTGCTCTTGCAGAGCCCAAAACTAAAGCAGAATACACTGAAACAAACTAACAACTGAACAATTTTTTAAGTGCTTTCCCTTTTCTTACCCCATCTCTTTTCCTTTGATTGATTATTCTCCTTGGACCTAATTTCTTGGTAAACCATGAGGCAGACATCATCTTCAGAGGTCATTAATACCTTCTAAACTAGGAAAGCAGTGAAAATTTTTTCTGTCCTCCACTGTCTAATAAAAATGAGCTCAGACAATTCTCAGATCCAGAGGTATACCCATGTAACAGGCAATGACCAGGTTTTTAGAAGTAAAAGGCACTTGAAATCACAAGCTACTACATAAACACTGCTCAAGCCATACATGACAATTTTATTTCTAACCCTGGTGTTAAAATTCTCAAGTTACTAAGAAACTTGAAATACAAATTCAAGGAGAATTCCATTCATGTATTCTCTTAATGATACATATAGAACATTCCTGGTTTGCGGACAGATGTTTACACCTTGCCAGTTATGTTTTGGTATTGATCAATCCAAATTTGAACTGCGTTTTGGAATGTTTAACTCAGAATAAGATTTATCCTCTCATTATAATCACATTCAGCATAATTTTTTTTTTAATTACATAGATCTGTCTCTCTGCTATAGAACAGTAAAACAGTATAAATAATTGATTAGATTGTATACTAAAAGGATAATGTGAACGGAAAACAGCAGGGGACATTAGCACAGATTGCTGGTATTCTTAAACACAAACATTGATGCTAAAGGATGACTGCCTAAGCCAAACTTGTGACTTCCCTGAATTTAACTACTAACCATTGTGAGACTGCAAATTCTAAAATTATAACCTTACAATTAAGTGCACCTTTTTTTCTCTTATATCTTTACAGACATCTCAGAACAGGGACTGTTCCGATTTGCACGCTGAAAAGGAGTTGTGAACAATGAGAAAAATAGGGAAGGTGTCACACATTCCCAGAGACCAGGGCACAGAATCAGAGTTCTGTCCCTCTGTTCAGGCTGTGCAATGGCAAAACCCACAGCACTGTGAAAGAACTCTGCCAGCAGTGAAAGGAGGGAGAGCATGCCCCTGGCTTGAGACATCTAAGGAGTGCAGATAGGAGTAATCAAATCCTGTGTAACATTGCATCTTAATCTTCAGTTTCTATGGAGTTCGAAAACAGCACTGTACTCGCAAGGATCTTGGCTATACATATGTTAGTAAATTAAATAAAGTCAAGTCACAGGCAAGGATACTGGAATTCAAAACATTGTGTATAATTTAAATATTAGAATGATCCTCATCACAACTTTTCTCCAGGACATCTAGAGTTTTTCTAAGCAGAGTGCGGGAGCCAGGCATGCGGTAGGCATCCTTCCATACCAATAGTTTTTATGTGGACACTGTCATGGATGCTAAAGCACTTTAAGACGATAGCCACAGTCAGCACAGTCAGCCTGTGCCAGCTATGTTTGGGGCTAGAGGCCCTGGAAATGTTAAATTTAATAACCTAGATATGTCCAGAGCTTTCTTGTGAGAACAGCTGTGGAGCAGGAGGTGAGACAGTGAAAAAACAAAGTACTGTGAACTCCTCTCTCCCTCATGTCCATTACTGCCTCTGCATTGAGTTTGCTCTGTTCTTTGTTGATAACAAAAGCTCCTTGTTATCTTTATATCGATGCTTAGACATCTGTGACAGGAAACTTTAAGATAGTACAAATAGTGTAGAACAAATTAGTCTTATATTGCTGTATGGTGTAGTGGTTATGATTTTGATTATTTTATTTTCTTAAAATAAGTGGTTTCATAATGATGCATATAGTAGCAAGTACTACTGATGTTATACCTGTTGATAATCATCCTAATCAGGGAATAAACTGATTCTAGACCACCTGTATATCTTCAGTTCATACAATCTATTTTCTGGACTATTAAAAAATATGGATTGATTTGGATCAGGATAAGGCATATCTTTCAAGTTTGATAGATTCTGCTATAAACAATTTTTATTAAATGTCACATGAGGACTTACTACTTTGTATCTAATGGGTCTGGCTTGCATTTTGCCTTGCAGGAGTGTATCAGATCACTGAGAAACATTGGATAGGAGTTATTGCTATAGATGGCATATTTTCTATGAAATTAAACTCTTCAATGAATTGAATAGTTCTTGAGCCTCATTCTGTAAGCTCTCTGAAGTTTGAGCAGGTCTGTAACACTGGGTGGGGAAGGATAGCTGTTCTTTGAGCAGTTGCTTGACAGGAAAATAAAATCGCATAATTGAGATGTCAGAACAGGAACTGCTAAAGTAAATGTAACACTGATTTTTTGTGTGGTAACATGACTAGATAGATAGTACAAATGAGACTTCTGACTAATGAAAGAATATCAAGAGTACTTTTAATAACACTTTAGCATGCTCATGTAGTACATGCAACATTCTGAAAGACAGAAAGGTGGCAAATGTAACACCACTATGTAAGTAAAAGTCTAAGGACAAGTTAAATTACAGTTTTGTAACTTTAACTTCATTTTCTGGAGAAGTAATAGGTATTATTTTAAAGATCCAATAGGTAGACATTTTCAAAACTATATCTTGATAAAACAAAGCTAAGACATTTTCATAACTGGGACATTATTTCTCACTCATATACACTCTATCAAGAGAGAAAGAGGGAAAAAAATACACTTCACAAACTAGTGAGTATTATAAGGAGGACTTTGGCAACATTTCCATATTTCCAAAGCTTTAATATGTAAGATGCACGATACTTGATATGCAGAATGTAAAGCAGGTTTTATAATTCTTTGAATAAGGGCTCTTCTGTTGATAAATGGTAACAAAAGTAGTTATGAATGGATTTGCTTTAGACTTGAAATAAGTTACCAGAGACATAAACTGTACTTTAAAAACTAAAACCAAAACCACCAAAACACAGTATTAATAATTAAAATGGTGATAGATTCTTGGTTGTGCAACAGGTACTAAATGTGATTAAATTCCAAGTCATTATTAAACTTAAGTATGTATGGTAAATTTGGTATCACTCCTTTCTTTAATCTAACCAACGGAAAATGTGATGCCCTGAATGGAAATATATAGCTCCTACAGAAAGAAAGGATCACACTGGAGAAGAATGTTAATGGATTGTAAAAATTAAAGTATTAATAGCTGAGAGAATGATATAATAGTTTGGGCTGGAAGGGACTTCTAAAGGTCATCTAGTCCAACTACTCCCTTGCAATGAGCAGGCACATCTTCAACTTGATCAGGTTGCTCAGATCCCCTTCCACACTGACCTTGAATGTTTCCAGGGATGGGGCATCCACTACCTCTGTGGGCAACCTGTCCCAGTGTTTCAACACCCACATGAAAAATTCCTTCCTTCTATCTAGGCAGAGAACTTGTCCTGTTGCAGCAGGCCCTGCTAAAAAGTTTGTCCCCATTTTTCTTATAGCCCCCTTGACATACTGGAAGGCTGCAATAAGGTCTCCCCAGAGTCTTCTCCACTCCAGGCTGAACAACACCAACCCTCTCAGACTGTCCTCACAGGAGATGTGTTCCATCCCTCTGAGCATTTTGGTGGCCCTCCTCTGGACCTGCTCCAACAGTTCCATGTCTTTCCTGTGCTGAGGGCTCCAGAGCTGGATGCAGGACTCCAGGTGGGGCCTCACCAGAGCAGAGTAGAGGGGCAGAATCACCTCCCTCAACCTGCTGGCCATGTTTCTTTTGATGCAGCCCAGCATGCTGTTGGCCTTCTGGGCTGACAGTGCACGTTGCCAGTTCTTGTCCAGCTTTTCATCCTCCAGAACCCCTAAGTCCTTCTTGTCAGGGCTGCTCTCAATCCCTTCAACTTTCAGTCTGTATCAATTCTAGGGGTTACCCTGTCCCAGGTGCAGGACCCTGCACTTGGCCTTGTCAAACCTTGTGAGGTTCACGTAAGCCCATTCCTCAAGCTTATCCAGGTCTCTCTGGATGGCATCCCATCTCTCTGGCATGTCAACTGCACCACTCAGCTTGGTATCATCTGCAAACTTACTGAGGGTGCAGTCGATCCCACTACATCATTGATTAAGATATTAAAGAGTACTAGTCCCTATAAGGACCCCTGAGGGACTCCACTCCTCACCGATCTCCATCTGGACATTGAGCCATTGACTACTACCCTCTGGGTGTGACCATCCAACCAATTCCCCATCCACCCAACAATCTACCCATCTACGATGTAGAGAGAAGGATTTTGTGGGGGACCGTGGCAAAGGCGTTAAAGAACTCCAGATAGACAATAGCCATTGCTCTTCCCTTGTCCACTGATGTGGTCACTCCAACAGACAAGGCCACTAGGTTGGTCAGGCAGGACTTGCCCTTGGTGAAGCTATGCTGGCTGTCTCAAATCACGTCCCTGTCCTCCATGTGCCTTAGCATAGCTTCTAGAGGATGATCTTCTCAGGCACAGAGGTGAGGCTGACTGGTTGGTAGTTCCCAGGGTCCTCCTTGTTACCTTTTGTAAAAATGAGTGCAATGTTTCCCTTTTTCTAGTCTCCAGGGTCTTCTCCCAACTGCCAGGACTTGTCAAATATGATGGAGAGTAGCTTGGCAACTACATCAGCCGATTCCCTCAGGACTCTGAGATACATCTCACCAAGTTCCATAGACTTGTGTATGTTTAGGTTCCTTAGGTGGTCTCGAACTCTATCTTTTCTTATATTGTGAAGGACTGCATCCTTTTTGGTTTTGTTTTTTTTAATTTTTACTTTATCATAGGACATCAATTTTCAAAAACTAAATAGATTTTTATTAAGATAATTTAAAATATTTACTAATCCTGGAGCATACCAATATTTCAAGACAAAAGCTGTCCAATCACAAAATCATTTGTGAAAATTAAGTGTAAATGAATGATAAATAAAAATTTGAATTTAAATGAACATTCTTTACATACATGTGTTCGTATTGTTTTTGTCTGGAGTAGAGTTAATTTTCTTCACAGAAGCTCATATGGAACTATGTTTTAGATTGCTGATGAAAACAGTGTTGATGATAGAGGCATGTTTTCATTATTGCTGGGCAATACTAACAATGTCAAGGCCGCCTTTGCTTCTCACACTACACCACCAGTGAATAGGCTAGGGATGCGTGAGGAGTTGGGAGGGAAAACAGCTGGGACAGCTGACCCCAGCTGACCAAAGGGACATCCCAGACCTTAAAACATCATGTTCAGCAATAAAAGCTGGGGGAAGGACGAAGGCGGAGATGTTCAAAGTTTTGACGTGATGGAGCCCTACTTTCCTGGACATGGCTGAACACCTGCCTGCCGATGGGAAGCAGTGATGAAATTTCTTATTTTGGTTTGGTTTTGCATGCAGCTTTTGTTTTATTTATTAAACTGTCTTTATCTCAACCCATGAGTTTTCTCACATCTACTCTTCTAATTCTCTCTCCCATTCTGCTGTGGGGGCAAGTGAGAAAACAGCTGTGTGGTGTTTAGGGGCTTAGCTACTGCCAGGCGTTAAAGCACAACAGACTTGAAATATAATCTAAGCTTTTAAAAATATAGAAGAAATTAAAATAATCTCTTCTTCTTTTTCTATAAAAAGTATTTTCCTATGAACCAGCTAGCTTCATATTAACAGAAAAAGAAAGAGGAAAAAAAGGCTGATAGAATCATACAAACATTGGAAATGTTTAAACAAGTTTTTATCTGAAGATTTAACATATGATGGTAGTATGCCTGTGTTATTTTTCCAAGGAGCAGCTGATGTGAAAGAATTCAATAACATCCCTTTCAACAGTCTATTATACTTCTCATTGACCCTATAATAATTTTGATAATGACTTTCTTCTTATGGTAGGTCCTTTTTTATGGGCTTTGTAACTCTGTCGGTTTATAAAATAAAAACTGGGCAACTACTTTAGAATTTAATTTTTTTTCTTCATTTAGAGAAAGCTATTAGATTATGTTTGATTAGCTCTCATAGAGGTGTGGACTCAGTATATGATACACTATTTCCTAAAGACACATTGCATTATATTTTATATAACTTGGATCTCCTGTTGAACTTTGGTTTAATTTTGCTAAAACTAAGAGGAAGTGGGAACTTTAATTTTAATTAAATTAACCGTGTGTGTGCATGAGTTTTTGAAAGAGGGACATTATATATACACACATCTATTTATCTGCAATTTTGTTTATTACAGAAGAGTTTAATAGAGCATGAGATGTTGAGAACTGTGAGAGCGTAATTAAAATCCTATTTTTGAGGAACCCATAGCTGAAGATTTTCATGCTCTAACAGTATTTCCACCAACAGTCAAATGCTCTTGTGCTCTCCATCTGCTCCTGAAGAACAAGGACAGCATTTACGATGTTGGAGTATCTTAAGTTAGAATTCATGTTTGATGCCAAAGTTCCTAACTCTGTAATTCATCCATATGTCTAGTCCTCCCAAGGTATTACCCATCTTGCCTCACATTAGATGGCTGACATTTAGACTTCTGATCCTCTATTTTTAATCTTGTCTTCTAGTGTCCTTTTTTAAACAATGGAGAGGGTTTCTCCAGACAGTAAATCATACAAACCTTTTTCAGAAGTGTGCTTTATAATGAGTTGATTTATCCTTTGAGAGACTCTTTTCCCACGCCCATTATTATAAAAGTAACCTAGGGTAGCTAGTTACACAAAAGCACTGACTTTTGTGACTGAAGTTATGGGAGATGAATCCTTTCCCACACACATAGGCACAATTCAGGGGGATTTGTAGGACATATGAGGTACCTGGGAACAGTGCATGTCAGAGTGTGGAAACTGATGCCTGTTTCAATGACCCTGAGATAGAATTATGCAATACAAATCAATTTTTTAGTAAATATTTGGGGCAGAGTTAGTCAGCTTTCAGTGGATGATGAACAGACTTATAATTCTTTCTCTGTATACAATTCATGACCACACAATTCTTATTACCTAGCAGGTGTGGTCAATGGTTGGGAGCAGCCAGACTAACAGGCTAAGAATTAATATACTCACTGACATGATAATCACTGAATAAGTATATGTTAAGCTTTTGCTTAAGCAGTGGATTTAAAAAAAAAGTGTAATGATGTGTGGAATCAGTAATGTATGAAAGAAGATCTTGTAAATAAATGAGAATGTTGACCAGTAATGCTTCCCCCACTAAAGGAGATTAGTAGCACTTCTTTGATATTGAAAAAAAAGGTGAAGCCTCCTGATATAAATGGGTTTCACATTGTACAAATAAAAGGAAAATTTCATTCTAGTCTGATAGCTGAAATAGTTCTGAGAGACAATGTAAGAATTGATATTCATAAAAACATCTGGTTCTGATTCTGCTCTGATTCTTGCAGGTGTTACAAGCACACTTTGCTGCCTTTGCATAGTTACCATGGTATGCACTCACATGAATGAGAAGATGGCCAAACCTTTCCTTTGAATTTAAAGTCTTTTCCTTCCTAGCTATTTGATTTTAATTTTCCTACATGTCCCGCTTTCCTCAGGCCTTTCTCTTGTACCTTGAATTCTCTTCCTGATCGTGAGATTAAATTGAAATTAAACTAGTCCTAGTTGACATCAGTTACTTTACATTCATTTCAATCAGAATTAAACTAGAATCAAAATTTGTTGCCAAATATTAAATTTTAAATCTTACCAAACTTACAATCTTGTTTCAAATTAACTTTGTTATTAGTTTACTAATCAAAACCATTCCTAACAAGCAGCAAGACAAATACAGTGAACGTGTATTTCAGGGTAGTTCAGCAGATTCTACATTTTAACGTATCTACAATGTAAGGTACTTGTGTATATACTCATACATACTTGTACTTCATGTATGTATACATCTTGAGCCTGAGTTTTTTCTTTTCACCTTTCTGAAGCATCAGATTAAAGTTCCTACTATCATTATTGAAAGAAGATGAAGTAAAATACGAAATAGTTAAAGTAACATATGTGACGGAAATACCAAACAGATTATGTGGAAACGTATTTTGACTCTTTTATTTACAGAAATATCTTTATCAAGTGTCCTGTGAGTAAAGCTAGTCAGATTGAGATCTGTATTGTTTTGAAGGCTTGAATAATTGACTAAAGCTGTTTATTACAGCAGAAATTCATATGAGAACCAATCTTTTATAAAGACAACACACCAAGTTGTCTTTGTATTCTTTATATTTGAAATTTTGCCAATAGTAAATACTTGGGAAAATGTGACTCTTCAGTGACTCTTCAGTGACAGGTAACTGCAATAATGCATGAATATCAGAGTCAGAGTTAAACTGTGTAGCTTGAGTTTTACTACTAAAACTGCAGTAGTGCAACTTTCAAGGCAGGAGAATTTACAGGAAGCAGATGAAATCACATACACATCACATACACATCACTTATCACATACATATATATGTATGTGATACATACACACACATACACACAATCACATCAATACACACACAACATACACACAATCAAATCAATACCTGCATTAAATAAATTCTTATGCTGTTCAAACCACAGCAGTAACAAGAGAATCTTCTGTTTATTGATGAAAAATAAAGCTTTTGGAATAGTTGGTGTATAATACTGATTAATTTTTCTACTTGATATGTTTTAAATCAGTATCTAGGCTCTAAAATAATGGAAAATCCCAGGGGAAAAAAATACAAGCTTGTCACCAGTACTTTTTCATCCAATGGAAATAAACAATGTGCAGATTCTTTGAAAAGACTTCTTATTTAACTTCTCTCCCAGTGCCAGATACTTACATTGTGGAATCCCCATGAGTAAAAACTAAACACAAATGTCATTGATGAATGACTACAATTCAAACCGTTTCTTAGAATTATTGCTTTTCTAGGCTTGTTTATACATGTCAAATATGTATCTGCAATGGGTAGCAAAATAGAAAAAGATAATCTTTCTGAAAAGGAAAGTCTAGCTTCTAAATATTCATTCAGCATTTACCATTTGATAAGCATTACAGGAAAAGCAAAGAAGTGTCTATGTAAGAAATCTTTTTACTTTTCATGTAAACTCATGCTCTTCCATGAGTTCGTCCTTGCCATACCCTGAGAGAAACCTGTCTGACCTCCAAAGGAAATCTCCAAGGAACTGGGAGAAAAAAAAATAAAAATCAGTTCTTTCTATTTTTTATGGAGGATTTACATAATTTTACATTTTTACTCCATTACTTTAGCTAGGCAAACACAAAGTACATTTGTATAAGGACATGGGAAGCCAAGTGTTATAAAAGCCCTTCATGCTTGGTGATTTACTGTCTAAACTGAAAAGGAAAACAAAAAGAAAAATATATAGTAAGTGTCCAAATGTATGTATGTTGTGTATTTAATTTGCACAACTCCACCTGATTTATAGTTTTGTTCTTCCTAATTTTCTTACGTCTACTTAATCTGTAATTACTGTCCAAATACTTTCCACAGGACAAACATTATCCTCTTCATGCCTACAGTACTCTATCAAAGCTTACCAAATCTATCTATTATTTCTAATAGGGATCCCCAGGTTGCAGGGTGCCCTGGGCTGGGCTTCAGCAGCCATTGATGCTCATTGATGGATGGAAATATCAAACACAGACAAATATCAAATATCAAACACAGACACTTTTCTAAAAATGTGCCTTGTTCTAAGAATTGAACATTTATTTCCTGACAGTACTTCCTCTTCCCTATTATTCATGACATAGCAAACTTTGACCCCTTCTGTTGAAATTTTTAATATTTCTTGAAACTGTTCCTATTTCATGGAGACTTAAAAACGGTGCTGAACTGCAGAGAAGTCTGCAGTTTAGGGATGTACAGGGCTATGTGCATGATTTTTTTTTAATTTAATGCTCCAGGACATGCTCTTGTGATAGAATAGCAATTTATATACAGTTTCAGCTGCAAAAATAGTAAATTTATTTAAGTTAAACAAATCATAGACCATCCTTACACGAAAAACAAATTCTTGTATCCCAGATGACTGTCTTGGTTACAGCATATCCCTCCTCTTATCCTTGGTAGCTAATGATTCCTTGCAAAACACAGAACAACTCTAACAGTGTTTTAACTGATACTAGTGAGAAGAATTGCATTAAATGGGGGAGGACAAGTGGGCTAATGAAAAATCTTGGTTTGTATTGTTCCTGTAATTGAGACAAATACATTCTGAGGAGAAGTTCTGATTTTTATTATTTTCCAAAAGAAAAATTCTGTCTTGGATATCTCTTTATATGTGTGTTCAAAAGAGAGCTGCCCTGGATATTTAGCAATTCCAGGAATAAGTCAGAACAATTTCTGTACTTCATAGTTATTTGTACTTCTTATCACTTATTGTCTGCAGAATAACATGGATTCCTGAACAACAAAAATAATTTCAAAGTTCTAGATGATACACCAATGATGAAAATTGGAAATACACTGCCACAAATTCCTGAAATGTAATTGAGCTGGTAAAATATTCTAGTTTATTAAAAAAAAACTGTGAGATTTTTTTGTGTCCAGTAAATCAAGGGAATCAAAACAACTGGATGTAATGTTGACTACTTAAGCCTGAAGTGTCACACCTAAAGTAAAAGGCTCCTTTTTTTCACATGACTCAATACTGTATTTGAAAAATCATGATCTTTTTCACCCCATCACCAAGAATATGTTATTCAACAGTTAGGATACAGTTATGCTTACTTGAATTTGTACACTTCAAGGTATGGGATGGATTGCTATGCTGCACACTCAGCAAGTTTGCAGATGACACCAAGCTGAGTGGTGCGGTTGACATGTCTGAGATGTAGATTGCCATCCAGAGGGACCTGGACAAGCTCGAGGAATGGGCTTGTGTGAACCTCACAAGGTTTGACAAGGCCACGTGCAAGGTCCCGCACCTGGGTTGGGGCAACGTCTGGTATAAATACTGGCTAGGGGTTGAAGGAATTGAGAGCAACCCTGCAGAGAAGGATGTAGGGATCCTGGTGGATGAAAAGCTGGACATGAGCTGGCAATATGAGCTCATAGCCCAGAAGGCCAACTGTATCCTGGGCTGCATTCAAAGACAGTATTGAAGGAGCTGGCAGAGGAGCTTGCCAAGCCACTCCATCATTTATTAGCAGTTCTCATCAACAGGGGAGGTCCCAGACGACTGGAGGCTTGCCAATGTGATGCCCATCTACAACAAGGGCTGGAAGGAGGATCTGGGGAACTACAGGCCTTTCAACCTGACCTCAGTACTGGGGAAGATTATGGAGACGTTCATCTTGAGGGCACTCACAGGGCATGTGCAGAACAACCAAGGGATCAGGCCCAGCCAGCATGGGTTCATGAAATGCAGGTCCTGCTTGACCAATCTGATCTCCTTCTATGACCAGGTGACCTGCGTAGTGGATGAGGGAAAGGCCGTGGATGTTGTCTACCTGGACTTTAGTAAAGCCTTTGGCACTATCTCCCACAGCATTCTCCTAGAGAAATTGGCACCTCGTGGCTTAGACATGTGTACTCTTCACTGGATAAAGAACTGGCTGGACGGCCAAGCCCAGAGAGTTGTGGTGAATGGAGTTAAATCCTGTTGGTGACCGGTTACAAGCAGTGTTCCCCAGGGTTCTGTTTTGGGGCCGGTCTTGTTCAATATCTTTATTGATGACCTGGATGAGAGGATCGAGTGCTCCCTCAGTAAGTTTGCAGATGACACCAAGTTGGGTGAGAGTGTTGATCTGCTGGAGGGTAGGAGGGTTCTGCAGAGGGATCTGGACAGGCTGGATCGATGGGCAGAGGTCAACTGTATGAGGTTTAATAAGGCCAAGTGCAGGGTCCTGCACTTTGGCCACAACAACCCCATGCAACACTACAGGCTTGGGGAGGAGTGGCTGGAGAGTTGCCCAGCAGAAAAGGACCTGGGGGTGCTGGTTGACAGCCGGCTGAACGTGAGCCACTGGGTTGCCCAGGAGGCCAAGAAGGCCAACAGCATCCTGACTTGTATCAGGAATAGTGTGGCCAGCAGGAGTAGGGAAGTCGTTGTGCCCCTGTACTCAGCACTGGGGGCAGCATATTGAATACAGTGTTCACTTCTGAGCCTCTCACTACAAAAAGGACATTGAGTTGCTGGAGCTTGTCCAGAGAATGGCAACGAAGCTGGTGAGGGGTCTGGAGCACAAGTCTTATGAGAAGCAGCTGAGGGAACTAGGATTGCTTAGTCTGGAGAAGAGGTGGCTCTCTCAAACTACCTGAAGGGAGGTTGTAGTGAGATGGGTGTTGGTCTCTTCTCCCAAGTAACTATCGATGGGATGAGAGTAAATGTCCCCAGGTTGCACCAGGGGAGGTTTAGATTGGATATTAGGAAAAATTTCTGTACTGAAAGTGTGGTCAAGCATTGGAACAGGCTTCCCAGGGAGGTGGTGGAGTCACCATCACTGGAGGTGTTCAAAAAAATGTGTGGACGTGGCACTTTGGGACCTGGTTTAATGGGCACGGTGCTGTTGGGTTGATGGTTGGACTTGATGATCTTAGAGGTCTTTTCCAACCTTTATGATTTGATGATTCTAAGTGTGGTCAGCAGGTCAAGGGAGGTGATTCTGCCCCTCTACGCCACTTTCCTGAGACCCCACTTGAAGTACTGTGCCCAGCTCTGAAACCCTCAGCACAGGAAAGACATAGACCTGTTGGAGCGGGTCCAGAGGAGGGCCATCAAAACGATCAGAGGGATGGAACACCTCTCCTGTGAGGAAAGGCTGAGCGAGTTGGGGTTGTTCAGGCTGGAGAAGAAAAGGCTCTGGGGAGACCTTCTTGCAGCCTTCCAGTACATCAAGGGGGCTTATAAGAAAAATGGGGACAGACTTTTTAGCAAGGCTTCTTCCAATTGGACAAGGAGTAATGGTTTTAAACTAAAAGAGGGTAGATTTTTTACTAGATCTAAGGAAGAAATTTTTCACAATGAGAGTGGCAAAACACTGGCACAGGTTTCCCAGAGAGGTGGTATATGGCCCATCCCTGGAAAGATTCAAGGTCACATTGGACAGGGCTCTGAGTAGCCTGATCTAGTTGCAGATGTCCCTGCTCATTGCAGGGGGGTTGGACTGGATGTCCTTTAAAGGTCCCTTCCAACCCAAATTCTTCTCTGATGTTATTTCCTTATTTTCAAAGAAATTAATTCTCATTTTACCTCAACAGCAAAACTCCACCTCTGTTCTCTTTAAGTTCCATAACCTATTCATGTACTTTATATGATGAAACAATATCCCCCTAGAATTCTTGAGGTGTAAGAGTGTGAATATTACATAGATATCATGTTGATAATATTCCTTGAATGAAACACAAATGACAATTCTGGATCCATTTTACATTCACTGTATCAATGACAAAAATTATTTATCTAGTCATAAATATTTAACATAGAACTCATAAACAAGACCATTTATTCTCTACTTAGTCCAATATTCTATGTGATTTTTTTTCCTTAGGTAAAGCTGAATATCAAAAGTAAACTTAAATGGTTGTGAAGATTCCTAACCAATGGTTTAATGTTTTCCAACATGCTGAGCAACCATCAGATTCAGTCTACCACTATTTAATGAGTACTCAGCATGTATGAAAATAAGATTACTTCCCTAAGTATCTGAATAAGGATTAAGAACCTAATTTTGACACTTTCTAAAAAAAAAAAACATAACTGTTTTGTTTAGCCAAACATTTTAATGAAGAGAAGTGCCTTTCACAAGAATATTTTAGAAAGACAATTCTATAAAAAGCATTGATTGGTATGGAGTAAGACACTTTAGTCGCTATACAACTGATGTGTCCTGCATGCAGAGAAGTGGAATGAGAAGCCTAGAGCCAATTAAGGTAAAATTTAGTCAGGAGAAATGTACCTCAGGTACATATTTTAGAAACTGTTTGTTTTCATGTTGTAAAGGACAACAGGAATTTCAATATTAGGGAAATTTTTATTCATTAAATATTGTCAAAATTGCAGATTCTGGTTTTACTGCATAAAGGGAATAAATGTAAATAAGTTGGAATAAGCTTACCTGTAAATTCGCTTTTGTATACAATAATATGAAAAAAACACTTGCAGCAAACTAGAAGCAATAATACTCTAAGTGTATATTTTAGAGTGAGCAAAAAGAAACTAAACGTTTACTCACTTTGATTTTAATGTCCATTAATACTTAAGAATATTTCTTATGGTAGCTCTAAACAACTCTTTCCTGACAGCTGGTGGCCTGACTTTAAATTAAACTGAGACAATTAACATAGTTTCCGTCATCTATTGCATATGCTTACAGAGAAAAATTGGGCCACTCTAAAGTAAGAATGACTTTACTTAAGCGAAATACAATAATACTCAATTCTCTTTTAGTGTAGCAGCATAGCAGTGTGAGATAAGACTGTGACATTTTTTGAGGATATTGTTGACTTACTGAAGATGAATGAAAACAACTGTCAGCACTATAATGATTAGGCAGAGGACAGGTTGAGAGAATTGGATTTGCTCATCATGCAGAAGAGAAGGCTCTGGGAAGACCTTATTGCAGCCTTTCGGTACCTGAAGGGGATCTGCAAGAAACCTAGAGAAAGAAAGGCCAGGTTGAATGGGGCTTTGAGCAACCTGGTCTAGTGGAAGGTGTCCCTGCCCATGTCAGGGGAGTTGGAACTCGATCTTTAATGTCCCTTCCAACCCAAACCATTCTATGATCTTATGATTTTATGATTCTATGAATAGCAGTGTAATTACTGCTTCCTGACAACCAGAATTTAGCTGATGAGCTGAGGAAAGCTAGTTGAAACCATTTTGTACTGTCATATTCTTTCTCTAAAGAACGTTGTGTTCTCTGAGAGCTATTCTGAAGAAAAATAAAACAACAAAAAAAACCACAGAAGGTTTATGTTCCTATTTATATTATGTGAGGAGGAAAAAAGGAACAGAGCTCTTTGCAAGAGAGATCCAGAAGAACCTTACCATTTCTAGAGACCAGTATTTCAACGCACTCCTCATTTTCTTCCCAGGAGATGAAACTCTGTGCTGGAATGGTACCACTCTGCAAAAGACCACTTTTTGTGGGATCCCAAAGAACCGAGCAATCTGTGTGTCCCTCCTGAGACTGAAACAACAGGAACATATGCCCTGTGAATATCTGTTTCTACACTGCAAAAATCTTTTTTATATAAACTTGATTTTCCAACAGATTGCTTAAATAGCTTGACCCACTGATATATATGCTGCTCTTCTCACTTTCAAGTTGCCACTTCACTGGATCTAGTTATCCTGTCCCACACAGCAGGTTAACAACACACCTTTATTAGATTAATGGGGATCAAAGAGGAGAAAATGCTGTACATATGAAATAACCAGAACATGGGTTGATTTCCCCTAGGACAAACATATGACTGATTTCCCCAAAGAATCCCAGGGACTGTTTTGAGGGTCAGCTCAACAATCTTTTTTGGGGGCTTGTTTTGTTTTTAAGTTGCATGTGGTTCAACTTACGGTAATTGTAAGGAACATTTAGATTTTTGAAGTCATTTCCTCACCCTAGGGAAAACACCTAGCATCCTTTTTAGGAAAGTACATCTCTCTGGAGCACTTTGTCATGTTGAGAGAAGGATGTGTCTTTTTTTCCCCAATTTACTGTTGATTTTTTCAAACCTAAAAATTCTTACCATCCATAATTCTGCTTCAGATTCCAATCTTGAACTATGTTACATCCAAAATAAACTTACTCTATAGAAATTTCAGTTGTATTGTCTTTGAATGCAACAATATGATACATTGAATATCTATATATCCAGCACTAAGGAAAGACAAGGCTTACAAAGGCAAAGGCATCCAAACAGCTTATCCCACATGTGCTTTTGTGGTTCTAAATTAATTATCTGTAAAAATGCCCCTTAGTAATTACATTCTTTCTCATGAGCAAATGATACATATATATCCATGTCCTATGTCTTTATAAATGTCTATAATCGATACAGACTAAAGGTAATAAAATGCATGGATGAATTTACAGATAAAAGGAAAATGGCACAGATGTAAAGTGCTACAGATAACATGAGAATATAAATTATAGAAAACTTGAAACACAAACATAAAATATAACTCTTGATTAAATTTATTGTTTTTAAAAGTTAGGCAACTTGTATGATGTTCTGGATACCATTGTTCTTTGTGTAAAGTTTTGGATAGCATCACATTTGTAAAATGTTTCTAGCTCTAATATGAAAGAGATCATACATCAAGTTTTTTAATAGGTATTAACATTTGACTTTCTTGCCCTTAACAAAATTAAAAACCCCTTGTGATTAACCCTTGAAAAGTAGTATGACAAAAAAAAAAATCCTCAACTTTTGTTTTTTCTTCCAAACTAAACAAACTGTGTTTTTCCAATTGAAGTTTACATCTATAATTCTGGCTTCAACATGTATAGTCTTTGCAAATATTTAATGTACAAACTCATACAAAAGTGAGATGTTATTATTAATATGCTACAGTTTCTGTATGATAAGGAATTAAAAAATACATGAAGTATAAGGTTTTTTCCCTTTTATTATTAAAAAAAAGTATTAATAAGTCAATGGCTGATGAAGACCAAGAATGTGTTTCATCATTTGTGAAACAATATGGAGACAAAGGTCTTCCATTTTAAGAGTTTAGAAAAGGAAGTCAAATGGATAATCTGGTGTTCCTTCAAGTCTAAATTGTTGTTGATGAATCATCCTAAGTGTAAAATGATAAGAAATTCTGTTTTATGTTTTTCTTAGTTTGTTTTTTTTTTTTTAGTGAGAGATCTCAATTTGTAATTTTTAATTACCTTCCATTTTTCCTGAAGTGTGTTAGGTCTTGCAGAATAGGAATGCTAAGAGCTGCTAAATAGCACTAAAACATGCATTGCACTCCCCACCTACATGCTCCTGTGCTTAGACATTCAATAGACTTCAATAAACTATTCTTTTAGCTAGTCTGCTTACAACTGGACTTTATGCTTGCCAAAATCATGTGATGGTCTTTGTTTTGTTACTATATCACTGCCGTAGTTATAAGTACATGATAATTTAAAATAACCTTAGACACAGCTCCAATTCAAGTATTTAGTCTTGTTTTTTAATAATGTACTGAATATCTCATTGGTTAATACCCAACGTTGATTTTCAGTTGAATTTATATATAATATTGCTATTTGTTCAGAGGTTCCTCTAGGACTTGTATAGAATGTACCTTGCTAACTTTTTAAATGGTACATTTTTTTACAAAATATCAAGCCATTTCAGTTCTGGTACTAACAGTTATGTCATTTTATTCACCTCACTCGTCTCATTATGAAACTCTTCATGCATTTTGATAAGGTATTTTATAACAAAGCTCGAAAAGTGACTCAAAGTCCCCTTGTTAAGGAGCTTCTTCAAAGACTTTGATGCAAATGCAGTGTCATCCTTTCATCGATTTATTTCAAGGATTTGCTGAAGTTCAGGAGTAAGCTGTATGGCTAAAAGAAGTAAGGTTTAATGAAGGAGTGTGTATTGCAAGTAAGAGCATCAAGTATGAAGGATTAGAGGACAGTGCTTCTTGATAAGTGTATTTTCATCTGTCAAGGTACAAGGGAAAGGTTAATGCCTTTGACTTTGCTAATAGGTTTTCTTTATTAAGCATATGACCTAAGTTAGTTGTATGGAAAAATCTAGGCCAATTTATTTGGAATTTATTAACATGTTTAGCTTTATTTGGTTTGACTGTGGCCTTCCCCTGATTTAAGAAATTATACCAAGATTCATTGCATTCATAAGGACAATACAGACCTCAAATTCTGTTGGTGTATGGCCAAAGGAAATGATTCATTCATTCTGAGGTGCTAAATGCATGTCTTTTAATTTCCTGCCAGTATAACATGGCTATAGGATGCAGGAGAGGATAACTCAACAATCCTTGTATTTTGCTTTAATGATTACAAATTCTTTGAGCATTCTTTAACTTCTTTATGGGTTTGACAAGTAGCTCAGGTCTTATGACATAGCTAAGGAACTGCATTTTTTTACTAGGAAGGCTTTGTATTCTTCTTCAGCTTAAAGGAGTCTTCCCCTTGCTCATTTTATGGCAACAAGGCAGACACTGAGCAGAACTTTATTCCTATTAATCTATCATTTACAGTAATTGTCTAACACCTGACTTGGCCTGTCACTTTTACATCTTCCATTGCAACCTGTACTGAGAGAGAATCTCCCACAACTCTATTGAATTCAAACTTATTGCCATATTATATTGGAAATCAAGCCCTGTTTCCTCTTATTAATTACTAATTTAGACTCAGCCTATCTTAAATCTGAAGGAACCATCTGGTTTTCCAGGCAAGGAAATACAGTATAAGAATACCCCATATGTCTACAAGCTGCTAGCGATCAAAAAGTAATTGTCATTTGATCAATATCCATAGTCACTGACCCTGAAAAGTCTGTTTCAGGAAAACATCTTACCACACAGTATATTTTAGAGTTAACAAGTTGAGCTATCAGTATTATACTTCTAGGGGTGACTTTCAAGGGGCTGTTAGGCCCTTTATCTTTCATCTAAAAAAGAACTATGGACCTTTGAAAAGTATTGTTGTTCATGTACATAGTTCAGTCATTTTTAGATGGTGTTTTGCAGACAAAAAGTCACATTCTTTTTGCAGAAAGAATGAAACGATAAATGCAAAACAAAATGAAGGTCACAGTTCAGGAAAAAAGAAAGAGGAAATAATAATGAGGAAGAAGAAGGGGAACATCGCTGGTAGGGGAGACAGAGACAGAAGGTTTCTGTCCGAAGATTATCAATTATTTCTGGTGTACCTACAGAGGTATCATTGTCCTGGGATCAGATTACATGTTACTACTCACACTGAACTTTTTTTTCCCCCAGATGTCATGATGAAAACATGGGAATATATCTAGATTGTTTTTTTAAATTAATCTGGCCAAAATAATTAGTAGTACTAGGCTGTAATTGTTAATCTGTTTTACTGTCATGCTATAAATGTTCATGCTTTTGAGTGAGCTATGCCTAAAATTTCATGTTAAATATTCTATCTTACAAAATATATCTATAAAGTTGTTCCAGAGCCTCCTTTCAGTTTTTTTTTCTCCTCATTTTCTGTATGTCTTGTGTCTTCTAAATTTCATCCCGTATGTTTTCCTGATATTGCCTGTTTCTAGGGGAACTGGAGACCAAGAAACGGAACTTTTTTCTCCATTTATTATGTTCACCTAGGAGTCAAAAAACCCCAAACTTAAATTATAATGGTTTTATAAAATTTAAACCCACTCATTTTCTGTATCTTTAGTAATATATCAACCAAAACTATGTATGAAATTTGTCACATGATACCAAAGATGTTTTTGCATCCTGACAACTCACTGAAATTTTTTTAATTGCCTAAAACAACGTTTTTTGTGAGGTTTTAAAAAGGTATTTATTGTAACACAGAGAAAAATTAGATTTTTGTTGTGTCAAAGTTGATGTTATCTGCAGTTGTGAATTCCCAAGAAACAGAATGCTGAGCAGCTAAACAAAAACAACTTTTTGCAAATCTGATTGGCACCTATCTGCTGTTTCTCAAGGGATATTGTCAGCATAACTTACCAACAGTGTACATCATTTCAGGATGATATTTTGGCTCTTTTGAAAGCTGAAATTATTGAATCAACTAACATCTTGTTTCACATTAATGCCCTTATTTAAAAATGCAAGCATTAACTTAAAATAAAACACCACTGAAAACTGTCAATGGAAGTTGACATAAACATCAGGAATAATTTACAAACCTGAAATCAATAAACTGAAGGTTGTCAGAAGCTAAATAAATGATATGAGAAATGCCTTTACTAAAAATTAATCTTTAAAAATTACAAAATATATTTTGAGATAGAAATAAAGATCACTGGTGCTCTCTGAGTAGATTTACAATTCTTTTTTTACACTACAAATAGTTACTAATCTGATGACTTTCGTAGGATTTTTATTGCACAGAGTGTTTAATATGTAAAACATTCTGTAATGACTAAATATTAAATTGTATACAGGATGAAGTTAAGAACGGAACTTGACCTTATCGTTTTCATAATAATCATGTGTAACTGGAAGCATGAATCTGTCAAGCTATGTTTTAAAAAGTAACTACAACTATAACCATGATCATTATATTTCATTGTCTTTATGTCTTACCCATAAAAGGTATGGTCACTGATCTCTGTGCCAGTCCACCAGCATTATAAATTCACCATTAGATAGTGGGGTGTATGCTTACATGTGCGTATGCATATGCTTTCAGTAAAGGAGACAATACGAAGTAAAATTCTGGCACAATTTCAAAATTTAGGTTAAAAACTAGTCCCAAGAAAAAAAATAAAATCAAAGTTTCTTGCTACTAAAACATCTAGCTTCACATATAGGATTTTAATTACAGAATTTGGCTTAAAAAAAGAGAATAATAAGCAAAAAGATTCAGGTTTTATTTTAAAGAAAGTACTTTATGATGCTGATACCCCCCAATGAACCTCACTTCCCTATAAACCTTAAGGAACTGTGTGTTCTCGATACCTAAATTTTTTTTCTGCTATTTCTTAATGCTCTGTTGTTAATACTTAATGGAAATTATACCAATATAGAACATGTGAAGGATCCATAATCCTAATCCAAACATTATCAAGAAATTCTACCGCTCTTAATGACTTTCCACATAGTTCTGTCTTGCTGAAATTACTGTATTGTGCCACAAAGAACCAAGATTCTCTGAGATATCACAGGAAACTTCATAATGCTGTAGTTTATTGAGATTGGATTGAGGGGACCTCACATATATATATATGTATGGCCGGTTTGAAATTGTTAAGAGACACAGAAGATGAAAAAATGGTGAGGAGAATAGAACTGAACATTTTTTCCCATTCGGTATCTGACATTTTTCTGTAGAATAACATCTTTCCTTTCTCTTGTTCTGGTTCTAAGAAACTTTAATTCCTTTCTACACATCAAGATGGTATTGCATTAAATTATGTTGTAACTGGCAGATTAGGGCACATAAGTATGGAATAGATTTGTATTCCTCAGGCTGGGCATCCTTTTGAACCAAAGGATTCCTTATCTAGATATCCCTAACTAGTAAATAATAGCAGCCACTACTAGTAGTAGACTGATAGGACTACATGTGTCAGAATATGCTTCTATGGAATTTTGTGTTTGATACGAATCAGTGCAAGTTCCTGTTAGAATAGCGTGAAACATTACTGTTCTTAAGGATAATTATGCATCTCTTTTATTACAATGGTTGAAGTTAATGAAGAAACACGTTATGCTTTGATCACATTTATGCTTCCAGTCCATTGTAAAGCAATTATTATAGCTTGCTGACAACATAGTACCTTATCAATGGGTGGTTTTGATCTTCAGAAAAGGGATGAAAAGATATTAAATCTCTTCAAAAGAAGTATAGTCACTTTTCTAATCTCACCCTTTAAAAGGAGGCTAGAGGTGTTCAGAGAATTCCACTAATACTGAATCTAAGTATTTAAAGACTATTTAGATTTAAAATAAAAGTAATTATTGACTTGAGTGCATTGTATTTAAGATGCAACACGAGGGTCTGGGGATTTGGATTACAATTTAGTATCGATAAATCTTAAAAGATGGTCCACAAATATATATATATGTTTTGCATTCTGACCTTTCTCATGTTAGTGAATTGAACTTTAAAATACAGTGTGCGTGAACTCTCATTCAGCAGGGAACTGTTCAAAATTAATATGTATGACAGAATATAGCCAATAGAAATTCCCATAATCTGTTTCCCAAAGACATCCCAGGAGTACTTGTTTTCCTAAGTAGCAGATAGGATGAAAACAAACCAATTATTCTTGCTTCTATTTGTTTTTCTAAAGCTTTTTGTATTTTTCTGGGTTGTTTAAGAAGTCCTTTCACAGCTTTTTGATGACTTCACTGAATTTGCGTTTGACAAAGTGAATCACCAAATAAGAATAGTTGTCACAACAAGAATAAAAAGCTTTTCATTAGATTTCCCCTCTGTTTGCTTTAAAGGCTTCTGTAGAATCATAGAATCATAGAATCTCTGGGTTGGAAGGGATCTTTTAAGGTCATCTAGTCCAATGCCCTACAATAAGCAGGGTCATCTTTAACTAGATCAGGTTCCTCAGAGCCCTATCTCTAAGCAAAAAAAGGTGGAACTCTTTTGACTAAGAAATATTAGCTCCAGAGTAATTACTGAGCATTTTGAATATGCTGATTATTTTGGAATAATATTATTTCAAATTTAAAATAAAATGTCTTTATTGGAAACAGGAAAGTTATTCCAGAAAAATTCCAAACAGAGCATCATGGATAATTTCCCTGGATAGGAGAAAATTCTTTCAGACCTATCTATAAGCAGAAATTTTTAAGTAAATACCTTGTGTGATGTCTGTTATCTGGTCTTTGAGAAGCTCTTTCACTTATAAACTGCGATTGTAAGATTATCGCAGCTAGAAGCCAGATAATTTGAAAACTCAGTTGTTATAATACATTTGCATATTAATTGCACATTCATATTAATTCCGTAACATCTCATGTTATGGAAATAGTTTCTGTTTCAACAGAATTATTCCATTGCCTACACCTGACACAATAAGTTACATGAATAAAAGCTAATGCTTTCTAATACATTTGGGAATATAGTGATATCACAGTCCAACTCTTTTCATTAACTGTCCTTGGAACATAGTGAATGTAGTATGTTTTTCAGCGAAATATGAGGAATTGTAAGAGATATGTAAGACAGTGATAACAAGTATTTCAGCAACAATACATCCACTGTAACCTTTCAAAGACCTTAAAACTAAATCAGAAGCAGAAGGTAGTTTCTATTTTCTAGGTGTCTGACAGCCTTTTCTTTGACTTTTCTTCATTTTTTCACTATCTCTAACATTTGGGGGGAAATAAAGTACTATAGTCTATCTATACTTTCTCTAAATAAAATAAAAATTTGTAGCTACTGATTCCCTTCTTTAATAATTTGACTTGGTTAATTTTCAAATAGTTTAAGAACACACTGAATAAAAACATCCTAGAGAACAGTTTTCCTCGTAAAAGTACCTACATTATTTAACAATTATGAGTGCTCCCTGCTATGAATATGGAGGAGATTTTTACTTTTAAATACTCTTCTGGATTTGCCATTATCAAGGTTTTTGTATACTGCAATCTATAAGCCTCAGGCAAAGAAAAGGATGATACTCTTTCCAACACCCAGTAGTTTCTTCTGTCTCTCCCTGGGAAGTAAAGAGGTCCAGTTGTTGAGCCATAGACCAGTAGAACTGGTAAACTGAGGGAAAGGAGAGAGGTGCAGACGTGCAAATTATAAGAGGCTATAAAGCCTCAGGAAAAAAAAAAATATGTAAAAAGAACCAGATTAAAAACTCACAACATTGGCACAAGATCTAGCAAGAGTATCTGAACAAGTTCAATTGACTATAACATTGCATCTACCTTTAGTGAGATAGACAAGCAGCTAGGTTGGAAGTCATTTTTAAAATAAAGTACCTAGCTGTTAAATATTTATTTATCATATCTAATCATGGGTCTTCAGTTTCAGATGAAGGAAATGTTCATTATCCATTTGCACCAGGTAGGATGATAGACTTTTTTTTCTATTTGAAGATTTAGAAATAAATTTTTTAAGAAATTAAAATGGTGAGTTTATCCTCAGACAAAAAGTATTGGATATAGCACCTAGGCAAGAAAGCAAATAAGAAAGCATAACATGTACAGAGCCATAAAACCAGAAATGGCTTTCCCTCTCATTACATCAAAGGACAACAGTGAAATATACAGAGAGAAGATCATGAACAACAGCTTTTTATAGCTTGTCAATATCCATGAAAAAATTTATTTTATTTTTATTTGACAGATTGACTGAAAGGGAAAATATATGGAAAACATGATCTGAAGGAATGCAAGTAGGTGTGTTTGTATAAAGCTATCTTTTATTTTTTCTTGCTGAATATTTTAGGTACTTGAATGCATCCAGAGGAGGGCAAGAAAGCTGGTGAAAGGGCTGGAAGGAATGTTCTATGAGGACTGTATAAGAACTCTGGGTCCGCCTTGTTTGGAGAAAAAGAAGGCTGAGAGACGACCTCATTGCTCTTGTCAGGGTTTAACCCCAGTCAGCAACTAAACACCACTCAGCCACTTGCTCACTCCCCCACAGTGGGGTGGGGGAGAGAAACAGAAGAGTGAAAGTGAGGAAACTCATGGTTTGAGGTAAAGACAGTTCAATAGGTAAAGAAAAAGCTGAGCATGCAGGCAAAACAAAACAGGGAATCCATTCACCACTCCCCATCAGCACACAGGTGTTCAGCCATCTCCAGGGAAGCAGGGCTCCATCACACGTAATGGTTTCCTGGGAATATAGATGGCATAACTCCAAATGTCCCTGCCTCCCTTTCCTTCTTCTTCTTCGCCCCAGCTTTATATATGGAGCATGTTGTCATGATATGGGATATCCCTTTGGCCAGCCTGGGTCAGCTGTGCTGGCTGTGTCCCCTCCCAGATTCCCGTGCACCTTCATCCTTCTCGCTGGCAGGCCAGCATGAAAATCCGGACAGTCCTTGACTGCTTAGTAACAACTGAAAACATCAGTATCTTATCAAAATTTTCTCATCCCAAATCCAAAACAAAGCCTCATACTAGGTTCTATGAAGAAAATTGACTCTATCCCAGCTGAAACCAGGACAATATCCACCCCTTATTCCATACCATTTACATCATGCTCAGGTATCACACTATCCAATACAACCTCATTACCATCAACCCCCTTCCCATCCTTTGATATCATACACAGATGTTATTCCCTTAGTCTATGGACCACACCTGTAAAATGTCTGTGAAATGTTCACAAATGCCCATGAAATATCCATTGAGTTCATTTAGTTCATGACTGGGCTCCACCTCTTATGGTGGAGAGGTGGTGTGTTGCATGGAGTTACTGGACATCAAAGCCAGTTCAGGTTGGGTCACTGCTGCACTTGCACTGCTTCTTGTTAGTTTTCTCCTCCATTGCTTCAGATGGTTCCTGCTATAGTAATTCCTATAACATGCAGATCAAATCCTGGGATTACAACAATTTAAAGGTATTTCCATTACAATATCCACCCCTGTCCCCCTTGGACTGGTTTACATCAGGTTTAACATTGCAATGAACTCGTCCCCTGGACTAGCTTCTATGAAGAAAATTAACTTTATCCCAGGTGAAACCAGGACACTCTCTATAGCTTCCAAAGGAGGTGGAGAGGGAGGTGCTAACCTCTTCTCCCCGGTATCCGGGGCAGGTCATGTGGGAATGGTTCAAAGTTGCATCAGAGGAGGTTCTGACTTGACATTAGGAAGCATTTCTTTACTGAGATGCTGGTCAAACACTGGAATAATTTTCCTGGAGAGGTGGTTGATATCCCAAGCCTGTCAGTGTTTAAGAGGCATTTAGACAATGCCCTTAGTACCATGCTTTAACTTTTGTTCCTCCCTGAAGCGGTCAGGCAGTTGGACTAGATAATTGCTGTAGGTCCCTTCCAACTGAAATTATTCTACTCTACTCTACTCTATTCTTAAATCTATTCTCTTTTTAATATTATGAAGAAAAAAACCCAAACTAAACACCACCAATTTAGCAATAATCTCATATGAAATCCCTGAAATTAACCAGTTTTAAATTATGATAATGTTATTTGTCTTAATTTCATGTTTTAGCAAGCAATACACACAAATCACAGATTGAAAGTTTCTTCTCAGCTAGATATGTGTCAAGCAACAGTAGAAACAAGACTACTTCATGAAGGAGCCAGGGTGACAGCACAGTTCAGTCAGGTGGCCTCGAACACAGTGAGCTCCCACAGCATGAACAGAGTGAATGCAACTGAGCTGGTGACAGCAAGAGGTGCCATCCACATTCCAGAAACCATCAGCCTAGGCAAAGTAAGATGTCAGGTCCAGGTCATCCCAACCATCTCAGTATGAGCAGACAATACCGCCCAGCACAAGTATAACTACAGTACAGCTCAGACCAGGACAGGAGGCATTGAACTGAGCTGAAATGGGGTTCATGGGCCATGTGGAGAGAGAGAGGGAGGGGGTCCCAGGGGAAAGTGGTCAGGGCCATTACAGCCTGTCAGTGTACTCAGGGCCCTGACACCATCTCCGTGACTGTTCTCTTTTGTCAAAAGAATGATACAATGAATTAATTTGTTTAGCCATGCTTCATGGTGTTTGACTGTATAATATTCCTTTCTCAGACATTTTTAGTGCAAAAGGAAAGTTCAACGTGCATAATCATAACCACAAATAAAAGCTGATCTTGATCTTCCTTCAGTTCTGCATGTTCCTGTCACATTCATTCCTTGTGTGTTTTAAGAGTTTGACAACAGAGATATTTCTTCAGAAAGAAATGAGTTCAGAATCACCTAGAAATCAAATTCTGAGTATACGCTTATCTCCCCATATTATCTGAGATTCTATGAACAGAACCAACAAGTATATACCCACTAACCCATAATTAATTCTATGACTTCAAGAATAACTCAAAGGTATTCTCCGTGTGTCTGAATGTTTCATTCTGACAAAATGAGGATAGGGACAGGTGTGAGGATCTGCGTAAAAAGGTCAGTAACAGAAACTGTAAGCAAATATAATGCTTGGGTTTTTTTCTTAAAAAGTTTCTTGAGATTTGCCCATATGTATCTGATTTTGCAAGAATAATAAATACATGGCTCCCCAGTGGGTGTAATCTGTTATTTAAAAGTAACAGCAAAATCTTTTTTCCAAAATTAGAAAATCAAGCTACTTCCTGACATTTAACGCAAAGTAACAGAAATTATTTCTTTTTCCATCAGCATCTGCAGAAATTTGGAATTGACATAACTTTTCAAAACAGCCAGATTCCTGACACACTGAGTGAGATGTTCTCATCAGCTTACACTGCAACGTATTTCGGGATTAAAAAAAAACTGGTCATTTTATTCCTTTGTTCTCTCAATTAAGGTTCTTTTAAAACACTAACACATTGTAATCGAAAACTTGAGTCTTGCCCCATCCTTAAACATAACTTAATACTTCTTTTTTTCATAAAGATACATAAAACCATGAGGCCTAATTGAAAACAGATGAGTCTCAAAACTTGAAAAGTTACCAAAAGGAGTCTCTTGGATTATAGGAACCTTTTTTCTGACGACAGAGTTTGTGCATCCATGGAAACTATCAAGTTGCTGATGACTTTTCAGTCCCCTGCTGAGATAAAAGTGAATTTTTCTTTACATAATACCTCAGCTACTGAGAGTGAACTTGTTCTCGTAAGAATAACTTATTGGAAAATGTGCTTTATTTCAATACAGGGATTTCTAAACTTAGTTCTAGTACCCTATGAACACCATTTGTATCTGGTGCAACATCTGTTATAAGAGGTGAAGTTTCTAGTTTCCATAACAGCCTTCTCTTTAAATTAGAGAGATATAGATTTGATGGATGGACTGTTTGGTGGATGAGGAATTGGTTGAATGGTCATGTCCAGAGGGTAGCTGTCAATGGCTCAATGTCCAGATGGAGATCAGTGATGAGCGGTGTCCCTCAGGGGTCCGTTACTGAGAGCATGGACAAACTCAAGGAATGGACTTGCATAAACCTCATGAGGTTTGACAAGGCCAAGTGCAAAGTCCTGCACCTGGGTGTGGGCAACAGGGAGAATCAATACAGGCTGGGGGATGAAGGGATTGAGAGAAGCCCTGCCCAGAAGGACTTGGGAGTACTGGTGGACAAAAAGCTGGACATGAGTTGACAATGTGCGCTGGCAGCCCAGAAGGCCAACCGTATCCCTGGCTGCCTCCAAAGAAGTGTGGCCGACAGGTTGAAGGAGGTAATTCTGCCCCTCTACTCTGCTCTGCTGGGACCCCACTTGGAGTTCCGCACCCAGCTCTGGAGCCCTCAGCAGAGCAAAGACATGGAACTGTTGGAGCAGGTCCAGAGGAGGGGCATCAAAATGATTGGAAGGATGGAACATCTACCCTGTGAGGAAAGGCTGAGAGCTGTGGTTGTTCAGCCTGGAGTGGAGAAGGCTCTGGGGAGACCTTCTTGCAGCCTTCCAGTACGTCAAGGGGGCTTATAAGAAAGATGAGGACAGACTTTTTAGCAGGGCCTGTTGCGACAGGACAAGGGGTAATGGTTTTAAAGAAAAAGAGGGCAGATTTAGACTAGATCTAAGGAAGACATCTTTCACACTGAGGGTGGTGAACCACTGGCACAGGTTTCCCAGAGAGGTAGTAGATGTCCCATCCCTGGAAACATTCAAGGTCAGGTTGGATGGGGCTCTGAGCAACTTGATCTAGTTGAAGATGTCCCTGCTCAGTGCAGTGAGATTGGACTGGATGTCCTTTAAAGGTCCCTTCCTACTCAAACTATTCTATGATTCGTTGGCCACACCCACAGGGTCTGCATATAGCTAAATTTTAATGACCACATTTTGGTTTTCACCACCTAAAACATTAAAAAAGATATTTTTTAAAGCTTGTGTTTCGTTACCCAGACATGTGGCACCGTGATCTGAGCTACTACATAGCAGTGACAAATTGTCATATGCTCAGAAATGCTGGTTATTTTTCAAGCAAATACAGAAATCATCTCAAATGCTCAGGACAAGGAAGATTAATGTTCTCTGGAAGCTTCATTTTTTGTTATTTTTTCCTGAAGGTACTATCAGTTTTATTTTCATATACACAAATATGTAATGTGCAAATAAATTTGCTGAATATGTGTTTTGCCTGTTTATCCCTCCACTTCTGTCTAGAAAATCCATAGACAAACATAGTAATAGTTCTTACACCTGCATCAGCTGACTTCAGAAACCAAGGTGTTGACCCCAGATGCATGATCTATTCCTTATTCTGGTGCCACATGTCCTTCTTTCCTAAATAGGGACAATACTGTCATACCTCCAAACCTCCCACCAAACAGGTACAAACCAGAACCCTCACCTCTTTTTTTTCAGCAGTCTAAGGTTCACTTTACCATAGAAAGTGTTTGGTGCTATTTCATCCTACTGATACACAGTCAGATAGGTATGCAGGTTCTGGATTAATCTGATAGGGATTCATAATCCTGATGTGACTAGGACAGAGGCTCCTTTTTAGTACAGCAATTACTTTATGGCCAAGTAACTTGACTGTGAAAAAATATTTACCAGATAGCTATTATGTTAAAGCTTTCTCTAAAATCATTTTATGCTTCACTGGCTATGGTTGAGTCTAGACATAATTAAACCAACTTTAAATGAATTCTCTCAGGCATAGGTAGCAGTCTAATTTCGTGAGCAGAGAAAGTTGCACAGCCCACTAGAGAAATACGAGTTCCTTGGCTGAAACACATGCTGCCATCACTAGACTAAGCCTTCTAACTGATCTCAGCAGTTAAATACCATTCATTCAGCTTGAAATGGAGAAGAGCTGATATCCTTGTCAGTGTTCCAGATCAGAATAATAAAATTAATTGCTCAGTGTTGTCATACCAAATGTGAATGTTAATTAGGTCCTCTAAACTGCATGAGGAATTCCTATTGCAGAAACTTAAAAATTATCTGATGAGACACTGAGTTTGTTTGAAAAAAAAATCGGAATTGGTGGTCCGGTATATTTGGAACCTTAGCCACACTGATCAGTGTAATAAAGTAAAGATCATGTGGCTGAGGTTCCAAATCTTTACTGGTTGAAAACACATTTTGCCTCTTGAAAGTATAACACTGCTGTCTAATGTTCTTGCTGCTAAACAGTTGTCTGTTCTTGTTTAGTGGTGAATGGGGAGAAGAATCTTGACGCATTTCTCAGGAACATTAAAGGTCCAGAGGAAAGTAAATGTTCTATCAATCTCTGGATTCTTAAGGTAAAATAAAGCTACAAAACCAGCTTTATCTGCATAACTTGAATTGCAGAAGTGACAATGACAATCATCACGATGATGTATTCTCTCAGCATTAACCGTGTTGTGAAAAAGAATTTAAAAAGTAGGAAAAAAGCTTCCATGTTGTAAGTGATCATACGTCATAAACTTTTCTCCAATCTCATGTATATCTGGTTTACCTTCAACACTGGGAGGTCTCTTTGCTGAAGTTCTAGAAATGAGCAATATGTGTTCTTTGAAAGAAGACAACAATAGGAATGATATTATCTTTTAAATAAATCTAATATTGTTGTAATGCTGTTGAGTGGTGAAACTTCTTGTCATGTCTAGAATTTCCTTGTATATAAATTGGAAATTAGCTTGCTGAAATCTATCTCAATAGTTTCCTGCTCAATACTATTGAAAACACAATGGACATTTTTAGAAAAGACATGAATTACTGATCTTCAAATTAATATTAGACTTGTCTTTGCTATGACATCAGGTATTCTCAGTATATTCAGACTGTATTTTCAAACTACATGTCGTGGTTTAGCCCCAAGCAGCAACCAAACACAGCAGCTCCCTCACTTCTCCCCCAGAAGGATGGGAGGAAAGAGAATTGGAAGGATAAAAGAGAGAAAACTCGTGGGTTGAGATAAGAACAGTTTAATCATTGAAATAAAATGAAATTAAGATTAAGAATAAGAATAAAAATAAGAATAAGAATAAGAAAGAATGAGAGAGAGAAATAAAACACAAGACAGACAACTGATGCAAATGAAAAAAAAAAAAAAATTGCTCACCATCAATTGGCCAATGCCCAACCAGTCCCCAGGCAGCAACCTCCTGGACAACTTTTCCCCTAGTTTATATGCTGAGCATGATGTCATATAGTATGGAATATCCCTTTGGTCAGGTGGAGTCAGCTAACTAGGCTGTTTCCCCTCCCCACTCCTTGTGCACCCCTAAGCCTACTAGATGGCAGGGTGGTACAAAGAGTAGAAAAGGCCTTAACTCTGTGTAAGCACTGCTCAGCAGCAATAAAGAAAACATCTTTGTATCATCAACACTGTTTCCAGCAGAAATACAAAAAATAGCCCCATACCAGCTACTATGAAGAAAATTAACTGAACTACATTACAACTACATCAAAGATACTGGTACTAAATGATGGTACTGGTATCAACAGATGCATGAAGTTTGGTACTATAGCATCTAAATTATCTAACAGATTCCCAATTCTTATTTTACTAAATGATACCTTTTTTCTTTTGGACAATGTGTTTTCACATATATGAAATGTGTGCATGAATCCAACATGAATGGAATGTATGTTATTTTCAATTTCACAAGATAGTGTTGCTTTCATCTCCTTTGTTCTTGAAGGAAAAGAAAAAAAAAAAAACAAAAAACCCCAAACAAACAAAGGAGAAAGTGAGAGAAAGAGATGAGTTTGGAATTGAAAATGGCTGTTACAAGAGAATCCCAACAGGGGAACTGGTTTGGCTTTTCTGCATTCCCTTCAGAAAAAAAACAGAGCTAATCATAAATTTTGATATGCTGAATTTTATTACAAATTATTTACTTATATCAAGTTTTCTGGCATTATTAAAAAGTGTGTTGAGGAAAAATGCTAATTTCAGATATATCTAAAACAGCATAATATAACAGATGATCAGAAAATGCAGACTGAATTATACATACCAAGACAATTACCTTTCTTTCCCCTACTGAAAATGGGGCGTGAACTTTTGACCAAGAAATACTTCCCAAAGGGACAAAATTAATCCTCTAAGTCTTATTTTACAGTCCATTACTGAGAAATAATGCTGTTGCCAGCAAGGTGTGTCTTGTCCCATTGTCTTCTACTCCTTCTCCCAGCAGCAGCAGCTGCTTCTGTAAGTGCACATGGGAGACTTTGTTATTGCTCCTGTGAGTAGAGGGTTTAGAGTAGTTCCAATCCAAACCTCTCCTATAATCAGGACCATGCTGAGTGAACAGTTTGGCTTGTTGAACCAAAACATTTCTCTTTTCTGAGGAGAAGAGGCTGGAAATGAATTATCCCTGCCTAAGTTGTTCCCATTTTTCCTAGGGGGTATTCAATTCATACTCTCAGTTTCTTCTACCAGGTAGATTTCACGCACAATTTTCCCTATCATAATTTTATTTTTTCCTATTGAAAGACATATTATGGCAGTACACTACTTAGTGTACTACTGATTGATTTTTACTCTGTTCTGCTTGGGAAGTCTGACTATCTTATGACTAAAAAATCTTGAGCAGAACATTTGAGTGGTAATGCCATCACACCATTTACTGGCGGCTGTTGCTGCTGCCAGTAATAGTCGAGGCTATTGCTGGGTAGACACAGAGTTCTGCAAAACAACATGTAGTGAGGCACACTCTTTTTTAAAAAGGAAGGCACAGACTAGTATGATATTACACCACAATAGATTTTAGTATTTGCTATTCAAAACACGTTCCTGTGTCAATAGGCTTGTTTCTTATCACTGTTGACATACATATCCACATATAAATATGTGGATATAATATGGTAGCTGTATGCATTATTAAAAGATAAAAAGGATCTTCCTTTTTGTTCATTAAGGATAATAGTTGATTTGTATCTAATTTTCCTTTGATTTGCTTCATCCATCTGCTTTTATTTGACTTGAAGAAACATTATACAAACAAAGTTTTTGAAAAATCTTTTCTTGTTCTGTGTCACTCATGTCAATCTGTACAAGACACACTGGTTTTGACTGTCAGGAGGATTTTTTTTAATAATTTGATTATTCACTGTACATCCTTTTTTAATAGAAAATTGATTATTATCTTATATGCCTAAGTACCAAAATCAGATTTGTGCAATCGACAGAGTGAAAGTAGTTATGTTCTCCTAGCTATCATTTTAGACATCTCCTCTGAAATCTCAAGAGATATTCAGGTTTTCACTTCCTGGGCAACAATATTTATGCAAAGCACTGATTCTTGTAGTCTGTATTTTTTCCACTATTTTTAATACTGAAACTATTTTGTTTTACTTGCAATATTCTGTTCCCTCCCTCCAACCCCAACCATCAAACTGCTCGTCAGATCAAAAGGTGCAGGTTTTTTTCACCTCTGATCTAACATACTGTTGCCTCTGTTCACACTACTTTAAGCAACACACAAGCAGCTTTTAGCACCATCTAACTAACTCCCAAAGCAACATACTTCATCAAAGTTTTGTAATTCCTTTTGGAAATGTTTTGAGTCCTTTTCTACGAACCTCACAAATTGTTCATTTTTAGCCCTCCATATGGAATTAATCTCATGTATAAAGGCATAAAACTTTCACCGATGTGGCTGTAGGCTCATTTTACATGTGAGAAAATGTACTTTAGTAGCAAGCAAAAGGCTGTCTGGAAGGGCAAGTGTTAATAAGAGGATCACACAGGTTTTGTACTATGATATGAGTACTCTGTGGTGGGTACTGCAGTGCAGCCCCTGCAGCACGGGCTATGCAGGCTGCCACTACTCTTTTCAGTTGATACCAATGAGACAGTCACTTCATCATGAAATGGATTTGCAGTTTCATTCATTCTGATAGTTATGCAGAATGGCAAATTTTTCAAAGAAAATGGTAGGAAGTTAGAAAGATGTAGAAACTGAAAATATTTTATTATTAATTTGGCATTTTGTCATTTTATTTATGATATGTAAGAGAATATATAGTAAAATTGTTTGCTATGTCCCATAACAAAAGAGCATAAGTAAGACCAAAGAAGCTCTTCTCTTTTTAAGCAGTGAGCAGACCAGCAAGTGTGTTTTCTTCAAGGATAACTGCACTTCTCTTTTTGTTTTTTTTTTTCATTTCCTCCAATTCACTGTACAAATGTTATCTTTACAGTGCCTAGAAGTTCCTGCAAGATTCTAGTTTGACCCTGTATATCAGAATCCTGCAACAGTTTTCTGCTCCTAAGGTAATAAACCACTGTATGTGCTGAAACTGCTTCTTTCAGTCTCCTAATCATATTTTCATTTTGTGCACCTCTGCCATCAAGCAATATGCAACTGGAGCACTTGAACAGTAGCTCCATTTCATTTGCATAGTGTCAGCAGCATAATACAATTTTCACATGAAAAATGCAGAAAAACTGAGCATTAAGGGACCCAAGTTGTCTATGGAGAAAATCCTTAAAGTTTCAATAAGATGCAAATTTTCAAATAATAAACCCCCTGTTAGAGAAAAATGATGATTGTGGCAAAATGAATACTATTAGCTAACAGTAAAAATTTGATTTAATATTTACAACTGAGTTGCTGTAAGATTTTTAATTTTCCAGTAATCCAGTTGGCACTGCATTAGTAAACAAATGTTGTGAACTTACCTGTTTTTTCTGTTGCATTATATGAACAAAATGCATTCAATATTAGAAGAAAATAAATGGATAGTACTATACCAATGTAACCAGGTATTTTTCTTGGATTCACCACAATTACACAGCAAAGTACAATTCTGAAAAAACCCCAAAACTTAAAATATAAGGCAGTTCCAAAATTTAACAGATTTTTCCCAACAAAATTATTTATACACTCAAAAAGGTAGGATTTTTTCAGTTACTTAAAGTAGGCTTTATTTTATTTAATAGTGCCTAAAACATTTCAACTGACTTCTCTTAGAAAAGTAGAAAATCAGAACTAAGTTACTCTGCAAGTTGTCACTAGTTTAGATATTATGGTTGCTAATTTTGATGACGATCTGATTTTTAGATAGCATGGATAAACAGTCAGGATTATTGCAACTAATGTGTGTACTTTTATTCTATTATTGTGATATATAAATTGACTTCTTTTTTATATTGTTTAGTAACCCTAAAGCATACTTGTATGACTTTTCATATTTTATGGGTTTTTTAATATTTCTTTCTCTATTTCAGTTAGGTTCTGAAACTCACACTTTTACAATTACTGACTAAGATACCTTGAAAACTGAATTAAAGCTGACAATCATTTCCAGAGATCAGGAATTTGGCCCCACTGGGTAATTTTAGGATGTTGATTTCCCCTAGAACTCACCAAGCAGAGTTCATTTGCAAGATACTGAATGCTACTACAGAGTATGTGATGTATTTGTAATATTTAGTTGCTTTGGATTGGTCATCTTAACATGGAGAAAAAGCAATCTGTTGTTCTAATTTTTTTGTTCCATAACCACTTTTCCCATTACAGGGATCATTTTCTCCCATTGGGAGCAATGCGTTTCATAACTCAATTCATTAAGATGCATTAACTAATTGTCTCCATTCTCTTGCAGTTAATTAAACTAAATTAAGTCAATTATACTTTTCTATCTCTGTCTTTTCTTTTGCCTAATCTAAATTGCAGAAAGTGAATGTTAGCTGGAAAATAAAAAAGAGAAAACATTCCCCACAGCAAGAATTGAAGAACTAATATCATGGTGTGAAGATAGTTTAAAGACAAAGTGATATAAAAAAAACTTTTAGCCCCATTTACCTGTTATAAAGATTGATCAGCTGGTATTTGTTGTGGGGTTTTTTTGGTTGGTTGGTTGCTTGCTTTTTTTCTTCAGAACATGGTGATATTGTTCCAAGAAATGGACTTTGATGTATATTTCATTCAGGAATTTCAATGTAAGATAGCTATGGTATAAAGCTGTCATGACATAGCACTAGTTTTAGCAGCTAAAATTTTATTCCTGATGTCAAATAATCACCAGATTCCTGCTGAAATTGGAAATAAACCCAAACAAGTTTTACTTAAACTTCTTAAAAGAATAGTCTATATAAAATGTTCAGATTTGATTAGTTACTGGGAAATAATAAAATTAATCCTTTAAATTAATTATCCCCCCCACCCTTTTTTATTTTCTTCTTACTCTTTTGTTTGTAGCGTTATTTTTCTACTACTACATTGATGTCAGAAAAACAAATTTGGGAAGGTGTTCATGGCAATAAAATGGAATGTTTCCAGAAGTAGCACAGCCCCTCCACACTGTTAACTATGGTTACGCATGCAAACATTAAAAATGAGCAACACTATGGTTATTTGAGAAATGTTGTTGGATTAGTGTAATTGGCGGCCACAGTTGACCTGTGAATTCTTTCTGTGTTTATTCTCCTGTGGTACCAATATGCAGGAGGAGACCGAAGATCTCAGGGTACAAAGGTAAAAAACACTTTCTGTGAATCATTTGACTAAAATGCTCTCATTTCCAGCCCACAGTAATTTTCAGTATTTAATCTGGTCATGACACAGTTTAGGTATTTCACAGATATTAAAAGTTTTCTGCTTTATTATCATTCTGCCACTTCTTCATTCCCTACAAAATGGAAACTCAGCCTTCTCTGTCTTGAAGTTGTACCTTTGGGTGAGATACAATAGCTGTCAAATGAAGCATTTCTCATGCCATTCACCCTCTGCACTTGGAATCAGATGTGATAATGTACAGCTAAAAAAGGTTATCAGTGAAGAGGTGCTATGGGGAGAGGGATCCAGGATGCTGTTTTAGACAGATCTCCTTTTTCATGCTTCTATGTTGCCTTGGCTTTAATTTTTCTTCTGTAAGAGAACCCCTTTCTTTATATGGCTGATGGGTGATACTTCAGTTTTTCTCTAGGTGACTTGTCACAAGAGCTACTATTCTGTCTCATGTGTGTGTATATATATATATATATAAAGCTACATGCATGTTTTCATTAATCATTTCAGTTTTGATCCTTATCCTGTTTCTTTCCATGAAAACTTCAAACTATGCACCAATATTCAGAATACGTCAGGTAGCTGAGAAAACATGAACTTGTCATAGTAGAGCAAAGACTGCATTTCAATTTTTTTTTCAGACATTATTAAATTAAACACTAATCAAAGATTTATACTTTTTAATTTAAGGAACTGAGATTTGTCTGCTACTGTATCTAGTCAGAAAAGGTCTACCTACCAATGTTTTCAAGTTCCTTTTCTGCTTATAAGGACATTGCCCATGAGTTAGAATGTATCTCCAAGGGGGAATAAAGAAGGCCTTTTTGGTATATTCCTATATCTTCCCTCTTCAAGCACTCCATTATTCTTCTATATATGAGCTACCCTGCTGTAAAATATTTCAGACTTTTTCTTGCTTTTGCTAAAGCCAGGAATAACACTGACCAGTCTTATTATTGAGACAAACAAAAATCAGAGAGTATATAGACGAATGAACAGCAGTAATTGTTTGTTGACCTTGGTACACTAATAATACAGACTACCACAAACCTCTGAAATAACAGTTTTAACGATGGAGCAGATATAAAATTCTCATTAACAACCAAGAATCTCAACTATTGTTCAAAGGCAAAATAAAAGTGTTAGCTTTGTGCTGTGTCTTCTAATATTTTACCTATTGTTATCTATATATTTCTGAATACTAACCAAAAAAATAGCTTTTCTTGAGTAATATTTGAGGTAGAAGGTAGCACCTTGCAAAAGTGTATCTTTGGAATACGACTGCTCCATAGAAGAAGCCATTCTTGATTTTTTTATGCTGCGGCCAACTCTCTCCTACTTTTTTCATTTTCCTTCTCCTTTTCCTCCTTCTCCTTCTATTCCTTTTCTTTTTCTTTCTCCGTCTTGTTTTACCTTTTTCCTTTTCCTTTTCCTTTCTTTTTTCTTCTTCCTTCTTTCTTTTCTCTTTTTTTTTCTTCTTTCTTTTTTCTTTCTCCTTTCTTCTTTCTTCTTCCTTTCTTTTTCTATGATTTCATGTTGTGTTGTTTGTTTTCTTCTAAAAAGTCCAAACACAAAGCATGAACCCAAAGTATTATGAAAAACAACAACAAAAAAATTAGATATAATAGTTACTAATAAAAAGATTACAAAGTACAAAAAACAGAAATGCATTCTGCCTCAAGGGTGCTAGCCTGAGGATTGTCCTCTTCAGAATCTTTCAGGTCTTTCTGATGGTTCAGCCAACAGAAGTTAACCAACAGTTTTGTATAACAGATAGAAATAGGTTAGACAGTAAAAAAGAGCTGATGGATTTTAACTAGAAAAAAAATTGAAAGCAAGTCCAGACATCCTTGTAATCAAGTAAAGAAGTAGGTGATGGATTCATGTTTTAGAGGACTGCCTTCTTCAACAAGGAATTTATTTCTTACATTAGGGATTGTGATTTAAGATGAGATATCATCCCACTGGTTTCACATTGTGTCATGGTTTAAACCCAGGCATCAACCAAGCCCCACACAGACACTCTCTCACTCCCCCCACAGTGGGATGGGAAAGAGAACTGGAAAGGTAAAAGTGAGAAAACTCATGGGTTGAGGTAAGTGTCCTGGTTATGGGGTTAGATATAGTTAATTTTCTTCATAGAAGCTAGTGTGAGGTTACAGTTTGGATTTGGGATGAGAAAATGTTGATAACGTGCTGATGTTTCCAGTTGTTACTAAGTAGTCAAGGACAGTCCAGCTTCTCATGCTGGCCTGCCAGCCAGAAGGCTGGGGGTGCACAGGAAGCTGGGAGGGGACACAGCCAGGACAGCTGACCCAGGCTGGCCAAAGGGATATTCCATACCATATGATGTCATGCTCGGTATATAAAGCTGGGAGTTATGGTGTCTGTCTTTCCAAGAAACCAAGAAATTACGCATGACAGAGCTCTGCTTCCCTGGAGATGGCTGAACACCTGCCTGTCCATGGGGAGTGGTGAATGAATTCCTTGTTTTGCTCTGCTTGCATGTGTGGCTTTTTCTTTACCTATTAAACTGTCTTTATCTCAAACCATGAGTTTCCTCACTTTGCTCTTTTCCTCTTCCGATTCTCTTCCCTGTCCCATGTTGTGGAGTGAGTGGCTGCTTAGTTGTTGGCTGAGATTAAACCACCACATGAAGACAGTTTAATAGGGAAAGCAAAAGCCACTCAATCAAGCAAAGCAAAACAAGGAATTCATTCACCACTTCCCATCAGCAGGCAGCTGTTCAGGCAACTCCGGGAAAGCAGGGCTCGATCACACCTAGTGGTTACTTGGGAAGACAAACACCATAACTCCAAACGTCCCCCTTCCCTCTTCTTCCCCCAGCTTTTTTTGTTGAGCATGACATCATATGGTATGGAATATCCCTTTGGTCAGTTGGGGTCGGCTGTCCCAGTTGTGTTCCGTCCCAGCTGTGTCCCCTCCCAACTTCTTATGCACCCCCAGCCTACTCACTAGTGGGGCAGTGTGAGAAGCAGAAAAGGCCTTGACTCTGTGTAAGCACTGCTCTGCAATAATGAAAACATCCCTGTGTTATCAACACTGTTTTAATCACAAATCCAAAACATAGCCTCATATTAGATACTATGAAGAAAATTAACTCTATCCCAGCGAAAACCAGTAGACATTGTTAGGGTTTGCACCTAATCAGGACAATGGTACAGGGGAATAGTAGCTTATTATTTAGTTAAAAGAAATAAAAAAAGATTAATAGGCTACAGTGTTCCGAAAAGAAAAAAAAAAACAAAACTGTGATAGATAACAAAGCACATTGTATGCAGATAAGTAACTAAAAAAGGCAATGATTGTAATGAGGTAAGGATATAAATGAAATACGAAGTAGCCCAGTTTCAGAAAGTATTCCATTTCCTAGCTCTGGAGTTCCTCATTTAATTTCCTTAGTGTTATAGAGCTTTGTTTTCCTGTGTTTGTTGTCGTCTTTTTTTTCCTGGGGGAGCAGGAAAAAGGAAAATATTGTGACTGGAGTTAGAAGTGATTGAAAAATTACTTTCACGTCATTAGTGCAAAGTAAAAAAATTACTGAAACATGCATTATTTCTTTCACTAGTATGTACCTGAAAAGAAAATTAGCAATAAAACGCGATAACGAAATAGACTGTTTTATCCATCATTCTTCATATCACAGCTGAAAGGTCCTTGGAGAGGATGCACAGACTTTTTGATCATTATGATATTTTCTTATTGCTCTATGATCAATTTATATAATGAACTGCATGCTGAAACACAGGCTGAGATGTTTATTAAACTCCATCTCAAAACTGTTCAAATAGACTTCTGTAATAGTATTTAGTGAGAGATCCTGGATGAAGATACTATTAGACCATGTATAGGAAGGAAAGTTCATATAGTGCTGTGCTCTGATCCTGTTTTTGTTACTAAAGGAAGACTAGAAGGGTCTTTCTGAATTTTGTTAACCCCTTCAAACCTGTACTGTTTACTGAAGCAAATGGCTGTATCCACACATAGAACCAGGTAGCTCATGGGAAGCCCAGAGCCAGACTATTTCTTTCAAACATTAAATTCCTGAGCACTAAAATCTCCTGGATCAATTTTTACTGTACATTAAGTACTATATGTACTCAATGTGCCACACAGTAGGTTTACTATCAAAATAGTGGATGACAAGAAGACCGCAAAAAAATACCACTACAATTAGTGCTTTCTATCTACACTAATTTAGCAAATTAATGACTTTGAAATAGCCCCAAATCAGAAAAAAAGAACACTCAGAGACTTTGGTAAATTAGAATTTTTCTAGTAACTGTTAAAAAAAAAAAGAGACAAATTTTGTTGATGCAGAACATACAGAAAATAGTGATGGAAAGTAATAAAGAAGTGTATATTAATCAGTAACACTCTAGGCTTTGTAATGATTTTTCTTATTAAGGACATTCAAAAAAGCAGACTATGCTACTGTAAAAGTAGAAATATGAGCAATTACAAAAATTGATGTAACTGTAACTGCCTGCCACCTGAAGCTATGTCTTCACATTCTGTCTGACAGTGGTTGTTATCACAGAGTTTTGACCACTCTCTGAGTAAAGGAAGTTTTCACAGAAGTTAGCAATTTTAACTTGCTAACTTTGAACTTGAATATTGGAGGCAAACATTGATGCCCCCACTTGCAAATGCTGTTAGGTGAAATACTGAGGACCTGACAATTTTAGGTGTTTAGACTTCATGCTTATATTGATAGGTAAATAGTCTGCTTTATTTTTGAGAAAGTTTATGTAAATTTAATTTATGTGATTACACTACTGGTGCAAATTCCCTTCCAATGCAGTGAAATTAATTTTCTGTGCCTGTATCCTTAAATGTCAGAAAGGAATACATACTTTCTCAAAGGAAAAAAAGGAAGGAGACAGAGAGAAACTTCACTTGCGTTTACATGCTCAGATTTCTTAAAGTTTCCAAACTGAAAAGAACCAAGCAAATTATTCCCCAGGAAAGTAATCAATATTAGGAAATCTCTAACAAAAAAAGAATAAAGCCCAAATACCAAAAACTTGCTTTGGCAGGGCATAGAATAAAACTTTAATACTCAAATTAAGTTTAAGTTAAATTAAGTTTATTAAAAAATACTCAAATACTCAAATCTGTAACTAGAATAGAATCATTTCAGTTAGAAGGGACCTTAAGTTCACCTAGTTCTAACCCCTCCTGCCACGGGCAGGGACACCTTCCACTGGACCAGATTGCTCAAAGACCCATCCAACCTGGCCTTGAACACTTCCAGGGATGGGCCATCCACAGCTTCTCTGGGCAACCTGTTCCAGTGTCTCATCACCCTCACAGTACAGAATTTCTTTCTAATATCTAATCTAAATCTACATTCTTTTTGTTTAAAACCATTACCCTTCATCCTATCACTACAGTCCGTGATATAGAGTCCCTCCCCACCTTTCCTGTAGGCACCCTTTAAGTACTGGAAGGCTGCTATAAGGTCTCCCCAGAGCCTTCTCTTCTCTAGGCTAACAACCCCAACTGTCTCAGCCTGTCCTCATGGGAGAGGTGTTCCATCCCTTTGATCATCTTTGTGGCCTTCCTCTGGACAGACACACTCAAGCAGGTCTATATCTTTCTTAGGGGCCTCAGAGCCGAACACAGTATTCCAGGTGGGTTCTCATGAGAGTGGAGTAGAGGGGAGGATCACCCCCGCTTGACCTGCTGGCCACACTTCTAACACAAATCAAACACCGGAAGATATAATCAATTTTCTATCATATTGTACTAAGTAATTTAGTCAAAATAATCTTGCATTTATCACAATGCATTCCGTCTGACCAAAATATATGCATGGTAAAAGCAGCTAGCGTCAACTAAACATTTTATTACTTTGCTTAGCAGTTTATTCTAATAGCAAATCTCTCAGTGTTTAAAAAAGAAAAAGAAAGGTTTTTAGAAGAGAAATATTTCTCAATTGTCTTTGCAAGTCACTTTCCTGCCTGTGGTTCTTGTTTTGCCTTTCTCCATTTAAATCTAAAAGATTTAATCTCTAGTGTACCAATTTACGATTACATGTTGGGGCAAACTGCAAAGTTGCAGTTTCCTAATCACCCAGATCACAGGATCTCAGACCACTTCACTGTTTCCCTTTCAGCCTGTGGTGGCTGTGATTTCTTCACATAGAAGACAAGGTGTGGGGGCAGGTTTGAGGGAGGAAGAGAAGGAAACCAAGGAAGGGAATCTGGATGCTGCTAGGATACATTCCTATTTGGGAAGTACTCCTAGGATCAGAGGTCAGGAAGTGTTCACAGACAATATCTAAGAACTTCTGAAGCTTTTGTCCTGGTTGTTATTTTGGGGAGTGGAGGCTTATAGGGAGGGGAGATGGGTTAGGTGGGTGGGTGGTTTTTTAGTTGTTCCACCCTTTTTGTATATCCTCTTATCTAATAGTTTTTTACTGATAATTATGCAAACTTTGGGACTGAATTCTTACTTTAACTTTTTTTCTAGCACCATGTAAATAAAGTTATCAGTTTAGAAAAGGTAACATAGAAATCAGCAATAAAAGCAGAGACAATATTAATGTCATCATAAATCTTAATAATGATGATAATGAGTTTACACCCATTCATAATATCTCTGCTAGATCTGTCATTGTTGTATTACACACGTCTGAAGTTTATCAAAGGACAGGATCTGGGGAATTTTCAATAGAAAATAAATAAACTTAAGCTGTTGGCATATGTCCATAAAACAGGACAAGACAATCTATACAGATAGCTGCAGTTTAGTTTTTGTACCTTAAATCCATAGCCCCATTTTATTCCAGCCTTCTCCTTCTATACGTAAGCTGTGGATGTCCAAAACAAGTTTAAAGCACCTGAACAGTGTTTTGAAACATGATGTCTCCATTCTTAGAGAGCTGCAAATTTATGAACAAATAAATGGGGTTTTTCTAAATTTGAGCATGTAAATTTGCCTTTAAGCAATAAGTATAAGAAATTTGATCTCATAGAGTATGTTTTTCCACAGTGATACATGTTAAAACACAGGATTTTATCACAGAAGTGCCTTCTCAAACATATGTTCAGATTTACCAATGTGATTATACTATAAATTGAAATTATTGAATTATATTTGAACTGTGATAGAGATATGGTGTTGCACAACACTTGAACTAGCCCTGGGAATATTTAGGAATGCATTATCGTAAAGAGACATATAATCTTATTTTTTAAAATAATATTAATAGTAAAAATTTTGTAGTGGAATCAAATCCCTAACTTACCTCTAAAATTGGTCATTGGCACAGAATATCAGAAGAAAATTTTGAAATTGTGAAGTGAAAACACAACTCCACAATTTTCACTTTCTATTATTTGAGATTCTGTGGCTATTACTCAACCTGTTCTGCGGCTAGTTAAAAAGCAAATGACAATATAGTAGAAACATTTTGTAAGCACTTCTGTATCGTGTACAATATTGTGCACAATATCATGTAACTTGTACAAAAATGTGCATGTGTGTTATAGTATCTGAAGTATAGATTTTGTCCTTCAACAAGTACATTCCTGAGTTTACCTTTTCCACTGTTGTGTAAAGCCACCCCTGTTCAGCCTTTGCTATGGTCCGGTCATGGCAGTCTGGAACTCAAAATGTACTATTCCATCCTACTTCCCAGGTCATTTGCTGAGGGGACCAGCAGCACTTAAACTTGCTCAGGCTTCCGTATCAGCGAACAGATGGTGTAAATCTGCCACGAGATGCAGAATTTGCACCGTCCCTCTTTCTTGGCCAGCTTAGTGCATATTAGTTTGTATTGAAGGAGAACATATAGCTAAGGACACACTGTGCTAGGCATTGTACAAGCATAACAAATTGAGAGTTTTTGTCCAGGGAGCTTAAATTTAAGTTTGAAATGAGAGACAGCAGGTGGATAAGACAGATGGAGAGGAAACACAAAAATGGCAGTAAGACAGCTGTAACCAGTGCAATAAGCAGTGGTCACACCAGCTGGCTAATCACTGACAAGTGATTTCTATCATTGCCACAAAGACAAGCTTAAAGGAAGGACTTAAAGTGGAAGTGAGGATTTTTTAGAGTTGATTCCACAGAGAAATGTGAACATTAGAAAATTACATTGTTTATGTGAAAAATGCAACTAACAGGTGATCAGAAGCCAGGATTCCATTCCATGGCAGTGGGAATCTGCATCCTTCATATATACATATGACTGCATATGAGGTGGGCATTAACCTTGACGGTTTTAAAAGTGATGATAAGTTGCATAAAATGAGAGCTCCAGTAAGGAGTGTTGGCATTAGCTACGTTTGACGTAATGAACACCACAGTGATTTTTACAAATCCACCTAGGAATATTTTAGGTTGGTTTAAAGGAGACAAGTTTAAATATGATTGAGGAAGAGAAGGCAAAATTTCCTTCCTCAAAGGGATACAGAAATATCTCAACAGCACCAGTTTCAGTAGTGGGGGTCAGGAGGCTGAGTGGGACTCAGAATGGATGTTTTCGAGTATTGTCATCTCTGCCTTTTTCCCCTTAATAATCGAAGTCAAAAGGCTTTTTCCTATTACAGCACATGGACCTCTGTGGACTTATGGTGTGCATACAGTGTGTGGAGACTTCTGATGTCTGATATGTGTTGCCCAGGCAGCAGAGACAGACAGCTCTGTCACCAGGGAAACTTCACTGTTTCTTTCTATCAGCATCCAAAAAGTGTCTATAGTTAAGAACCTGTTTGGAGCGGGTCTGCTATGTAAGAATGTAGCTTTTCAGTTTTGGTACTTCATGCTGGTCTCTGAAGCTCGTATTTTGTATCCCCCTGTATCTCTCTCCTTTTCACAGATAGTTTCAACAGCTTGAGCTCGCCTCTTTGCAGATGATGCCAGATGCTCCCTCTCTAACTGTCTGGTTTAGTTCTCTCTCGCCCACATATACGCTAACAGGTGATACCAGATGCCCTCTCAACTCCAGGTCTCATCCAAGTGAGTGTAAATACATACACCTAAGTAATACAGTAGATCTGCATCTACTAATCAAATGAAGCCAGATATGTTTTCATGAGTTAGGGCTTGCTGGAAGAACTTTGTCTTTCAGTGGCTTCTCCAATGTCTAATCAATATTTATTCTTCTCTTGCTTTGTGCCTATTTCTTCTTCATTCTAAATAAACTGTAAATAAATTGTAATTTAATACTTGAGACTTAAAGGGCTAATATAAGAAAATTTATTTTATACACAGGTCACTGTTTTCCAGTAAGATTATTTATAAGTAAACACTTATCCCATTTATTTCTGGATCTGTTAAACGTATTTGTTCAACAGTTATTGGAAAACTAATAAACCCACTTTTGTTTTAATGAAAAAAGTCATGTATATACAGCATTTCCTGTGGAAAAAAATATATATTACCCCCAAAAGATGTAAAAAAATTTTATGTTCAATTACCGGACTACTGCAAAGTTAAAAATAAATTTCTAAGTGACATGAGACTATCAGAAATGCTTAATGTTCTTCTAAGACTAATAATTCTAAAATGTGTCCAGTATGCTGGAAAGGTTAAAAAATATATTTTCTCAACAAAGCCAGACAACATAAAACATCTTGTTCACATCTTTCTCTATTGAATTATAAGATTATCTGCAAGAAATTTCACAAAATATTAGCCAATTTATTCGTAGTACTTGAGAAAACATTCAGTGCTCCTGAAGTAAATAATTTTTCCTTGAAATAACACTTTGTAGACCACACAATATCTTTTAAAGAGAGGATAAAATGTAAAATATTATTAAAGGAAAGCCTGCATCCAACAATATGAATATTAGAGACTATAGAATCCTCTCACCTGTTTCTATTTGACTGATTATGTTTTATAAGATATTAATACAGGGTTAATTACTCATTATACACCACCCCAAAACCAATTTTCTGGCTTTGCCTTTTAAACAGTACAGAATCTCATATTTTTCAAGGTATTCTTCCACACTCTGTCTTGGTTTCAGCCAGGATAGAGTTAATTTTCTTCACAGAAGCTAGTATGAGGCTGTGTTTTGGATTTGGGATGAGAAAATGTTGATAAGGTGCTGATGTTTCCAGTTGTTACTAAGTAGTCAAAGAGTGTCGAGCTTCTCTTGCTGGCCTGCCAGAAAAGGCTGGGGGTGCACAAGAAGTTGGGAGAGGACACAGCCAGGACAGGTGACCCAGACTGGCCAAAGGGATATTCCATACCATATGACATCATGCTTGATATATGAAGCTGGGACGAAGAAGAAGATAGGGGTGAAGGGATGTTCAGAGTGATGACGTCTGTCGTCCCAAGAAACCATTACGCGTGATGCAGCCCTGCTTCCCTGGAGATGGCTGAACCCCTGCCTGCCCGTGGGGAGTGGTGAATGGATTCCTTGGTTTGCTTTGCTTGTGTGTGTGGCTTTTGCTTTCTTTATGAATCTGTCTTTATCTCAAACCATGAGTTCTCTCACTTTTATGCTTCCGATTGTCTCCCCCGTCCCACTGTGGGGGAGTGAGCGAGCGGCTGCGTGGGGCTTAGTTGCCGGCTGGGGCTAAACCACAACACACTCCTATACAATCCTGTGTATTCCGGGTCTGCCAGCTGAGTCATTTAAGCAGCAAAAACCAGTCCTATAGTGAGTACTGTACTGGTAGATCTGGGTCCTTTGAAACTTGTAATATCAGAACCTAAATCCCTCAGTCCTGAAATCTGATGTTCATGCTTGGACCCTGTCGTGGTTTAACCCCAGCTGGCAGCTGAGGACCGTACTACTTGCGCACTCTCCCCGGTGGGACAGGGGAGAGAATCAGAAGAGTAAAAGTGAGAAAACTCATGGGTTGAGATAAAGACAGTTTAATAGGTAAAGCAAAAGCTGCACATGCAAGCAAAGCAAAACAAGGAATTCATTCACCACTTCGCATCAACAGGCAGCTTTTCAGCCATCTCCAGGAAAGCAGGGATCCATCATGCTTAATGGTTACTTGAGACAACATATGCCATCACTCTGAATGTCCCCACCATCCTTTTTTTCGCCCAGGTTTATATACTGAGCATGACATGATATGGTGTCCCTGCTTTTCCTGGCTGAAACCAGGACATATGGTATGGAATATCCCTTTGGTCAGTTGGGGTCAGCTATGTCCTGTCCCAGCTTCTTGTGCACCTCCAGCCTACTCACTGGTGGGGTGGTGTGAGGAACAGAAAAGACCTTGACTCTGTGTAAGTGCTGCTCATCAGTAACTAAAGCATCCCTGTATTATCAACATTGTTTTCATCACAAGTCCAAAACATAACCCCATCCTAGCTACTATAAATAAAATTAAGTCTATCCCAGCTAAAACTATCACAGACCCTTACAGCTATGCAGAGACTAAGAGGTTGCTTCTAACCACCAGGTCTAGCTCTTTAGATTTTGTTTTATATAGTAACCTGAGAGATGTAGGACCACCTGCAGAACAAGATGGAACAAGTCAAGATAACCAATGTTATTGTTTAATATGTTTCAAAGTATCACTTCTCTCTGTCTACCTGTTTGAGAACAAATGGCACCAAGGGTTTGACTGACATCTGCAAATTATTGAAAGGATATAAAATAAACAAAGTAACAGCAGAGGAAAATCTTCTTTCCCTAACACCTTTCACTGACAGTTATACATTTTTTACAGTAATAGTAGATATGATGTGGGTACTGTTCAGTGTCTGAGTAAGCTGATCAGCACCAGCAGAAGTGTCTAGGAGGAAATGCCTTTGGAATACAAAAAGTAGTACTGAAGCAGAAGAAAGGCAGAAGGAATATTACAGTGCTAAAGAACAGATATAAAGTTAAGGGTGGTTCAAATCAAAACAGTGAATTCTTAATATGACTGCCAAAATGGTTGGTGGTTTTCAATCTGTTTTGTTCTTGCTCTATGATGACAGTGATTCTGATTTATTTTTCTTTATTATACCTATGCATATGGAGTACAAGAGAGGTACCCAGTGCAGGATAGTGGTATTCTTGGGTGCCTTTCCTTTGACTTAACGCATATGGGTATATTTCAGTCACAGTTTTGCCAGACCATGAAAAAAGCCATCTGGAACACATCTAACTGGGACTCTTGAACCCAGATAAAGAGAAATCTAAAAGTTACACACTGTGTGTATCAGTTCTTCCTCTATCAGAGCAAAGTATTGGCTTAGAAAGTACCCTAGGGCTTTCTTGAAAGCTTTGGAGGGTCCAAGCATACATTTGGTTAGGCAGAGACTATCAGAGCTTTTATGTTATACATGTATGTAACATACAGATGTTTTAAACACACACAGAATGTCTAGCTTTAGGTTTGCTGGGCTTTTGCAGATCACCTGAAGATATGCAATAGGTCCAACATGTCTAGTGTCAGATCTTAAACACACAGCTTATGAGATGTCTTTCAAAGCAGGGCTTTTTTATCTATTTTGCTCTTTGCAGTAAGGTTGTAGTGAGGTCAGAAACACTACAAGCGATTGCCTTAACACTGGGATATTTTAAACAGAATATCTTCCTGACAGCAGTTATAGGCTTAACTCAGTCTTTTCAACAAAATAGCATTTTCAGTAGGAAACACTAACTCCTCTCTAAATCTTTCACATTAGATTCCAGGACCAAGGGATTCAGGTTACAGTTTAAATATCTGAATTCTTCTTTAATCTATTCTACTTACATCAAATTCAAAGTATTATACACAATTATATTTTATTGGATGAGTCAAATCTGTCAATATAGTTGTTCCCCTGAGATTTTGAAAATAGCAATTTCAGTCCTGGTAACACGAAAGTGTCCAGTGATCCAAAAAGCAAGCATCAGCTTAATGGCAAAAATACAGACACTTGATCACTGGGGATGTTTTAGATAAGGATGGATAGTTGACTTCCTTTCCTGTTAAAAAAAACCTTAGATCTCAATTTAATAAATTAATCTCTCCTGCAAGTGAACCAGCTCCTCAAAATGTTAAGACTATTATTGTGGGACTCAGTACATTTTTGTTACTGTTGATGAAGCTTTTATTTGTAAACATTCAAACTGAGAGTATTCTAGATCAATAAAGATTATATCTTTTTTATTTTTTTTAATCTACTGTCTTTTCAATGATTGGAATAGGAGACATGATATCAATTTGTTGTAAGTAGTCTTTATACTCACCAGATATGATACATTTTGGATATTGAAAAAAATTTACACAAGACATGAGTCTTGGAAATGATGAATGTATAAAACTTGCTTTTAGTTACTCATTATGTAAGATAAATATATTTAACTAGCAGCGAATCCAAGCAATCTTAATAGCACAGATGTTGGTCATTGCATAAAAACTGTAGACAAACATTCACATAAAGGGTATAGTTAAAAACAAATGAATAATTAATGATGTGGGGAAAGGGACATTATCAAAGGGGAGAAAAAAAAGAAAAAAAAAAGCAAGAACTGTATCTGAATCACCTAGAACTCACCATTCAGAGTAAATTTTCAATCATTTATGGTCTGAAACATTTGAACAGAGATGGCTTTGCTGTCTTTACAGAAATTCAGTGTATATAAAGACAGAAAAAGTGATGTTTCTCTACAACCATTATACTGTTGGCTCTCACATGTTTTCTTTGCTACAGACTCAGTCTATTTTGAAGTAGTTTGTCTCAAATTTTAGTTCTTTGTAGAGCTGTACCAAACAGTCAGAGCCTGTCTAGAGAGGGAAATCAATGAAGTACTTAGAACAATGACAATGTCTAGCATCTGTTTCTAATGAGTATGACAGTGCAACTTCCTTTAGCTTATACTCTTCTTGGTCAACACGTGGCTAAAAAGTTCCCAGTTACACTATTGGTTTCTAAAAAATGGAGAGAGTGACTCTAAGATTCATGTCAAAAAGTAACACTGCAAAAGAAATCTCAGTCTTCTGCACAACTTTTTCAAGCCTATTTTCTTAGGAACTCTAGCTGAAAACTTGATGAAATGTCAAGTCTTCACAGGTTTGCCCTTAATGAGCAAAGCTTCAATTATACTTCAAGGCATTCTACTTCTTTGAGGCTTTTTTTTTTTTAGTTGAAACTCTCAGTCTCCAGCCATTAAAGTTATGTTTCAGAGACCTGGAAGATATTATTGATTTCTCCTTACCAAAAAAAGATCACTACCTCTTGGTAAGGTATGAATACTAGCTTACTGCATTTTTTGCTTCCAACTTCTAATTCTTTTGTGTCCTGAATCTAGGTGACTCATTCTTTTACTAATACGTGTTCAGTACAAATATAGAAAAATTATAGATCCTACTTTTCTTCCAGTGTCACAGTTATACAACATAAATAGCGCTATTGAAGAGGCTTATCTAGGTTTATGTTGATGCAATGGAAAAGAGGGCTTGTCTCTGATCCAATTAATTAATTGTATAGAATTAGACATCTCTTTTTATATTTTTCCTCAAATTTGAATTTTCCTTAAGACAATAATTAGGCAAATACAAATCAGTCTTTTATTCAAAATAATACAGCCTTATCTTTATCTCCTTACTATGTCACATGCATAACCTTTAGCTCCAGAACTTCATAATTTCAAAATTAAAAATACCTACTTTATATCATACACAGGAAAACATTGTATTACACCATACACAGGAAAATATCATGTAGATATTAAATAAGATTAAGAATTTAGAAAAAATTGCAGCAACTTTTTTTTCCACAATGAATATATTTTTTTCTTAATGGAGGAGCTTTAACTGACTTTTCTGATTATTTCAAATGATCATCCAACATTTGAGGGAACGCACAGAAACACTGGCATTTGAATGCGTAGTGATACAGTGACTGACTGCAAATTTCAAATGTTAAAAAAGATCTGAATTCAAGTCAAATAGGTTTTCAACTTTAGAAATATAAGGATCGGACAATATGATCTGGGAATTAGATACTGGAAAAAAATATTATTCTTATAAGAAATTTTAAAAGGAGACAGATGAAAAAAGGAGGGAGTTCCTTTTTTGATATGTATCTTGTTAAAATGTAGACATGTGAAGACCATTAACTGTCAGAAGACTTGGGGGTTTATTTGCTTTTTTTCTCCATTTATTTCTAAATTACAAAGATAATGCTTACAGAGGAGCCAAGAATCTAGCAGGAAAAAAGGCAAATTTCCAAGATGATTAATGTATGATTTTAATAAATTAGATAATATTTAATTTCTTTGAACACAAAAGACGGTGTACCTAACCTTCCTTATAAAGCACTCAGGATTAATTTATTACTTATTTAGATATTGTTCTCTAGCCCAGATCATGCTTCTATTACTTGGAGTGTTATAAGAATCTGCCATGTGTAACATACAAACAGAGTGCAGATGAAAAGAAGCATAATTGCACAGTTTTATAAGTCTGAAATTTTTGGACTGAGTAAATAAGGTCCAGATATTCAAATATGTTTATGAAACTAAAAGGAAAATATTAATTTCACCTAAATATGGCTACCTAAGGGATAAATGTGAACATCACAATGTTCAAACAGGTCAAGCCCAGGATTCTGCACCTGGATCGGGGCAACCCCTGATATCAATACAGTCGTGGGATGAAGGAATTGAGAGCAGCCCTGCTGAGAAGGACTCGGGGGTACTGGTGGATGAAAAGCTGGACATGAGCTGGCAATGTGCATTTATAACCCAGGCCAGCTGTCTCCTGGGCTGCATCCAAAGAAGTGTGGTCAGCAGGTCAAGGGAGGTGATTCTCCCCCTCTGCTCTGCTCAGGTGAGACCCCACCTGGAGTACTGCACCCATCTCTGGAGCCCTCAACACAGGAAAGACATGGACCTGTTGGAACGGGTCCAGCAGAGGGTCACAAAAATGATTGGAGGGATGGAACGCCCCTCCTACAAAGACAAGCTGAGAGAGTTGCGGTTGTTCAGCCTGTAGAAGAGAGGGCTCCAGGGAGACCTTATTGCAGTCTTCCAGTATGTCAAGGCGGCTTATAAGAAAGATGGGGACAGACTTTTTAGCAGGTTCTGCTGCAATAGGACAAGGGGTAATGGTTTATAAGTAAAAGAGGGTAGATTTTGACTAGATGTAATAAAGAAATTTTTTGCAATGAGGGTGGTGAACCACTGGCACAGGTTGCCCAGAGAGGTGGTAGCTGCCCCATCCCTGGAAACATTCAAGGTCAGGTTGGATGGGGTTCTGAGCCACCTGATCTAGTTAAAGATGTCCCTGCTCATTGCCAGGGTGTTGCACTAGATGACCTTTAAATGTCCCTTCTAACACAAACTTCTATGATTCAATTATTCTAAGTGTCTAAACCTAATTGTTTAGGCTCTAAACAATTTGAGCCTGTTTTAGGCTCTGTTAAATTCACATAAGACTCCATAAAATGACTTGTAAGAACTGGGGACAGAGCTAAGTGTTCCAAGGCCCTCGTATTGCACCTTGGTTGCAATAACCACAGTTATGTAGTGTGACTAACGATAGACTTTCTGGTGCAGAACAACATGAATTCATTAGATGGTGCACTTAAACATAAGTGTGTTCTGTTTCTGATATATAAGAAATTTTCTGCCTTCTCACATCATAAAGACACTGGTAGAATATCTGAAAGTGTGCACTAAGTCACAGGGAAGAAAAGAGTAAATTATCTCCCCTCTCCAAAACACCACAAAACTAGTCACTTACTTAAACATGAAGACCTACTTCATGTTTAAGTGAAGAAATGTAAAGGAAGTCACAATACAGAACTAAATCTGCAAAGATTGGTTAAAATTCAGTTGCATGACACAGAGTATTTAAATTCCACCAGTGAAAGAGACTAAAGACAAAACAGATAAAATCCCAAACATTTTTTTCCATTGGTGTTTACTGGTATTATATTTCATTACTGGTCAATTATCTTAATAATATTGTTTTCACAGTATTAAATGTGCCTAGAAACATTTATTCACTGGCATCTATGATTATAATCTATATTGTTAATACATGGGATCAACTGGTTAAATGCTTATCCTCCAGGTATAAGAATATTTTAAACAGTCCATCAGTTTTTTCTGTAGGAAGGAGGATAACTTCTTAGTGGTTGCAGTATGTGCAAGATGTTTGCAAATCTTTTTATTCTGACTGGAATTACAAATTCAGAGGAAAGCAAAACAATTAAAAAGTAAACACAGAATTATTGTTGTTTTAGAAGTTGATATGTGTTGAGAATTTTTTTTATGGTTTTCACAGGAAGAGTATGGCAATTTACATATGTTGTAATTATTTCTTCCCTTTCTGCAGAGAACTTATAAAAATATTGCCTTATACATTCCAGAAAGGTGTTGAAAGACCAAAACAAAGGGACTGTAATTCTCCACAGCCTGATGTTCAGCACTAAATGTAACAAGGCATTGTCCAGTACAACTGCTGTAATTACACAGGTAACAACCTCACTTGGAGAGCATTTCCACCACCTGGTAAACTCAAATCTGTCAATTGAGAGTGTTTAGATGACAGCACATTCTACTTTTGATGTTGACTTTGATTTAAAATCACATTATTTTTTGAAATAATTTTATTTATTAAAAAAATAAAACCTTCCAACTGTTGCGTGATGAATTAGAATTTTGATTTGTTGTTTGTAAAAATAGGTTATAATCATATGAAAGGGGTTTCTAATCATTCTTATCTAGATTAATACAAAAATCTCTAATTTATAGTAGCCTGTCTTTCAATGTTATATTTTTCAAGTTGTTTTCAGATTAATATTTTTAACCTTTAACAAGCTTTACATCTAAACAAATTTTTAATCTTTAAACTTCAAAATCTCTTGTCCTACTCTTACATCTTCTCGTGGAACTGTTAGGATATAAAAGACAAATCTTGTTCTTAAAGTACCATAGACCAGAAATGAAATTCAGGTACAGTTTAGTTCCCTATCATTTTAATAACTAGCCTACCCTATCAATTAGTCTAATGGAAACAAAGTAGTTGTAAAGTTATTGTCAATATGATGTATGTAAGACTTTTTAAGTTGAGGCATTAACTGCAGAAAGGAAAAGAAGAAGAAAAGTTTTCTACTCTTCTAGAAAACTAGAGGAACTTCTTCAAGGTCTCAACCAAGTTTTTTTTTTCTCTTTCACTGGCATACAGGCATACCACATATATAATAGAAGTATGATTTTATAGGATTTTCTTTCTTACATGTATCACAGAAATATTCCTGTACACTGGTAGAAACTGTTGCATATTTTGGTCTTTTGAATGTTAGCGCATTTAGTCAGGTGTCTACATATATCCTAATATTTATCTTTCTTTTTTCATACGTTATAAAAAAAAAGAATATGTAAAACAGAATAAGATATAAAAAGAATTAGGATTCCATAAAGAGGAAAAATTTTCACGATGAAGACTGAATAGGCTTCTAACTATAAGGCATAAGTGATATCTGGGCTTTGGTTATCAACAAATGAGACATTCCAAAAAGTGAAAATAAAAATCTTATTAGGAGAAAAAGGAACCAAAATTTGTATAGCACAGGAAGAGATGCAAGATTCCTAGAATATTGTTTAACTTGACTGAAAATGTGTTAGGTAGTTGTTGTGGTTTAACCCCATCCAGCAACTAAATACCATGCAGCCATTTGCTCACCTCCCCCTCCCATGGTGGAACAGCGGGGAGAATCAGAAAAAAACTCATGGCTTGAGATAAAAACAGTTTAATAGGACAGCAAAAGAAGAAGAAACCATGATAACAATAATAATGATATTACTGTTAAAGGAATATACAAAAACAAGTGATGCACAATGCAGCAATTGCTCACCACCTGGTGATCGATAGCTTGTCCCCAAGCAGCGGTTCCTACCCCCCTGCCAACTCCAGTTTATATACTGAGCATGTTGTAATATGGTAGGGAATATCCCTTTGGCTAGTCTGGGTCAGCTGTCCTGGCTATGCCCCGTCCCAGCTTCTGTGCACCTCCCCGCTGTCAGAGTATGGGAATCTGAAAAGTCCTTGACTTAGTATAAGCACTATAACTACTTAGCAACAACGAAAACCATCGGTGTTATCAACATTATTCCGCGGGGAAGTGGGGAGGGGAGGAGGTAGAAGAGTCAGGAATGAAGGAGTCGGCTCTATTCTGGAAAAAAGGGGTTGGGGGAAGGTGTTTTAGTTTTTGTCTTTGTTTCTTACTATCCAAACCTATTTTAAGCAGGGATGTATTAATTTAATTTTCCCCAAGTTGAGTCTGCTTTGCCCATGATGGTAATTGTTAAGTTATCTCCCTGTCTTTATCGTGGCCCACAAGTTTTTTCATCATATGTTCTCCACCTGTCCTGTTGAGGAAGGGGAGTGAGAAGGAAGCTGGTTGGGCATCTGGCAGCTGGCCTGTCGTGGTTTAGCCCCAGCTGGCAACTAAGCCCCACGCAGCCGCTCACTCACTCCCCCATGGTGGGACGGGGGAGAGAATCGGAAGAGTAAAGGTGAGGAAACTCATGGTTTGAGATAAAGACAGTTTAATAAGTAAAGCAAAAGCCGCGCACGTAAGCAAAGCAAAACAAAGAATTCATTCACTACTCCCCATGGGCAGGCAGGTGTTCAGCCATCTCCAGGGAAGCAGGGCGTAATGGTTTCTTGGGAAGACAGACGCCATAACTCCGAACGTCCCTCCAGCCCTTCCTTCTTCTTTGTCCCAGCTTTATATGCTGAGCATGACGTTATATGGTATGGAATATCTCTTTGGCCAGCCTGGGTCAGCTGTCCCAGCTGTGTCCCCTCCCAGTTTCCCGTGCACCCCCAGCCTGCTCATTGCAGGCCAGCATGAGAAGCTGGATTGTCCTTGACTACTTAGTAACAACTCAAAACATCGGCACCTTATCAACATTTTCTCATCCCAAATCCAAAACACAGTCTCACACTAGCTTCTGTGAAGAAAATTAACTCTACCCTGGCTGAAACCAGGACATGGCCAAAGTCAGCCAACCACAGCTCCATGACTCAATTATGAAAACACTTTTTTACTTTCAGTGTTCGAACACTGGAACACGTTTCCCAGAGAAATTGTGGAACACTGATCCTAGGATACATTCAAAACCTCTCTGGAAATGAACCTGGACAACCAGCTCTATCTGACCCTGCTTGAAGAGGAACATTGGACTAGAAGAGGTCCCTTCCTGCTAAACAATTATGTGATTTTGTGAATAGTTATATGTAATAGCCAGGAATTACTGAATGTTCTTCAGCAATTCTTTCTTTGGGGATGTACAGGTTTTAGTTGGGATAGAGTTAATTTTTTTCATAGTATCTTGTATAGTGCTGTGTTTTGGATTTATGGACTAGGTTTTGAAAGACAAAAAGACAGTAGGACACTCAGATGATATTCTTCAAAGGTTTTGAGGAATATAGCTCTCTCAGATATTTTTAGAAAATTCCAGCTCATATATTTGTGACTGAATTGAGAAGTCTCATTAAAGTACCAATGTGAAAAATGTTTATCCTTCTGCTTGCTATTTGAGAAAACAGTTCTGATAAAGATGTTGAAAATACTTTTCAGAAATTTCTTCCACTGTAGCTGAAGTGAAAACCTGATAGGTTGAAGAAGAAAACCTGCCTCTACAGAGATATTATAAACAAGTTCATTGCATTGCAAACATGAAAAGGGAATAAAGCTTGTACGTCTCCACATTTTGAACAACTTATCACATTAAAAAAAGAGCAACAGGTGGCATTATCCAGACACTCTACTGAGACACAAATAAAGAGGAGAGTAACAGGGTTTGGGGAGGTTTGGGTTTTGGGCTTGGGATTATTTTTGTGTCTGTGTGGTTTTTTTAAATGGAGCTTAATAAACATACATAAAATATATAAAATATTCAATTTCTGTCATAAAAGCAGTTGACAGGTGTTGTGGTATAAGCCCAGCTAGCAACTAAGCACCACACAGCCGCTCACTCCCCCATGGTGGGCAGATGTTCAGCCATCTCCAGGGAAGCAGGGCTGCATCACTTGTAATGGTTCCTTGGGAAGACAGATGCCATAACTCCAAACATCCCTCCACCCCTTCCTTCTTCTTCGTCCCAACTTCATGTATCAAGCATGACATCATATGGTATGGAATATCCCTTTGATCAGTTTGGTTTAGCTGTGCTGCCGTGTCCCCTCCCAGCTTCTTGTGCACTCTCAGCCTTCTCACTGGCAGGCCAGCATGAAAAGCTGGAAGGTTCTTGACTGCTTAGCAACAATTGAAAACATCAGTATGTCATCCCAAATCTAAAACATAGTCTCACAGTAGCTTCTATGAGGAAAATTAACTCTATCCTGTCTGAAACCAGGACAACAGATGATTGCAAAGGCAAAGTCCTAGCAATAATTCATCATATTTATGTCTGCTTTGTTTGCTAAATTCCCAGAAAATCATCTGTGAAGGTGAAACATCATGGATTGCAGTTTTTAATTTTTTGGTGATTGTTCAAATAATTAAAACCAGCTGTAAATGTAAATGAAGCATTATCTTAACATTAATATAAATTTCTCAGTCATATTTCAAGTTAATTTATATTCAGCTAATTATGAGCTATAGCAACACTGGTGCCAATTATTGCAAGGAATTATCATATTGGATTACTCCTATAGAAGAGGTAATTTTTCATGACTTCTGTTGAGTATAAGCAAAACAATATGTTAAGTCATTTTTTAACATCTTCATTAATGATCTGGAAAAAACAGAAGCAGTATATTAAACTTTTGTACACTTTTAAGACAACAGCCTATTATTAACATTTAGAAGAAAAATAAGGAAATAAAAGGTGACACAAACTTAAAAGAAACTACTTTATATAAAATGATTTCTAATGTTAATAATCTTTTTTAAAAGTATGGAGAATTAGTCAAAATAAAACAGTTACTGTTATTGTTGAAAAGCAATGAGACTTGGACTCACGCACCTCAGCTGGGGCAACCCCCAGTATCAATACAGGCTGTGGGATTAAGGGATTGAGAACAGCCCTGCCAAGAAGGACTTGGGGGTACCGGTGAATGAAAAGCTGGACATGAGCTGGCAATGTGCACTTGCATCCCAGAAGGTCAACTGTATCTTGAGCTGCATCAAAAGCAGCGTGGCCAGCAGGGTGAGGGAGGTGATTCTGTCCCTTGACTCTGCTCAGGTGAGACCTCACCTGGAGCACTACACCCAGCTCTGGAGCCTTCAGCACAGAAAAGTCATGGACCTGTTGGAGCAGGTCCAGAGGAGGACCGCCAAGATGATCCAAGGGATGGAAGACCTCTCCTGTGAGGACAGTCTGAGAGGGTTGGTGTTGTTCAGCCTGGAGTGGAGAAGGCTCTGGGGAGACCTTATTGTAGCCTTCCAGTACTTCAAGGGGGCTTCTAAGAAAGATGGGGACAGACCTTTTCGCAGGCTCTGTTGCAATAGAACAAGGGGTAATGTTTTTAAACTAAAATAGAACAGATTTAAACTACAGGTAAGGAAGAAATTTTGTACAATGAGGGCGGTGAAACACTAGCACAGGTTGCCCAGAGAGGTCTTTCCAGCACAAATACAAAACATAGAGCCATACTAGCTACTATGAAGAAAATTAACTCTACCCTAGCAAAAACCAACACATTCTCTACCCGTTATTCCATACCATTTTTGTCATGGTCAGGTCCCACACTATCCAATACATCCTCACTACCATCAACCCCCTTCCCATCCTTTGATATCATACACAGCTATCATTCCCTTAGTCTATGGACCACCCCTGTAAAATGTTTGTAAAATGAACTTTGTCAAGAAAGGGTCAGAAATTACTTCCCTTTCAAGGGGATGTGAGCAATAGTATCTCTTCTTAGGTCTTAGAGCTCTCTGTGAAACTCTGCCCCTCCTGGAGGGTGGGAGTACAGTAATAGTAAGAAAAATGAGACATTTTAAGATTCCTCCTACATGTACACACCCTTCTGCACCATGCACTTTCTTATTTGAGGACCTACAAACAGGATGTGGGCTTCCTATTTTGCTTTTATGATATCTGGAAGGGCAGCTTCAATCTGTACCGTGCCTGCATAGATATACCAAAAGCCTTGTACTGTGTTTGTGTGGCAAGGTTTTAGTAGTGTGGGGACCGAAGGAGTGGCTTCTGTGAGAAGCTGCTAGAAGTTTCCCCTGTGTCTGATAGAGCCAGTGCCAGCCGGCTCCAAGATGGACCTGCCGCTGGTCAATGCTGAGCTGATCAGCAATAGTGGTAGCACCTTTGGGATAACATAGTTAAGAAAGGGGGAAAAAAACCTGCTACTCAACCACAGCATCCAGAGAGAGGAGTGAGAATATGTGAGAGGAACAATTCTGCAGACACCAATGTCAGTGAAAAAGGACGGGGAGGCACCAGACCAGAGATTCCCCTGCAGCCCATGGTGGAGACCATGGTGAGTTAGGCTGTCCCCCTGAAGCCCATGCAGCTCCACGGTAGAGCAGATATCCACCTGCAGTCCGTGGAGGACCCCATGCTGGAACAGGTGGATGTGCTGGATGGAGGTTGTGGGAAGCCCATGCTGGAGCAGGCTCCTCACAGGACCTGTGGACCCATGGAGAGAGGAGCCCACACTGGAGTAGGTTTCCTGGCAGCACTTGTGACCCTGTGGGGGACCCACATTGGAGCAGTCTGAAGGACTGCACCTTGTGAAAGGGACCTAGGCTGGAGCAGTTTGTGAAGAACTGCAGCCTGTGGGAAGGACTCATGTTGGAGATGTTCATGGAGAACTGTCTCCCATGGGAGGGACCCCACACTGAAGCAGGGGAAGAGTGTGAGTCCTTCCCTTGAGGATGGAGGATTGGGAGAAACAACATATGATGAACTGACCGCAACCCCCATTCACATCCCCGTGCACTGCTGCATGGGAGGAGGTAGAGAACTCTGGAGTAAAGATAAGCCTAGAAAGAAGGAAGAGGTAGGGAGGCGGGGGGAAGATGTTTTTTTTAAGATGTGGGGTTTTTTTCCCATTATCCTAATTTGATTTGATTCATAATAAATGTAATTATTTTTTCCCCAAGTCAAATTTGTTTTACCCATGACAGTAATCTGAGTGTTCTCCCTATCCTTACCTCGACCCATGAGCCTTTCATTATATTATGTCTCCCTTGTCCAGCTGAGGAGAGGGAGTGATAGAGCAGCTTTGGTGGGCACCTGGCATCCAGCCAGGGTCAACCCACTATAAGTATGCAGCATGTACAAAGACATCTGGGATTCATTTTCAAATCAAACTGAAATGTGTTATTTAAGGAGAAACTAAGCCTGGGCCAAGTAGGGAAAAGTTCTCTGAAGACTTAATATGTAACTCTGTCTGTCTGAAAGTACGTAGTAAAATTATGTGTTACACTGGGAGCTAGTTTAAATGCTTTAAGTTTATGTTGCCCAATATATATATATTTTTTTTTCTGGAAAATTTAATGGAAAAATAACATGTGATAAAGTAGTTAAGGAAGTATATAAAAGGACATAGAATAAAGAGAAAGTGTTTGCACAAGAAATAGTTTCTTCTGTTTAGAATTCTGCCTTTGCCAAATAAACAATGATCTTTGTATTCAGTACTATCAGTCATTTGTTTTAATATGGAATGACTTTTCTGAAAACATGCTTATAGTTAGGAATGCTTTGCTGACACATGATTATTGGAATAACTGATTTTTCAGCTGAATGAGCAAAAGTATGTGTTGAGAGAGAAGATTTTCAGACAGACATCTTTTAGATCACTTGGGAAATAGAAAATTTGTCTCACTTTATATAAAACCAAAGTTCTGTATGTAGAAGAGAATTGAAATCCATCTGTCATCCATAACAAGAAAATAAATGGTCTTTCCTTATTCCCTTCACTTGCTTGAAACCCTCGACAACTGAGTTGAAATTCCTTTGTTTTTTGTATTTTTCTCTTTTTAACAGTTTTATTCAAAACTAGTTTAAAAATTTATTAGTCATTCAATGTTATCAATGCACAGGTAGTTTGAAAGGCTTTTAAAGCTTGAATGGAAAGACCATTCACTGAGACTGTTCTGATTTGAAACATTCATTGTCCCCAAGTCAGTGAGATCCCTGAGAGAGCCCTGAATATCCCTGTCTTATCCAAAGTTCTTTCCCTCAACAATTTATTTTTTATTAGTTTACACTTAATTATTTCAAATATATCACACAATAATTAACTTTAGCGGAAGGTCCTAACTAGCAAATGTCTACAAGCACCATGATTAGGACAGTTAGCTGATGTTTCTGCTTAGATCCTTGCTTTAATGAAAAGCAGTTCTAAGGGCAAGAGGTCCAATGAAAGGGGTTGAAAGGAACTGCACTTGACCACTGCATAGGACATCATTCAGTCTCCAGACACCAGGCAATCAGGAGACTTGCATTATCCTGAAGGAAAACCTGAGCAATGGAAAGTACACACACTGAAGAAAAGAAAGTCTTAGGTATTTGAGAGGAGGGAAAGGCCCTTATACCCATGAAGAGGTTTGAGACTATCAGGGTTTTGTCCTTCCAGGATTCCCATTTTGAAATGAGAAGTCATGATGAGAGAATGCCTCACAAGAGCCTGTTCACCAGGTCCATGGGCTGCAGAAGAATCCGGCACAGTTAACATTCTCCTGGCAGAAGTCAGATGACTTTCTAGTCAGATGGAACTTCTAGTAGTATCAGGCAGTGGTTTAATAACTCCCCTGCCAAATTAAGACAAGCTAACAAAATCTGATGAAAGAGAAAGGGCAATTATGAAATTTTAAAAAGAAAGGAGATGATCTTATAGTCAGATGGGAAGAAGAGGAGAAGAATTGATATTAAAAGACGAGACAGAAGTCATTAACCTCCTTACATGATTGGTGACCATGATTTGGGAGGAAAGGGGAACTGCTACTGTGCCATTGCTTACTCACTGAAATGGAAGGATAGGACAGTAGTCAGCATCACCTACTATCTTTGTTTCCATCTCTTGTTCCAGGATGAACGTAAAAGCCTCTGGTAGTCACAGGAGATGGATGATGGCTTGGATCTGAGAGACATTGTCTTGTGACAGGAGCTAGACCTTGGTCAGGAGTGAAAGGTCCTCAGCTCCTGCTCTTGACAGCAACAGTAGTGGCTGAACCTATGCATCTAGCTCTAAGAATTTGTTTCATTCGCAGGGCATTTCTACTTCAGGAGACAACAGGGACTTTGGAGAAGGTCATTTCTGATACCTTTTGTGGTATCAGAGTGCAGGGAATCTGCAATGCTTGCTGCAAGCAGGTACTACCCCATACTATGCAGGGGAATATGACATTTCCTATAACCCTCCATCATTCTTGTGAGTATTAGGTTGTGCACCCCAAGTTTGTCACAGTCTTCATGATCCTTAAGCTGCCCATCTAGCTGACCGAGCACTCAGTTTGCTCATTAAAGGTAGGCTGCACAGCAGCCACTTCTACCTGTTTTTGCAATGAAGCAGAAAAGAGAACACTTATCATTGGCATAGACTCAGCTAGAAGTTTTGGGTTCATGCATAAAAGAGTAGCTCCAGTGAAAGAAATCCCTTGTGTCTAGACAATAGTGCACCTTAATTCCCTCAAAAACAGGACAGCAGGACAAGAAGTGGTCATTCAACCGCGATCATCTATGTACAAGCATTAAACATTTTATTCCCATTTGGCAGGAATTTTTCACTAACTCAGCCTGAATGAAAAAAAACTTCAAAATCACTTCAGACTGCATTTTTTTCCGTAAGTACTGTATTCACATTTTTCCTTAAATACTTTAATTTCTATTAAAAAATAACAACCTCAGATCTTTACAGTTGAAGTGCACTAGTAATTGTGTCAAATACGAGTGTAGCTCATGCTCTCCTAGTCCTTAGTATTCATTTTTTCTCTATATGTGAAACAATCAATGCTGGCACAATGTTACTAACAGAAGTATATCTACTTTCACTGGTTCTGCTGGAGTATGTATGTTGCTGAATAGATTGCAATAAGCCAGTAGAATTTTTGTGGAACTGCAGTGGAAGTGGTGTGAATTTTAGCCTGAAAGGGGATGAAAGCTGTTTGGCACAGAAGTCAAATGAACAATAAATTAAGCAAATTACTTACTCTTGCCTGTTTTATTCATTGCTTCAGAATATCACAGCGAACTCGAACCACTGTAAAGTGAGCACTGATAAAATGGAAGGAAAGGATTACAAACTCAAGGAAAGATGTTCATTTTAAGGGATGATGAATATGTGGATAGTCAGGTGTAGTGATTACAGAGGGCAGAGACAAGAATCTAATAGATATTAATGTTTTAAAAGAAAGCATCTGTAAAATGTTTTTGAGAAGAAGTACTGCTATAAAGCTGAACACAAGAAAATTCAATAGAGCATGAATATTTTTCTGCAACTTAAACCAGTTAAGGCTGCTGTAGCAAAGAGATGGATTGGATATGGCTTCTTCAGCTTTCTGTCTCACATGTCTGTCAAATGTGTGTCCTAAACAGTTTTGCTTAAATAAGGATGTCATGACAGTGGCCATTGATATCATATATTGACCAATATATTCAAGCTACTTTGCTTTCTGAAGTTTCACTGGGAAAATTAAATAATGATCAAAAGAAGAGAGCATCACTTCCATCAATGCCTATCTGCTTCTTAGGAGTATTGGAATTGGGTTATTCCAATGTCGTTTCAATTTTTTTTTCTTTGTAAGAGAACTATCCCAAACAATTCACTCAGAAAGTGAAATCTTCTTATTGCATTAAATTGTCTTTCCACATTATGTTGCTGTCAGAAAATGATGATATATATAAGCCATGAAACATGGCAAATTTGTTTGCATTAGGAAGCTTTTCAATTGTATCTGTGTGTTGTTTCCTAATCTTCTTATATGTAACCTCTAGGAATTGCAGAGATGAGAGGCGCACAGATTGCCGCCTTGCTTTTTATTTCTTCTCTTGAGATTTCACTACTGCTTCCCAGCATGTTTAACATAATCTTTGTGCAAACAAATCTCCTCTTTTGTCTTACTTAGCCTTATCTATCAATTGCATTTCAAGACTGTGGATATGAACAATATAATGATATGCATTTTGAGATGTTATAAACTACATGCAGGACAAGGATACTAACATGTCTTACAGGACCATATAGAAAACCAGTGCCATATTGATATTTCATATCCCAGTTACAACTCATGCACAGAATATATGATAAACAAGAAGGACCTGAAATATGAAAAAATAATTTTTAATTCAGTGTTAGAAAATGGTATAAGAAGCAAATAAGCAAGCAGAAAGTTAAGATGACTTAATGCTAAGAAAATCACATCAGTAATGTTTTAACATTTTCAGTGTTATTGCTTTAAAACTATATTAATGCTTATTTGTGATCTGATAAATCCTTTAACTTATATAGCAATCAGAATAATAGTTGTATTTTATGGATAAAAGACAGGGCCAAAACATTTAAGAAAAAATCTGAACTGATAAACATGAAAAATAATAAACACGGCTTTTCTTTTAAATACTTTTCATGAAAAAATTTGGAGCAAAAATATTTATGATGTGAATACACAGGATCTTAATTTATCCAGTTCTGAAATCTTACTGAGTTTGAAATCATATCCAACCAGATATTTTTTCCATTTTTATATTATTCTACTATTTTTATATTATTTTTATTAGCAAATAATCATAAATAAATATGTCCCGGGGGTGGTAAAGCAAACGTACCCATTGCTTTACAGTGGAGATCCTCAAGGGGACATCAAATTTTTTCAGAACCACCACACTGTATTTCAGAAACCCTAGAAATTGTTTATGTTCATATTTAAGCTTTTGGTTTTTTTTTCCAAAAAGACCCTGAATATATTCTAGCTACCATTTACTCGAATCTTGACAGCTACCTGGTTTAAAAGTCTACTACAAAGAAGCACATCTCTTTTCATAAAGAATAAACTGTATTTGGGCCAGGGAAAACATTTTTTTAATTGCATTTATATTTCTTTGTTTAAGGAATTTTACTGTTCAAGAACATGAGAGATTCATAGTACAGGCTGGTTCAAGGCACAGTGCTGACAGCTGCTGTGCATTAACAACTCTGCACATCGCTGCAACAGCCACTCCACCGACTGACAATACCTCTGCTGCTCTAAAACTGGTTACCTACATTTTCCCTGTGCCAAGGCTGTCAGATTTGCGTTGAGCTGTGGGGTGGGTTTTGAACTAGCCAGACTTTTACTGAGGACTACAATAAAATCACCAAAACAAATTCACATTTTCTCTAACCTGGAAGTAAAAGTAATGTAAACCAAATATATCAGTCTTCTCTTTGGCTATTTTAGTGACCATAGCACCTAGACTCATTTTCAAAGTGTATGTATGTGTGGCTACTGCACTTTCACACTTTCCCGAGTGTCAGTCAAACCACCTCTGAACAAAACATCCAAAGTTGCTGCAGAAGGATGTAGGGCTTAGGAGCTTTTCTACTTTCTGTAATAAAATGGGTGCATACATGGGAAATCTGGGATTCTGTGGAGACCTCATGCTCTATTTTCTTATGCCAAAAGAACCTTTATTGTTTAACTACGGTGAGTGTCCTGGTTTCAGCCAGGGTAGAGTTAATTTTCTTCATAGAAGCTAGCGTGAGGCTGTGTTTTGGATTTGGGATGAGAAAATGTTGATAAGGTGCTGATGTTTTGAGTTGTTGCTAAGTAGTCAAGGACAGTCCAGCTTCTCATGCTGGCCTGCAGCGAGCAGGCTGGGGGTGCACAGGAAGCTGGGAGGGGACACAGCCGGGACAGCTGACCCAGGCTGGCCAAAGAGATATTCCATGCTATATAACGTCATGCTCGGTATATAAAGCTGGGACAAAGAAGAAGGAAGGGCTGGAGGGACGTTCGGATTTATGGCGTCTGTCTTCCCAAGAAACCATTACACGTGATGGAGCCCTGCTTCCCTGGAGATGGCTGAACACCTGCCTGCCCATGGGGAGTGGTGAACAAATTCCTTGTTTCTCTTTGCTAGCGTGCGCGGCTTTTGCTTTACTTATTAAACTGTCTTTATCTCAAACCATGAGTTTCCTCACCTTTACTCTTCCGATTTTCTCCCCCGTCCCACCATGGGGGAGTGAGCGAGTGGCTGCATGGTGCGTAGTTGCTGGCTGGGGCTAAACCACGACAGTGAGATACCCTTGCTTAAGGGTAATATAAGTGCTGCGAAGCTTGAGGGTAAGGCTATTTGGAGTTGAAAGTATGGGGCAAGAGGAACTGAGAGAAATTGGCACTTCCAGGCCCATGAAAACCTTTGACACTGAAACTTAGCTGTAGTCATTGTTTCTTAATATTTCCATGTGACAAAGTCCAGTTTTGTACCAGGTTAACAATCAGTTTCTATGTCCTGATGTCCCACTTAGCTTATGAAACACATTTGTGGAAAAAGTAACTCAACTCCTATTTTGTAGTTACCCCTTGAGAGTCTGATTTCTGATCCTACTTGATACCTGAACCACATAACCAAAAATAACAGCCAATATTTGAATACTCCAGATGATAAGTTTCAGTTAATCAGAGTAGAACAGCTTTTTCAGAATTTATAAAACATTCATACGCAAATTAGAAAATTCCCTCTACTCAAAAGTTCCTACAACTTAGCTACTTAATGTCCTTGCTGTATACCTTAATTTCAATGATGCACACTAAGAAGACACTTGGATAGGTGGGAAAAAAATGTGAATGTATATTTCCAGATCTGTAGCCTTTTGATTTCTAGAGGAAAAAGCTGGAAAAGAGGTATGTATCCATGTAATAAACTCAGCGTAATGGGATTCCAGCCTCCCCTTGCAATTTAACATGCAGTTTAAAACTTTGTGCATGAATTGATGGTCTCATGATGTTGCCTCATTTTCTTTTTATTTGTCTGCTCACCAAGACACTATTTAATATCCTGTTTTGAGAATGAGGTTACTTTTCTATATTCCTTTTATTTTAGAAGAACCTAAAGTAGCCAGTCACAAAGCTTCACTCTGACTCAAACTCTCTTCAAGTTATGCAACACAGTTTATTTCTAACAATGACTATAAAGCTTTTTCTGATACCTTAAACTGCATCCAGTTTCATTCCCTCCAAACCCCCTAAATTTTCACTTGGTTCATCAGAAAATGAATCAGTTTTATTCATTGTACCCTGCAGCCTCATAATTCTTTCGTTCCTCTTAAGATTCAGCTTTACTGGAGGGGAAGGGAGAAATACAGTTGATTTCTCACAAATGATTCACTTGGTTTGTGATATGCATTGAATGTGCATTTAACTAGGGTACACATTTATGGAGTAAAGATTTAGCAGAAGTACACACAGCTGGCCTGTTAAATTCCATATGTAGAATAATTAAATTCTATGAATTGCTTTCATTTGGGGCTCTAATTTTTTTTTTTTAATTTCTTCTGTGATCCATGGGAATGAAGAACAGTAGCCCATCATACTTAATTGTTTTATTATGTTCACATAAAGAGATGCAAAATTTTTTGATTAAGATACCAAAAAATTTTTTTCCTTGACTTTTATAAAATTTACATACACCTTTTCTTACTTTATACATGCAAATATACATCCAAACCCATGCATTCCTGGGTCTAGAAGTTATAAAGTTTAATAGAAAATAATTACATGATATCATTGAAATGGACATGTAAGGATTTTAATTTTAGTAATTCTACATAAATATAAAGGCATAACATATAAGTGAACATTTAATTTACTCATCTGGTCAGCATTCTTACTGCTAGGCTACATGTCAAACTCAGAATTTACAATTCATTCCAGATTATTGCTGGCAATATTTCTTCACTCACATTTGCTGGATAGCTAACAGACTAAGTTCATCTAGTTGAAAGATAAAAATTTCTTCTCTTCAGGGCTCCATTCAGTTTCCTGCCACCAACTTGAGATTTGACATTTTGCTGGCACTCCAAGCTGCACACCAAGGCTGTCTGTGTGAGAGTTCCCTGGCACTTCACTGTATGGATCAGTTCCTGTGCAATCTGACAGCATGGTATAATTTTTTGTGAAGTATTTCTGGTAGAGAAAAAGATTGATTTACAGCAATAACTGCATCTTTCCCACTTCTTCTCCCCTGCAGGGTCTGAATGTCAAAGGCACTAAGAAGAGTGTTATAGATATTAAGATTAGCTTAATAGAGATGAACTGGAGTCTCCTTGAGGCCTTTTATTTTCATCTGTACGGTAATGAGTGAGTAATTTTTAATATAAATTTAATATAAATTACCTTTAGAAATAATAATATAACCTTTAGAAACACAACTTTAATCAAACTATACTGTTAAAATTAAGTATATAACTGTGTATTGGTAAATAGTAGTTGAAATATACAATGATGTAATAAATTCTAGATACAAAGCTTTCTTGAAAAACATTTGTTCAATTACATGAATTTGAAAAACACAGAACATGACCTCCTGCTTTTAAGAAAATGTGTGAACAATACATTCTCAGGTGTTGTTCTGTTTGAGAGGTATTGAGTTAAGTCAATTAAGCTCCAGAAAACAGATTTCATTGGTTGTAGGACAACTCTTGACACTATCTAAACTATGAAAAGCTTTGCAGGATATCATATACTTCAACCAATTTGCACTTTAAAAAAATCCTATTCTTACATTTATATACATATACTGAAAGTTTGACGGTTGAACATAAGGGTTTTTTTGTAGTAGTATAACCTGTAATTTCAATACCTGAAATACTGCAAGGCATTAGAAAGTATCTACAGATAACAAATTAATTTGTTATGATACAATAGAAAATTTTTTTCTAAAACTTTTCTCAGTGTTAATATGAGAAACACAAAATTCAACTTCATATATTACCCCTTTTTCTTAAATTGCTGCCAGCCAGATGCAACTTGTCTCATGGAGTTTCTCCCATAAATAAATTTTCTCCTACTTTTGGGACTGAGGTTAGCTTGTTCTACATATAAGAGGAACTAGCAAGTTTGCAAATGTTACAATTACAGAAGACAGATGTCTTGCTAGGTTCAAGTGTTATAAAAACTCAGAAAGAAGTAGATTGCAAGAGTAGGAGCTATAGCATATGCTTTTGCCATTGCTACTTGAAAGGACAGACTCCTACTAGAACAGAAAATTTAAGTTATTGACATGAACTGGTAAATCAGTTATTTTGAAAGTATTTAAATAAAATTGCCTTGCATTCAGTAAATGCTCTGACCATATAATTTTTAAATTCACTGGAAAAATAGAAAAAAGTGCCATAAAATTCTATGATGATTTTTTTTTACCTTATGGATTATAGAAATTAATCAACTAAAATTATTTTTTTTCCTTTTTTCTTCTGTATAAGACCATTTTATATATATTTTACTACGTATATAATTTTGTTTCTGTAATGTGCCTGAATGAAGTGCTATGCTGTACTTAAAGCACACTGCAAGTAATGATCATACTAACATTAATTTACCAGTCCAAAATTCAGATACTGCTTGTCTTAACTGCTTCCCAACACACTATCTAGGAAAGATAACTTATTTTAATGATCCAAGCTGCGAGCTGATTATCTAACCCGAAACACAGTGGCTATATATGTAAGATCATATTAAACAGTTCTTATTCACTAGTATATGATCATCTACACTGTTAAACTGTTAAAATATAATTTATTTCACTGGCATGGACATAATCAGACTGTTCAAGCAAACCAAGATGCTGTGTAAGTCTGGTTTTGCATCTTTCTGTTTCTAAAATGCTTTGTGTTTGAGAAAAGCCCTCAGATTGATGAACCCTGTGAGCCTTTTCATTTTACAGGGATCTGTACTAGTATCCTGTACTCCTCAGAGGTGACTGGAGTCTCTGTAAGCATTTATATGGTGATCACTTCTAAAAGATTTCTGGCAGGATTGAGCTGCAGATTCAGATAACCAACTAGTTACCTATAACATAAGTGTCTACAAGTAAGATGGGTGTCTAAACTCCTATTATACTCAATAGTATGTATCATTGGTGGAGCCTACAAAGCAATTTTGCCCTCCTTAAATTAGATAACTAGTAGAAAATACCAGTTTCCTATACACAGCAATCTAGTGCTGTTTGAACTACCCTAAAATGTCCACTGGCTGGTATCACAAAAGATAAACAGGAGATTATTGCTTTGTGGACTGGCAGCTAGAGGTCAAACTCAGATGGACCCTGCGCATAGGCCATTGAATCCCTCTAGGGAGAGGTTTATATGCCTGAAAAGAGGCATTTAGTGCTATTTGTATTGTTATATTTGCCTCAATCTCCTACTGGAGAAAGTTTCAGATATCTATTGTGTCTGATATCTGTAATCCCTTTATATATGACTTGGATTTCTCAGGGAGTCATAGAGCAGACTAGATGCCCCTGAGTAGGCAAGTAATTGAATTAGCTGAATTAGTCTCTAGATTCTTGTAAATGCGTGAAGTCCACCGCCTATAAAGGGAGTGTAGGTATTTAGCAAATATTCAAGCACATTAATATCAAAAGGTTAAGTGTCTATCTCAGATAGATTCCTAAACCCTACACTGTAAACACCTAAATGTTATAATCTAAAACAAATCTGAATGTGTCTGCATCAGGAGTAGAGTACTCCTATCTTCCTGCCTTTCACACAAACACCCTTCTATGGATGGCCTTGGAAAGAGACATTTATCTGACAATATTTCAATGACTGCACTAAGCCATGTGTGCTGCAGAGCACACACCTGCTACATGGAGATCTTTCTACCTGAGAAAAAATAGGAAGATGCATTCGTATGTTTTATAGAATGCAGAAGAAAATATGTCTTTAGTTGAACCATCATCTTCATTCATAATAATCCAAGAAATTTTGAATGTTCACAAACAACTAAGAATTCAAGGATAAATCTTGTGGGGATAGAATATGACTTCTGGATGGGACATAAGTCCTTCCACTTAAAAAAAAAAAAAAAAAAAAGATTTTCTGTGTAAAAGTGCTTCCGGTGACTCGTTACAGCTCTGGCAACTTTTGTTTTAAGATATGCATCAAGAAATAAAAGTAATCCAACATATCAAAATTTAATAGAAGAAACAAAGCTTCACTTTAGAGTTCTCTAATTTTCTTGAGGAAGCTATCTCATTTAAAACAGTAGCTGGGATATTATCTTAGTGTTTATAGTTCCCATAGTAACAATAGTTAACTTGTTACAGTCATAGGCCTAGAGATGAAGTGCTCTTGGTGTTTTAACAAATGTGTGTAATACAAAGAATTTACATTGCTGAATCCACAATCTTTTCACCAACACTCTGAAAACCAACTGAACAAGTGAAAATGAAAGAACAAAACAAAAAAGAAGAAACCCCTGCCACCTGTATTAGTTGTTTCTTGTCTAATAGTTGTTATTACATTACAGGAATATGAATATCACATGAAACATCATCCACCAGTGAAATAAACACGAGCGTTCACAATCTGAAGGAACTTGCATACTGTCATCTTACATAGTTAAAACTTTTTAATTTTACTGTGAAGATTTCAAATAGAGTCCTAATTTGTAGTTCATGGGAATTATGAATATTTTCTGCAGGTGGAAAACAAGATACAGAACTGATTCTCACTCTGTACTTTTTTTTTTGTTGTTTTCTTTTTGTCCTCTATTCCAGCAATGCTATAGCATTATACCTTTGCTATCCTTCCCACTCTCCTTTTATAGTTTCTGCCTTGGACCATTTGTGGTTTTGAAGGGCTTTTTCTTGGCAGGAGAATGTCCAAAATGCTGCCCTAAATTCACTAATTATCAGAATTACTATGTGGTTTTTGTAAAATTGTTTCAAAATTTGAAAAAAAAAAGTAATGATTCTTTACTTCCTAGCCATCCAAGATGCCTAGGCTCTTGGCTCCAAAGTGACCTTTATCTTTCTTTTCACATAGAAAGGCATGTAATAATTTCTACCTGAATTTCTGGCCGTTGCAGGCACATCACAGGTACATCTACCTTCACTCAGAGGTTCTAAGCTCATTTCTGTATAAAAGCTGAGACAAGAGAGATTGTATGTCCAGATTACACATTAAGGGTTCCTAAAATGACTGTCACATCCTCTACCTTCATGAAGTAAAGATGTTTCAATCATGTTTGCTTACTGGAATTAGTTTTTACAGCTGAAAAGTCTTCAGTGTTCATTAAAAAGCAAGTTTACATGTTAGGAAAAAAGTTAGCTGGAGTAAGGAGAAAAGGCAGTTGAAAAATAGGCTATTTCTTCCAATCCAGGCAGGGCAGTAATGTTGAAAAACACATTTTATTTCCAATGTATTGCAAAAAGCTTCCCATTCCATAAATAAAGATGAATAGGGATTTATTTCTTCTTCTTGTGAAGTGATTCTGGAAAGTTTATTACGTAGACTTAAAAACTGGCATCAAATGGGAACGTCAACAGTGAATACAAAAATGTATTTTTAAAACTTCTGTCAATTACACTAACTGTTGTGAGTACCTTGCTTCTTCCTTAAACCACTTATTTTCTATTTTCCATAGTTGTGATAAAAATTACCTTATTTTGTAGCCTACTGGTTTTGGTCCATAGCTTTCTGAATCTCTTATTTTTGGAAACTAACATCAGTAGTTTTATTTTATTGATTCCTCTCTTTCACAGAAGGGAGAATTAATTTTTTGTGTTGTGTGTTTTGTTTTTGGGTTTTTTCCCAGAAATTTCACCCGTATGTTAACTGTAATGTGGAATGCAAAGCATTAATATAAGGCAGAATTTCATTGTGGTCATAATTAAAATGTTCTAAATGATAAATAAAGCTCCCACGCTCCTGGAGCCTCTTATCTGTGTTGATCAGCTCCTAATGCATAACTGTGTTTCCAGCAAAATATTAGATATGTAAACACTTCCTGTTTCAATGTTTGACAACCTTTTTCGGTGAAGAAATTTTTCCTAAAATCCAGTCTAAACTGCCCTTGGTGCAACCTGAGGCCATATCCTCTTCTCCTATCACTTGTTAATTAGGAGAAGAGACCAACACCCATGTCTCCACAACCCCCTTTCAGATAGTTGTAGAGAGTGATAAGGTCTCCCCTCAGCCTCCTCTTCTCCAGACTAAACAACCCCATTTCCCTCAGCCGCTCCTCATAAGACTTGTTCTCCAGACCCCTCACCAGCTTCGTTGCCCTTCTCTGGACACGCTCCAGCACCTCAATGTCCTTCTTGTAGTGAAGGGCCCAAAACTGAACACAGTATTTGAGGTGCGATCTCTCCAGTGCTGATACGTTTCAGACTGTCTTTTATCTGAGACACAACTCTGTCTCAGGGTTTTTTGACACAACAAAATGTAGCTACAGGTTGCAGAGCCTTAAAAATAGGATAGCTAATTAAACTGAGTTTCATCAACTGATTTATCCTTTTAATGTTTCTAATTAGCATATGCTCATTTTCCTTTGCAGTATAAATGAAATAGAGGGAGCAGGAGTGATCTAAATTGAGTTTATCTGAGATACTCAGGCCAGATAGTGTGTTGCTACCAACAACCATCCTTGCAGTGATCTCTGTATTACCCATTTTAAAAAGAAGATATTGTCGTGATTTAACCCCAACCAGCAACTAAGCACCACACAGGCACTCACACACTCCCCCATGGTGGGACAGGATGGAGAATCAGAAGAGTAAAAATGAGAAAACTCATGGTTTGAGATAAAGACAAGCAAAGCAAAACAAGGAATTCATTCGCCACTCCCCAAGGGCAGGCAGATGTTCAGTCCTCTCAAGGGAAGGAGGGCTCCATCATGTGTAATGGTTTCTTGGGAAGACAGACACCATAACTCTAAACGTCCCTCCATCCCTTCCTTCTTCCTCGTCCCAACTTTATATACCGAGCATGATGTCACATGGTATGGGATACCCCTTTGGCCAGCCTGGGTCAGCTGTCCTGGCTGTGACCCCTCCCAGCTTCCTGTGCACCTTCATCCTTCTCACTGGCAGGCCAGCATGAAAAGCTGGACAGTCCTTGACTACGTAGCAAAAACTGAAAACATCAGCACGTTATCAAAATTTTTCTCATCCCAAATTCAAAACAAAGCCTCACACTAGCTTTTATGAAGAAAATTAACTCTAGTCCAGCTGAAACCAAGACAGTATCAACCCCTTATTCCATACTACTTACGTCATGCTCAGGTGCCACGCTATCCAATACAACCTCATTAACCACCCCCGCCCCCTTCCAATCCTTTGATATAATACACAGATTATCATCCTCTTAGGCAATTGACCACCCCTGTAAAATGTCTGTGAAATGTACACAAATGTCCATAAAATATCCATTGAGTTCATTTAGTTCATGACTTTGGGCTCCACCTCTCATGGTGGTCACCCAGGACAGGAGAGGTGGTGTGTGACATGGAGTTACTGGGCGCCAAAGCCAGCTCAGGTCAGGTCACTGTTGCATTTGCACTGCTTCTTGTAAGGCTTGTCCTCCATTTGTTCAGGTGGTTCCTGCTATACTAGTTCCTATAACATGCAACTCAAATCATGAGTTACAACAATTTAAAGGTATTTCCATTACAATCTCCACCCCTGGGCCCCTTGGACTGGACCATAGGGTTTATCAATGAACTCCTCCCCTTGCCCCTGCTCCAGCTTGGAACTATCCCCAGACTGCAGTCCCTTCCATGAGCCACAGTCTCTCCAGGGGTATATCTGCTGCAGCATAGACTTATCCATAGCTGCAGCCACTTCAAGGTGAACCTGTTCCAAAAAGGCTTCCTCCATGGGCCACAATGCCTCCAGAGATATATCTGCTTCAGCGTGGCCTTATCCACAGCCACAGTCCTTTCAGAAGTAAAACTGCTCCCGTGTGGCCTTACTGATGGCTCCAGTGCGGCCTTACCCATGGCTCCAGTGTGGCCTTACTGACGGCTCCAGTGCGGCCTTACCCATGGCTCCAGTGTCTCCAGAAATGTACCTGCGCTGTCGAGGGCTTCTCCATGGCCACAAACTTTGAAGTGCTCCAGCATGACCTCAGGCAGAGCCGCTGATGCTTCAAGGTGTACCTGCTCCAGCGTGGATTTATCCACAGACACAGATGCTTCAAGATGTATTTTCTCCAGCGTGGACTTATCCTTGTGCCACAATCCCATCAGAGGTATGCCTGCTGTGGCACAGACACAAACATGGCCACAGATGCTTCGAGATATACCTGCTCTGGCAAGGGCTTATCCACAGCCACAGATGCTTTGGGGTGTCCTGCTCCCACATGGACTTGTCCACAGGTCACAGTCCCTTCAACTTGAGCTCACACTGGAGTTCCAGCCTGTCCTGTACGGCAGCACAGAAACAGCAGCGATGCCTCGGCCATCTGCCAGCCCAGGCACATCGCCATTGCTGTTATCAAAATGTTCCCTGGCCCAGCAGAGCCAGACGATGAGCAGTGCAGCAGTGAGCCGTAGTGCACTGTGCAGCAGAACGGCAAGCAGCAAAAACAAAAAACAGCCACAAACAAGCACTAGACGTTAATATGCAGTAAGGAAAGCAAACCCATGGCAAGCAAAGGCACCTGTCAATTAATAACTAAACAACAATAACAGCTATAAATTCAATAGAACACGTTCTGATCAAATCTGGTTTTATCTCAAACCCTTCTTGTCACACATTGGGTGCAAAAAAAAGACTGCTGTGGTTTAGCCCCATCCGGTAACTAAGCACCACGCAGGTGTTTGCTCACTCCCCCACAGTGGGACAGGGGGGAGAAACAGAAGGGTAGAATTGAGAAAATTCATGGTTTTAGATAAAGACAGTTTAGTAGGTAAAGCAAAAGCCGTGCACGCAAGCAAAGCGAAACAAAGAATTCATTCACCACTTCCCATGGGCAGGCAGGTGTTCAGCCACCTCCAGGGAAGCAGGGATCCATCACTTGTAATGGTTTCTTGGGAAGACAGGTGCCATAACTCCGAATGTTCCTCAACCCCTTCCTTCTTCCTCATCCCAGCTTTATATACTGAGTATTATGTCATATGGTATGGAATATCCCTTTGGCCAGCCTGGGTCAACTGTCCTGGCTGTGTCGCCTCCCAGCTTCCCGTGCACCCCCAGCCTCCTCGCTGGCAGGCCGGCACGAGAAGCTGGACTGTCCTTGACTACTTACAACAACTGAAAACATCAGCATATTATCAACATTTTCTCATCCCAAATCCAAAACATAACCTCATATTAACTTCTGTGAAGAAAATTAATTCTATCCTGGCTGAAACCAGGACAGATATATTAAAATTTCCATTTACAGGTTAATTTTATATAATGCATCATCCTGCAGAAACTTCTACTGGTAATTCCTTGATCTTTGGAAGCAAATATATTTCAGGAAGAAATTATACCATATTGAAGAATTGCCATGCACTTTTAAGTTTTATGGAAATATCTTAGAATCAGACATATCACGAAATCAGAAAACAAAGTATATACACATATTTAGTAAATTTAAAGTTTGTGTGTTGGTTATAGAAATAGAAATAAATGCTTCATTAGTAAAGGTCCTTGAACTTGGTCCATGATAGATACTCTAGTTAATTAAACTGTATGTTGAGGTAATATACTTTGTTTTACATGGAAGCATTTAGATGAAAAAGTGGGTAGTGGATTTTGCTAGTCCAGTTTTTGAAAGTACAGTAATGAAAGGAAGTCATTCAGGCAGATGAGGTTATTGTGCAGAATTTTACATGTATAGACATATCAGTGTAAATTTTCAGGTTTGTTTTTTTATTCAATGACTTAAATGGTATTATTCAGATAAGCGTGTAGGTATGTTTTTACAGGAAATCATCAGAAGGGCAAAGAAAACTTTCGAACTCCTATGCAATGTTAAATTAAGACTATAATTAAAGAAAAATCACAATTTATTAATAATTCCTATATATTGAACTACATTTTTTTCCACTTCCTTCTTTCATTCTCCATTATCTCTCTGAATACATTACAATCTCACCTAATGTTTTGGTTTGTTTTCTCAGTTTTATAATTTTCTTTTCAGTTAGTATTTCATTTCAGAATCTTTAATTTTTAAGAAAGATATATTTATTTCGTTTTTTTTAAATTAAAATAAAAGAATGAAAAAATTGAAGAGGGATACAGAAAAAGTAAGAAGAAAAGAATCCTAAATATTATACATTTTGTTGCCTAGGATGACAGATGTGGATAAAGAAAACAAAAGAGCTCAAAAGGAAAAGTAATATAAAAGCAAAAAGAAAAGAAGAAGAAAGTGTAATAAATATGAACTTCATTTACCATGCATCAAATGAACCATGAGCTGCAAATGCATCAAATATGCATTTGATCTCACATCAGAATTATATCTGCTCATTTTCATAAGCTCTTTTCACAATTAAAATAGAAAATGAAAAGTGTTCATGATCTCTGAACATTATATGTTTTCTATCTGGATAAATTAATAGGTAAACATGCATTTGTATAAACGTAACCTCCATTCTTAAGTACAGCTTGCCTAACCAGAGATTAATTATGATAAATTATTGATCTTGAACCTGGTCCAAGACATCTAACATAGTATATTAACCAGTATGGCCTTGTAAAATGATTTATTGTATATTGTAAGCAAGAATGTTTCGAACTAGAACTATAATTCAAATAACACAAAAAAGTAAATAAATTTCAACGCAGTTACTGAATGGAGATAATTATCAAGGAGGTTTGAAGACATCAGGAAAATGCAATGTTGGGAGGAGTAAAAAAATTTACTATTTCAAATTGTGTTAGGAACACAAGAAATCTTAGAAATAACATAGTCTTATAATAATAGAGATGAGGTAACATTTTTCACAAAGATTAGGAAAGTGCTGGTAGAAGAGGTAGAAATTTTCAATAAATAATTTGTGTATTTAGAAAGAAACAAGAATATATCACATAAAAATGATAAAGCACTTTATTTTCCATTAGTAAAGAAATGTAATATTCCAAATGGGATTTATAGAATATAATCAATTTTAAATCATCAGGTCTTGATTACTTGCATGTGGGACTTATAAAAGAGCTGAATAAGAAGATATGTGGCTTTCTGATATCTATTTTTAATGAATGTTGATATACTACAGATATTTCATTGAACAGACATAGAGCTAATGTTGTACAAAATATTCAGGAAGGGCAAACAGGAACATTCAGGTATTGATAGCTATTATATGTTTTCATTAACTGTGGGGAAATATTAATATCCAATTTGTTAAAGAATAATTAAAGAATGGTATAAAATAGATTAATGTCAATGTAATTTTAAAAGACTGGTGTAGAATCAATTATTATCAGTGTAATTTATGCAAAACAGAAAACCTGATACAAGTCTTCGCTAAGAATATACACTAAGAATCAAAAAACTAATTGGAATAAAAGAAGTTGGCAATGTGAAATCTTAACTGAATTACAGGAATTTTAAAAAATGTTGTATGGTCTAGAGAGACTGGTGTCATACATAGCTTCATAAGTGATGAGAAAATTAATGTAACTTCACTGTTCATGATTTCTGGATAACACTAGAAGGTAAAGGAAGTACTCAGCAGTTGTATGTAAGAAATTGAGTCAATCTAACCAAACAGCATTTTAATTAAGGTAAAAAACTATTTACTAACCTAGGAAGAAGAAATAAGGGTCATACAGATGAAATGAAGATGATGCATTTTAGAGAGGGAAAAAGTGGATGACTAACAACATTGTCACCAGTGCAATATTATTGTAAAGAAGAGCTAATATTGTCATTGGCCAAGTATAAACAATACAGTAGTAAGTAGGCTGAGAAAGTAACATTACTCATGCTAAAAAAATATTATGAAAAGTGATAGAGTTCCTGAAATGTCAGTAATGTGCTTTGCAATTCTGAGGGAACATTTTAAACGAGAACAGAACCTCATATCTTTTTGGTTTTGAGGAGGTTTTTTTAGGTACAATCCCTTTTACAAAGAGTGAAAAGAATATTACCAGTAGATCACCAGTAATTAAACAAATTTGTAAGGGAAGTATTTTCTTAAAATATTATGTGTATGATGAGATGAAGTTTCCTAATGTCTTGTAGCAGATACATGAAAAATACTAGTGTTATGTACTCTTCTTTATACGAGAACAAAAAAAAAAAAGGTATATAACTACAAATATATATATATTGCTGAAAAAAAAAGAGAATTCTTAAAGGATTAGTGACATGGGTATTGACTGTTCTTTAGTTGTACTGACAATATGAGTTGACTTACATCAAGATAAAAATAATAACAACATGAAAAAGAGATTAATTTCAAGGTACTGGTCTGTATCATCTTATTTTTATTCAATGACATCTGAAGACAGCTTTTAAGATTAAGTTAAATGACAATACATGGCAAGACAAGCAGCTAAATGTTCTTACACTTCTGGTCCCTTGCTAGTCATCAGCCATTGAAGATATTGATTATAAAGGAGAATGATGCATATAGCTAGCAAATCTGACAGCAGCATTCTCACGCATCATTCAGTATTGAATAACATAGAGCTACTTGTCAAAGCAGAAAATGTCTCTTCTAAGCTTCTGTCCACAAGGTCTTGCCAATTATTAGCTGTTTCATGAATTTTAAGATGGTAAAGAATAATGAATATCTTAAAGTTCTGTCAGAAATACTATTGTGGAAAACAAATCATGTTTAGAGATAGATTGATCTAGAAGAAAAGTGTTTTGCATATGTTATGTGAAATTGCCCTAGTGTTTAATTTTTTTCCAACTCTTATTCATGTATTGTATGTAAAGGACATCCTTTCTGAAATATGCCAAATGTTTCAGACAACAGCAGCTTTCAGGCAGTATTAAGGATTGATTAAAGACAATGTTCAGTCTTCTTCATTGTGGCATATTAATTTTTCTTTTGTAAATAATTAAAAATTACTTAGAAATGGCCTTATTTAGTGACCAGTGGGTGCTAAAACAAATTAGTGTTAGTTCTTCTCCTTTTCATAATGAAATGAGATTTACTTTCAATACAGCAAATAACTTATTTATTTGGAAGATTTTTACTAGTTTCTAAATTGCCATTTACTCTTGCTATAATTATATTATCAGGAGATTTAAACAAAACAAACTGCTCCCAACATTATTTCACTGGCAGATGGAAAAGAAAATATTCAAGACACAGAATGCGGCACTTGGAACACTGTAGGACTACTTGACCCTGCTTATTATCTTAGCATTATTTCAGATACAATTAAATCAGGGTAAGGTTAGCAGGTTAACAATGCATTGCTATTACTCCCATTTTCAGTGAACAGAAAAATACTTTCCAACAGCTAATGGAGCTCTTTCTTTTCTATTTCCAAAACATATGAATTCCATGATCTCTTTGACCATTGAGCTATTTACTGAAAAATAAAAATGAAGCTAACCTCTTAGCATCCTGATATTTTCGAGAAACATTCTCTTTTTAAGGGGGAAGAGGGGAAAGAACTTTATTTCTATTGCATAATAAACTGTATCACTTTGAAAAAATTACTCTTGTGTCAAACACATTCTCAACTGAACCCCTTAACCAGCTAAGCTTGCAATACCTACCACTTTATAAAATAGAAGTGAAGGGAGAGAGAAAAAGAAGATATGTTGTTTGTTGAAACTTGTTTTTCTTTTTGTGATGAAAATTTCTCCTCCCACAAATAAAAGCAACAAATAGTTGGTTGTATGAGAAAAAGACAATATGTGTGCATTACTACAATGCAGTGTCCAGAAAGAATTAATTAAAAAAAAAAAAAAAAAGAAAAAAAAGAAAAGTTTTAGGAATCTAGCAAGACTTTAAATAATGGAAATACTAAATACAGTAAAACAGTACTTATGCAATGTACCTGCCTCAAGTCAATAGCTTGTTTCATTAGACCAGAACAGACAATGACAACTTCACAAAGTAATAGCCAGTCATCAATTCCTTAATCAACCACAAAAAAAATATTTTTTTTCTCCCCTTTCACTCAACATGCAACCACAGTCCTAGGGCAAAGCAGGTGAAAAACCACAACAGCGAAAAAATAATCTAGTATGTAGGCAGTTTATTCCTAATAATATAGACACGCAATTTGCTGGGACAATGAAGAACCCACTACCTACTTGAATAAGATACGTACCTTGGAGAAATGAATTAGGAAATGTAAGTTCAAAATACGTGATATTGTTATAGCAAAGCTGGGTTTGCTTTCTTGGATAAATTTGTAGAAAAGATCAGCAGTGGTGTCTCTTCAGAATAAAAGGTACACCAAAGAGGCAATGTTATACCTCATGATAGTTTATTCCAGTTCCCAAATACTTTTAAGGACGTGACTAACCTCTGAAATACGTAAGTAGGAAAAGGCTAATGGAAACCACGAAACAGATCTACCTTACATTAATTATACCATTTGTTCTTTTAAGAGTGAAATTGGTGTAATTTCTTTAGTAGACTTACCCTATTTGTGTGATATGAACATTGGGCACAAACAGAATAAGCACTCTTGGTGTGGTTTATTTGGCTTCAGAAAAAAGTCAAAAGCGAAAATTAACTTATCTTTAATAATGTGTATTTTTTCCCTAAAGCTAACAGAGCTATTAGCAATATTTAAAGATCAAAATGAATCTTTATTAGTTACTAAGGGGACAATGTGCTCCTGAAACATTAAGAATAAATAATACATGATTTGCATCACAAGACCTTTACTTAGTATTATTATAAACAGTAAAGGAGGTGATCAGAGCAGAGTAGGCATGGATAGATTCCCCACATACTGTGTTTTCATCTTCTGATGTAGCATTATCATAAGAATAATAACAGCATAAATTGTCTGCCAAGATGAATTAATATGTAGAGAAACAGTTTAATACAAGCTCCCAGTGGTTCAAGAATTAAACTGTAGAAAGGAATTTGACTTAAAAGTAAATTTATGAATAACAACTATTAATTGCAATGCAACGCATTATTGACTGTAGTGGTGTTGGTGGAAAAAAACTATCCATTACAAAAAAAAAAAAAAAGTCACTTTGAGGCAGTAAGACTTGTTACACATTGGAAAATTTTGTGGAAAAATAGTTAGGTACTATAGTCGTGTTCTTGCCGTAGCCATACCAGTGGTTCAAGGCAGTGTCTTAATATTTTAAGGAAGGTTACTGTTTTATTATTTGTCTGGTTGATTTTCTGGTTATTGAAGACTACAAATGGTAGGTCAGTAAAAGCAATGCCTGTATAATCTCTCCATCTTCCAAGAAGACTTAGTCCTGACCCTACAAATATTCATTTTAGCTTGAAATGATTTTGTAAGTTACTTATAACACTGGTGTCTGTTTGTTCATCATCATGTTACCAGTGCTCTCATTTATATTTGTGTTATATTTTGTTATTAATAATTCATGTCAAAATAGGTATAATCAGAGGATGCAGAGCAAATACAGAGCAAAGCAAGATTAAATCATTTATACCAAATAAACTCAGTTATACAAAAGCTCTGAAGAACACTACATCTGTGTGAGCTTCTTCCCTTTGGGCTGTGCAGATCTATGTGGCATATCATGCAGGGCTACAGTTAAATCTCACATATTGTGACAACATATTGTAATAACATCTGAAAGATCTTGATATTTACCCAATGAATCAATAAAATCATGTAATGCATGACTAAACATTTCTTAAATGTTTGCTATGTTTCTGAGATCCATAATATCAATGGATGGAAATGCCTTTTGAGCAAATGAATGCTTTCATCAAAAACATTTTTTGAGGTTGGCTTAGGTTTTCATCAGCAAGATCTTTCAGCCCTTTACGTGGGCTTTCCTTTACCTAGTTACAGAAGCAGACAAAAACCCAGATAGGGAATACCCACGGCAGCTCTCTCTGTGCTCAGGAAAGTATAAGCCTATTGATAGCTTGCCCCTCTGAAGACATGACCACATCTGCCTATCTGTGAATAACCACTGAAGTCCTCCAGTGATACAGCAAGGAGAACATACTGCAATACATAAGTAGATCTAAAACACTGTCTGCAACTCTATTGATAAGTTACACAAGATATTTTTGCGCTGTTTTCATCATTCTCCGAATGCTGCAGTGAAACCAAGGTTTTTTTGCAATATATCTAAATAAACTTTTCTGGTGTTTAAGCTAATGAAGTTTTTTGTGGTTTTTTTTAATTTTAGCCCTCTGAGGAATAATAAAGCATTGTATCATTTTTTTTCTATAGCTACATTTTTACTATACCTAGGACATTATGCATTTTTTCATCACACAACTACTATTCAGGTAATAGCTTCACAGGCTTGGATATTTTTATTTTTATCTTTTACCAAGAGTACACAGTGACTCCCAAATAAGGCTGTAGAATCTATAAATTAAACACATTTGAAATGTTCAAATTTTCAAGTTCATTGAACTGATATGATCAGGCTATGTTTCATGGAAAATACTTTTATTCCATTGAAAAAATTAAGGTCAGTATTGATTTTAAAAGGTTTTGTGCTGCCTTCTTGATCATGAAAGTATAAGATTCCACCCTTTGTGAACAAATGAATACAAATATAGCTGTCTCTAGTACTGTTCAGGGATATAACTGATTTACTAGATCATCAGATGTAAGCTTTTAGATTATATAATTGTGTTTAAATCCTGTAAAACAGGTGAAGTGGAAGATGGTTGCTTTTCAGAGGAGTTTTTGGTGGAAAGCAATGATAAAAGTCAACTTATCTTTTATCATGTATTAAAGGTGGAAAACGCTGGCCTTTTTATTTTAAGGAGTTAAATTACAGGAAGCTATTCATATTTTCTCGGAAATGTTATATCTTGTTATTATTCTGTGCAGGCAAGGTACGTATCATTATATTTACCAGTACTAGACTTAAATATTCATTCTTGAAGTTCAATATTGTGTTAAAGATGAAGGATCAAGTGTGTATTGTGAAATCTTACACTTCGGTACATAAATGTGTCTATGTTTAAGTATGTATTTATTTTAGAGTCAGGCTAAGGAAGGATGTGGAATGTATATGCATCAAATGATGGACCAGTTTGCTGTCACCTCCAACAATGAGAATAACAATAAAGAATCTACCTTTAACAATTTTATTACTTTCATGGATTCAGGAGATTTTTTTCCAACTAAAAAGGGTATAATTGTGAAGTTATTATTTCCTCAGATATTTACACTTTTGCTTCTCTTGCAAAGACTTTTTTTCCCCCTCACATGAAGCATTCTTCTACCCTGTCCTTTACTCCGCAGAAAAATCACATAGTTTTCAGCTGTCATGGGATCTGTGAAAACTATAATTCCAGAGAGGATCTCAACAATTAGGTGCAGCATAATTCCTCTTACAGTGTGTAGCAGTGCTCGGCTTGGTACTAGCAAGTGCTTAGCACAGTAGGGAAATAAGACTCAGTAATATCTTATGAGGCTTTTAAGGTTCTAGTGGGGATGGACTACATTGTCCCTAAAGACTGTGCAAAACGAAAGTGTAATATTATAGGAAACAAAATGAGTGGCAGATTGTAATAATCATGGATTACCTGCTTCACAAGATTTGATTTAGAGAAAAGTTGCTTACATGCAATCACATGTAGGTTTTAATTTTTCACTTTGAACGAAGAAACATTACTGGACTTCTATGTAGCATTACTGTGACAGGCATGATTTGGTGCAATGCAGGCTGTCCTCAATCCCAATGGGCATTTAGAAAGTTCAAGTAATCATGTGAAGTAATAAAGAAAGTGTGTTGTACATTGCATAAATCAACTAATGTCATGTCAATCAACAAAGCCTTGAAGGCTATGTTTTACAAATTTTTTCAAAACAGGAAAACATTTTGTTGTCTTATTGTTTTTAAAATTATCCATAACCTTGCTCTTACTCTAAAGAGAAATTAAAGCACTAACATACTTATCTGATTGCAGAGGCAACAGTTTTTAATAAAAACACCTAACATCTGAGGACTGGATAATATTTTGATAGAATATGACAAGTGGGGAAACCAGCAGAAGGTAGAAATTAAAAAAAATATAACTTTGGAGCAATATTATATTCATGATGCAGAAAGCTAGTATGCTTTGAACTTTTCTATCACAATAATTAGCTATCCCATAGAAAGTTACATTATTCTGTGTTTCAGTTAATACAGCATACTAAACATTAACTAGATCAATAGAGAAAGAATTATATCCAAGTACATTTCACAATGTCGATTGATTGTAATTTCTTTGGAAAAAGTTCTCAAAGTCATGGAGCTTGGATAGACTTTTGAAATACGACCCTCTGAAAAATTTTACCTTTGTAGACAAACAATAGTGCTCAAAAAGCACTTTTTCAAAAACTGTATTTAGAGGCAAATAAAACTCAGCAAAAGTAAGTTGTGTTCCTTTCTTTCTTGTAGTTCTCAAGGTTGGTATTTAACATTATGTAATGAGGTTTGTATACAGCTCAGGTATTACAACAAACAGACCTTTTGAGACCTAAGAAAGAAAAAATGGCCTCAGCGCACCTCAGGAATTTCAGTTAGTAGAAGTGAGAGAAAACTGCAGTTCAAAAAGAGACAACTCCTTCTTTTCAGAAGTGACATAACTGAACAATCACAGACAACACTTGAATGAAAGTCCTTTAGGCAGAAAGATGAAGCTATGGAAGAAGTACTAATGATTCTCAATTACACTTGTGCAAAGACTATCCAGTATAAACAGATTTCACCTGCTACTCTGGAAATATTTCAGCTTTATTTGTATGGGACAGTGCCAGTGTTTAGAGCTAAGAGGTAACTTGCCACAGATAATTTTTCTTATTTTTGCACAATAAATTTGTTCCTTTGGATGTTAATTCCTTGTAGTAAAGGGGAATTGTTCGTTCAATTTGTGCATTTATTCATATTCAATAATTCAAATCATTTATAAACTCAAACTCAACTGTTTTTCCATCAGATTTAGAAAATAAGACACTTTCACACTTTAACTGAGGCTGAGGATAAGAGTCACCTTCATGAAGACACCAAAGGTGTCTTTTTCAAATTGCAAACATATGAAACAAGAATAGGGACATGACAAGGAGTGCTTGTCTGATTATGTTTACCCGTGCAAATTCAGTGATTAATAATAGATTGGAATGCTTTGACTTTATTTCTTTTGCTTTCTTAAATAAAAATATACCCACAGCATAAAGAAAGAAGCAGTATCTTTTAACTTCAGCATAGATTGTTTGCAGACAATTTTCACAAAATAACAAGACACAGTATAAAACCAAATTTAGATGAACAGATGCATAAATAGAAGCTCTGGAATTTTGCTGGATTTTGTTGAAACATCTGCATGAGCCTAAGAAAAATATATCCCTCCTGTTCCTATGAAGGTTACTTGGCATAGCACAAAGCCCTCTGATCTCCACAGCCTTGCACTTCAGTCCCTAATGAGTGGCAGTGTGATCCCTCTGCAAAAGCCGGAGCAGTATGAATTTTGAACTAGCTGAGCCAGTGCCTGCGCTTATTTAAGCTCTGAGATTGCTGTGAGAACAACCAGAAAAGCCTGTGGATACCATGGCTACCAGCAGACAGTCAGCAGGTATAATTGGCTACTCTGAACTCTAGAGGCTTATATGCTAGCTCATGTCAGTACATTATAGAATAAGCTCTGGGACGCTAGCTGTATTAATTACAGGGGGAAGGGAAATGTTGGTTGCCAAATGGCAGACCCCTCTCCCCCTTGCAACTGAGGCAGTACATATTAAAGTAGCAGACCTTTTTCATATAAACAATATTCAAATGAGAAAGACTATATTTAATATGAGATGACAAAGCAGGACCTAAAACATAACCATCAGCAAACTCTGAAAAATATTATCCGTGTCCTCTCAGTCCTGCTTTAAAATGGGAAATAATGAAAAATATCCTCTCAAGCTTGTCTTTTCAGTTCTTTTATACACATTTTTTTCAATTGCACCCCACTGTCCAGCCCTTCCTTACACATACACCCACCTCCCCAATCAAGCTGATTCACTTTTTTTCTTTACTGACCAGCTCAAATCTCCTAGGGAGAGAAAAGAGATTTTGTGTTGTAATTTGTCAAAATATGCAGCTGGGCAAAGGTATCCAAATCACCCATCACAAGGGGAAGACAGTCCCATTGTCAATCACTTTTCAGAGTCAGGAATAAACTATCTAACCCTGAAACTATAGTTTCTCATACCTAGAAAAATGGTAAACAAAACCCACATGAAACATTCTGCAACAGGTGGTTTCCATGTGTGATAAATTCTGGAAGTAATATTTTCTTTGGGGATGTTAGCATCTTCCTATAGTCAATTACTCTATTAGAACTGAAATCAGCAATCTTTCTTCCAATTCAGGGTTTATTAATACACAAAACAATTTCTAAAGGATTATCATAAAGTTTATCAATATATCAGCATAAAAAGCCCTTATGGGCCAGGTGGAAATTTAGAGATATTTTCTTCAGATATTAGAATTCTTACATTACATAATTCTTTTGCATTTAAAAAATAATTTCTCATAGTTAATGTTCTTAAAACACCTCTGTTAGATTCTTATTCTCCAGCTTGCCAGGTTCCTTTGGAAATGGTAAATTTTCTTACTCCCTGTAAATGTAACATTTCCCAGAGGGGTTCAGAAAACAGACCTTCTGAAGTTGTCTTCAATTACTTCTGAATACAATTAACTATTTTAAACTAAAAAATGTATATAATTTTCAAACTGTGTCTGTCTCTTATTTTTGTTTACTTGTTTGTTTTGTTTAGGCTTTGGGTTCGGGGTGGTAGTGTGTTTTTTTAAAGAAACAGAAAAAAACCCTTTCCCAACTTGTACTTTACTTTTGCCTGGGCTTTTTGTTGACCTTTCACTTCATCTTTATAACTTGATTTCATTATTTTGACAATGTTTATTTGAAGCTGTTCCTTGTATTTTTCAGCGTAGATAAATTCCTTCAGGTTAAAAAGCAAATACGAAAAAATACTATATTGTCTTAATATTTAATATGCTCTAGCTACAATGAAACATAAACCAGAAACTTTTTCCAGTCATCTTGCAGAAATTTCTATTATGTTTGCAAGTCCTATAAAAAACAAAATTATAAAATATGATTCTGGATTTCTACTTCCTGTCATTTTCAAAGTATCCAAACTGTAAGTTGCCTTAAATTAATTGTTTCAAATACTAGAAATTTCCATCAAAGTTAGATATTCTATAAAAATCTCCATTGTTTCAGAGTGTGCCCTCTCAAACTGTAAAGAGGTTGCTTTATAAAAGACAACAAAATAACATTTTCTGTTGACATAGGGAGAGCAGTGGATGTCCTTTACCTGGACTTCGATAAAGCATTTGACACTGTTTCCCATAGCCTCCTAGAGGAACTGACAAGATACAGATTGGATGGGTGGTCCATGACATGGGTAGGGAACTGGCTAACAGGCCACACTCAGAGGGTGGTGATCAATGGATTTTAGTCAAGCTGGCAGCCTGTCACAAGTGGGGTCCCCCAGGGATTGATACTGGGACACCCACTATTCAACATCTTCATAAATGATCTAGACAATGGTATTGAAAGAACCCTTACTAATTTTGCTGATGATACTAAACTGGGTGGTGAGGGGGACATGTCAGAAAGGAGAGCCACCTTACAGAGAGACCTGGCGAGCTGGAAGAGTGGGCTAGCAAGAACAGTATGAAGTTTAACAAATATAAGTGCAAGGTCCTGCACCTGGGATGACATAACCCAGTACAGGGGTAGGATCTGGTAGCCCAGTACAGGCTAGGATCTGTGTGGCTGGGGAGCAGCCTTGCTGAAAGTGACTTGGGGGACTTGAAAAGGACGGTGGACAGCAAGTTGAACATCAGTCAGCTGTGTGCCGCTGCAGTAACAAAGGCAAATCGGATCTTGGGCTGCATCCGCAGGGGCATTACTAACACAGAGATGTGATCATCCCATTCTACTTGGTGCTTGTCAGGCCATGCCTGGAGTATTCTGACAAGTTACAGTCCTCACAATTCAAAAAAGACATGCATAGACTGGAGAGAGTCCAAAGCAGAGCCACAAAGGTGACCAAAGGGAAGAAGAATATGTTCTGTGAGGAAAGACTGAAGGAGATACATCTTTTCTTCCTGGAGAAGAGAAGGCTCGGGGGGACCTCTTCACAGTATTCCAGTATTTAAAGGGTGCCTACAAAGAGGATATAGGCTTTCTCTTCACAAGGAGCCACAAGGAGAAGACAAAGGGCAATGGGTACAAGCTGCACTAAGAGAAGTTTTGTCTTGATATAAGAAAGGATTTTTTACGGTGAGAACTATCATTCAGTCATTCAACCTCCCCAGGGATGTGGTGGAGTCCTCATCACTGGAGGTTTTCAAGATACCATTGGACAGAGCATTAGGTAACCTCATCTAAGCCCTTTCCCACAATAGGCTGGATCAGATGATTTTTCAAGATCCCTTCCAACCTGGGCTATTCTACAGTTCTATAAAAATATAGTTAACTTGGATTCAAAAGTTTATTATTGTTGTTAGTAGTAGTACTATTCGGATGTGAAAGTGTGTACTGGTTTGAAGCCTTACTTTGCACTTCAGAACAAATGAAATTTTGATAGACTGCCTGTACAAAATATGCTTATAATCCTAAGTCAAATCCTAAACATTGATTTTAATTGTATTATAGTTCTTGGTAACTTCAACAGCAGTCTTAATTTTTATAATCTGAAACCATTTCTTTTTAAATTGGATCTTGAAACAAAATGTCGTGGTTTAGCCCCAGCTGGCAGCTAAGCCCCACGCAGCCGCTCGCTCACTCCCCCACGGTGGGACGGGGGAGAGAATCGGAAGAGTAAAAGTGAGGAAACTCATGGTTTGAGATAAAGACAGTTTAATAAGTAAAGCAAAAGCCGCGCACGCAAGCAAAGCAAGACAAAGAATTCATTCACTACTCCCCATGGGCAGGCAGGTGTTCAGCCATCTCCAGGGAAGCAGGGCTCCGTCACTCGTAATGGTTTCTTGGGAAGACAGACGCCATCACTCCGAACGTCCCTCCAGCCCTTCCTTCTTCTTTGTCCCAGCTTTATATACTGAGCATGACGTTATATGATATGGAATATCTCTTTGGCCAGCCTGGGTCAGCTGTCCTGGCCGTGTCCCCTCCCAGCTCCCCGTGCACCCCCAGCCTGCTCGCTGCAGGCCAGCATGAGAAGCTGGACTGTCCTTGACTACTTAGCAACAACTCAAAACATCAGCACATTATCAACATTTTCTCATACCAAATCCAAAACACAGTCTCACACTAGCTTCTGTGAAGAAAACCAGCTCTATCCTGGCTGAAACCAGGACACAAATTTAATGTCTTTGCCATTTATTGCTTAGCTTTTCTTAATTCAAAATTTGTGACAAGGTGCAATGAGATGCATGTGTTTCTGTTTGCTCTTATACACAAAACTGATGCAACTATTCTTGCCTGCATAATCTAAAATTTTCAATGTTTGAAATTATTAATAACAAAATTTATGTTTTTAAAAAGCCAGCTGTAGCTACCATTCTAGAATTGACTCAATATATACTAATCTTGTATTCTAACACAACTCTATCCCCATAAGAAACTAACTTGGACATTAATTTTATTTTTTAAAAAAGTATAAAATAGAAGTATAAATAAATAAAAATACATTTTTAGGTGGACATAAAATTAATAAGTCATAATTAAAAGTCATAATTAAACATGAATCTCAGTATTTCTCTTTTCTCTTGCCTGGAGCTGCAACCAGCTGGAAAAAAAAAAAAAGCAAGTATTCATAGCAATAGTTCTGGGAAATAAAAAATTCCATTCTGTAAAAAAAAAATCATTATTTGATATTGCTTTATTTATACCAGGATAAACTGTAACTGAATTATTTTGCAAAAAGAGAAGTTGATAAATTATTTAAAACCTAAATTTCCATTGTCTGAACATTTTTTTAAGGATAAAAGTCAACACTGTTATAGAGCATTTTTCTCTCTGATAAGAAAGAGACAGCTATAAATAGGAGAAAGTATACATGGATGCCACCTATTCCTCAGAGTATAGCACTTAAGAGAACTATGCTCTGAGAGCAGTCCTTGATTTTACTTGCGTGTGTGTGTATATTTATACAGAGTCCCTTCAGATTCTTTTGAAACTGTTAAAGTTCATCCTATCAAGTCCTCCTTTGATTGGCAATCTTGAGGTTTATTGCTAACGTCGCTATCAAAGCTAATGGCAAATGTTAGAAAAACAAGCTGATAGTTGAATTCAGATGCTTAAAAATGCTTTCTGCATTTGTCTTGTAACAAAGTGATTGTAGCCCCGTACTCAGCACTGGTGAGACCACACCTGGAATACTGTGTTCAGTTTTGGGCCCCTCACTATAAGAAGGACGTTGAGGGGCTCAAGCATGTCCAAAGAAGGGCAACGAAGCTGGTGAGGGGTCTGGAGCACAAGTCTTATGAGGAGTGGCTGAGGGAACTGGGGCTATTCAGTCTGGAGAAGAGGAGGCTGAGGGGAGACTTCATCTCTCTCTACAACTGCCTGAAAGGGGGTTGTGGCGAGGTGGGTGTTGGTCTCTTCTCCCAAGTAACTAGCAATAGGACAAGAGGAAATGGCCTCAAGTTATGCCAGGGGAGGTTTAGATAATATATTAGGAAAAATTTCTTCACCGAGAGAGTGGTGAGGCATTAGAACAGGCTGCCCAGGGAGACATCATCCCTGGAAGTGTTCAAAAAATGTATAGACGTGGCACTTCAGAACATGGTTTAGTGGACATGGTGGTGTTGGGTTGATGGTTGGACTTGATGATCTTGAAGGTCTTTTCCAACCTTAACAATTCTGTGATTCTGTGAAAGAGCTCAGCTTTATTCCTTGTCACAGCCCCAGAGAGTGATGGTCTATTTACACCAGCAGATATGGTTTTAACAACCTGCTCCCATGGTTTTGTCAGTGGCTTCCCCATTCAGTGTTTTAGAAGGAGGAAGGGTTCATTTACTGCAAAGCATTGGATAGTATAGGATATTACCATTCACAATAAAAATACAGTGAATTCAAACACGTCAGAATACTGTATTCCCCAAAGTGCCAGTAAGTGTATTCTGTGAATCTCTAACACAGATAAGTGGTATTACAGTACAACCATGAAAGTAGTTGTTTGCAATCCAGGTGAGATTCTTACCTCACCTCTTCTATGAGGCTTTGTTTTGATTAGTCATTACTGCCCTAAGGAAATCATTCAAAGAGCAAGCAATGTAAATGTACACATACATATTTTTGGTGCCAAAATTTTGTAACTAAATGTTGGAAATTACAATTGAAAGGTCAGTATAAATGTCAAAAACATTCTCTTTTGGGCATATGACCTTTGACCCAAACATTTGAAGACCCCATTCAAGTTGTGTGAGTTTATTGTGATTTTCTGATAAAACTGTCCAATTAATTTTCTAGATTAAAAGACAAATCACTGCAATATTACATAAAGAGGTGACATCAGTAAAACCTCCACCATCTGTGGCAACTGTGTTTTTAAAGGAAAGGGGTTAGCACAGCATATTTGAGTTTTTAAGGTGAGGTAGGGATCACTATAGGGACTTCAGTATAATGTAATGTTAACTAGATTCCTTGTAGATAGTCCTGATAGATTTTGTTCCAGTTTAGGCAGAAAATAGACCATGCAATTAAAGACATTTTTGGAGATGCATAGAAACAAAGCTTTATAAATAATCTGAACACCCAGGGATGTCCATGAAAGTAGGTATGACAGTTTCCCTCGCCTCCAATTGTTTGTACTTCCTCAGACACAGGATGATGTTTTCCCCCATACCCAAAGTATTGTTCGCCAGGATTTAATTGTACTTAAAAACCCAACCAACCAAACAGATGAATTGCAAACCAAAACAAAAAGAGAACACACCACAACCAACCAACAACAACAGTCTCTAAATTTGAATGAATTTGGAATTTCTGATACAATACCCCATGTGATTTCCCTGTGCCCTCCAACTGAAAATGGCCTTGGACAGAAGACTGGATAAGTTCTTCAGATACTGCTTACCTCTTCACAGTTTTATTGGTTACAAAGAAATAAACCAAGCCACACACTTCACTCATGTCTTTCTCATTATTTATCAGGCTGCAAATTAGATTTCACCCCAAATAGTTCTACAGACTTGGGTGTATTTCAATCTTCAGGGTGGGGAAAATTTCTGAGGTAAGTCAGTTACCTGAGTAAGACTCCACAAAGCAGTTATAATTTGTGGATCATTTATCTTGTACCATGATTTGAGGCAAGAAACAAATCTTACTGTAGGACAACAACTGTTCATCTAAATGATAATGCTTCAAAAAGCAAACTAACTTAGATTTTAAGCATCTTAGAATATTTTCCGCTGTTAGGTCATTAATATATTGTAATGTTTTCAGGCATACTATCCACAGGTTATCTGTGGATAAAATAAATATCATTTGACTCAGTATTACTGGTGGTTATACCACAGTTACTACTGGTGGTATGAAGAAAAATTTACCTAAGACCTTAATTTTATTGTTTCTTCTCAGTTCTGCAGAGTTTTGTAGAATTCCTGATTCTACATATTTTATTCCTCTGTTCCACAATCCTTGAGCTTCATTTCTGATTTTTTCAGGTTATTTGATGGTATAATTTACCTGTGAGTACAGGTGGTCAAATGTGGATAGATGTGACTGAATATTGCACTCATTCCAGACGGATATGGTAAAGAAGGGGTTATGGCTTTGGCTTCCTTCTACAGTTCCTCTACTATATCAGCGTATAAATTGCAGTTTACCTGCAGGCAACTGATTTAGTACTGTTTTATGGCATATGTTTATCTATAAACGTGCAATATATATCAAACAGTATGGTTTGCCATACATGCTGCCCTGTTTCCATTGTGGGTCTTCCACAGGTTTTGTGCTGAGGGATGTCAGTGTGGCACAGGAGCCATGCTGGTGGGGTGCCTCCTGTGGAGAACTCCCATCCTGCTCTCCAACATTATGTTTTTGTACACATAAAGACTTATCTGTAGGTATCTGTAGGGACTGGACTGTAAAAATTACTGCCAGTGAATATTTCCCCTTAAGAATTGGAATTATCTCTTTTCCTTCTGGTTCTTTTCTCTCAGAATTAATTTCCTTTTTTTACTGTAATATTTTCCTGGCTCTAGTTTTATGTTTTTCTTATTGTCACTTTTCTTACTGGGAATTTCTCTAGCCTGCTTTTTTACTAACATAGTTCTTCCCTGAAAATAACAGTCTCTTTGACCTCTACATTAGTGTCATGGGGATTAAATAAAATCACTGAACTGTTCAACTTTGTAAATTCTAGATTAAGTGCTCTGGAGTATGACCATTTTATTAACTAAACCCCTGAGTGTATTATTATATTTACTTTTTTCACACACTGTTACTCACTACTGATGAAAGAGTAACTTTGTATACATTTAATATAAAATAAAAGCCCATTGCCATGAGGAATTTATCACTTAAGTTCAACAGACAGTATGGGAAAAAGAAAGAGGTTCCTCTGGTTTTGGTCAGTGATTTCACTGCAGTTAAAATGTCACCATGGGAACCTAAGCTTATCTACAAGATAGCTTCTGCTGACATTATCTGTTTTAAATTTCTGATAGTTCTGTTAATTCCATTCTTAGAAGTGTGAACATTAATCATAGCAGAAGGACAGAGGAAGATTTGAAATATTAACCACAACAGAACCTGTTTTTTAGACCACAAAATTATTGATGTTTTAAGGGTTACTTAAAGAAGACCTAGACAAAGGCAATACACAAACTAATCTCCTAAAAGCTATAATAATAATAAAGTTTCTGTCTCTATATTCTAATCAGAGAAGAACCTAAATTACCAAAAGTTAAGCAGGTTTAATTTTCTTAAGGAAAATTTCTGTCTATTTATGATCATGAGAAGGTGTCTCAAATGAAAGCTACATCCTACCTACCTTGAAAACTGGAACAGAATTAGGCTTGCTTTTAATAGCCTTAAGACCATATATTTAATTAAAAGTTATATGCTTATTATTAACTTAACCAACCTATCCACCTCCATTCTTCCTTATCTCCACATTTTGCAATGAAATTGTTTCTCCCTAGTGCTTATTTTCTCCCCAGTTCCCTCTTTGTTCATTGGGTGGTAAAGGCAGCAGTAATCCCCCCGCCCCGCCAAAGATCAAGCATTGCAAGTTTCTTCTGACTCCTCTCATAGGATGGTCTCACCATTCCCTTAATCATTTTTCTAGCCCTCTTCTGCAAGCAGTTCTGTGAGGAGAACATGCACATGCTTTCTAAATACTAGCAGAAAAAAATGATCACAGATTTTTTATTAGCACTAGGGCATATATGCAATAACAAAACACAACTCAGCTATCCAAATTGAAAAGGAAAGTACAAATAGGAAGTATGGCTGCAGTGCAGTTACAGCTGAGTACAATATATGATTTAAAATATACAAGTGTCTAGTATAATCTGAGAGATATCTCATTTTTATCACATTGGTAGAATCTTTGCTAACTCTTAATATCCTTTTAGTAATATTTCCTCAGCTGGAGATGTAGGATTCCAAGCAAGTTTGTTATGATTGCCTCAGGTACAGGTAGGTATAATATCTTTGATTTTATAGAAAAAGAAGTCCAGAAACATTTTAATCCCCACCTCCTCAGTCTGTTGAACTGATTTATGAACTCTCTTCCTTGACCAATTCTTTTTGGGTTTTAAGCTTCAAGCTTTAGAGAATCCATTTGAACACAATCAGCCAATGACCAGTGAGTCCAAAATTTTTCTGTGATTAGCTCTTCCATAAAGTCTATAACCACCTCATCTAAAGTTGTCAGTACTTCCTAAAATAAGTTAAAAAAACCTTTTAGGTTAACTCCATTACAATTGTGGCTATCTCATTCAGTAATATCTGGAATATAGTTACTATTATAATTTGGTTTGTAATTGATAGCTACAAATGCCAAGACTTTCATTATAATATAGTTTCAGTAGTGTTTACTTCTCTGACACTTTTTTTTTGTTAGCAGACACAAATATGACCATATCTAAACTATCCATTTGACTTTATAGTGAAATCTCCAGCATTAGACCACTTTTATTTTCCTAAACTGTTTCTGAACCTAATGAATTTTACTGTAGTCCTTTTGTCATATCAGAAATACTGTTAGTAACACTAGCATACATGGCTAATCCATGCCTTTTTTTTCTTTATTGTTTTTTTCAACAGCTTGCACCCTTGCTATACTATCACGACTGTGTTATTTCAGAAAATTCTCCATTTTCTTGCCTTGACTACTTGCTTTAGTGTGCAACTTCATAGTTATTCCTAAATGATCTCAGACATTTTGTCATTAAACTAGACAAAGTTTGTTGGGTAAATTCCTCATGTATCTAACTTCATTCACAAATCAGGGCTGTGTTTTTTTTTTTCTTGCTGTCATCAACATCTACCTGCTCTGTTCTCTTTTCTATCTTTTTTTTAAATAAGAAAAAGGATTTCTTCCTCTCCCCAAACTTTTGTTCTGTAAATATCATACAGTTTCTATAAGGCAGAAAAAGAAAGCACAATACAGACATGAAGTACCAGAAATTACGTCATTCAAAACACATGAGAGCACAAAAATAGATTCCCTTACTTCAGAGGAGTTAAGTACCGTGTTCTTAAAAAAGAAGTCCCATACAGACTGCTCTGCTTACATCTTTCTGGTCTCTAGGTGTCTCCTTTCAAGTGCCTTTTACTTAATTATGTGCTTGAGTAAGCCACAGAACACTTTAAATAAAACTAACTGCCCCATTATTATTCAAATAATATAATTTGCATGAAAAAGTACTGAAAGTCAGGCTTCTTTAACCTTCTTATTCTAAGCATTAGACTTGCTTAAATACTTCTAAAATTGCTATTCAAAATGGCTGAATATATGTAAGCTGAACAGGACAGTGCTCTGAATGTAAAACAGAAGCCATCTGAGATCATTACAAAATCATGTAGTTTCCTGTGACATTTCAAAAGCAATTTGGTTATCGTACAAGAATCTTCTATATATATATTTTTCTTGGATCTTTGTTTTAAGTTTTGTTGGTGTTTTTTAATTTCCTCGCACTTCATACATTCTTCTTTTTACTGCATTCAGCTTTTTACAGAAACATTTCTTGTTCCTCTGTTAAAGATGTGAAATATTGACTCATATTTACAGCAAAGTCTGATAATAATTAAAATACAGCATTTGCAAAACTTATTGCACAGATTTATCTCATTTTATTAAGAGATTCTATGTATAATAAAAGGACAGTTCTCATAGCAAAATTTTATTTTAGTTGTTTTTATCTCGATAAACTACAATAACTTTGGCTGAAAAGCTCCAAGAGAAGTGTCTGGTTTAGAATTCCACTTCACTCAGAGTGTTTGTTTCCCCTTTGTTGAATTTTTCCTCTTAATGTCAGCTTCAGGGAATTAGTTGCTTCCAAGAATTAGAAATCCGGGCAATACACTGCTTTGTTCTTATTGCAAATAATCAATTATATGTTTCTCTGTGAAATCTTATCTCATCTCACTGCTTTGGATCGGAGTCTTAACTTATTCAATGAGTAACCCTGTGACTTACATTTGCCATTTCAATTAAAATACTGCAAGAATGTGGATAAGTTATATGCCATTGAAAAATCTGAATTTGCAGATGTTGAGTAGAGGCCTGCCTGGTTCCTAAAGTACTTGACAAACCATTTGCCAGAAAAATTTTTCTGCCCTCCAGCTTAGATTATTTTCTCTTCAATTTTTGTGTCCATTGTTCTTCTGGATACAAAATATAATAGAAGGAATGTGAATTTATCTCAGTCCTGTTGCTGTTGCTGTTTCATCTTAGAAATACAGAGCAAACCTATCATAAAATTGGAAGAATTTGGAATTAATAATTTGGGAAAAAAAAGAAAATTATGAGACTAATAGGAGGACATGGGATTGTCTTAAAAGGGAGACAAGCACTGAAATTCAGCTCTTCAGGCCAGGACTGCCAAGCAAATACAGGAGTCGTAAAGCAAATGTCTCAAGGGCTTAAAGACTTTATGCTAAGCTAAAGCCCAAAACTGTAGCAAAATTAGGCTAGGGATACTATGATTGGGACTATAGACGGAACAGCGAGTAAAGCATTGTTTTAGAGACTAATAAGTACATATTCCTAAAGAACCTGGAATACACTAAGGAGTCTGGACTGCTATTTTTTTTCCCCTTTCATGAATATCCATAAAAATAATTGATAAACCCATTTCAAGCATGATATAAGCAGATGATAACTGCTTAGTGTCATACTAATTATTTGGCATAGGAAAAGCTCCAGCAGCTTTTAATTCCTGGATTCCAGAGTCAGGGACAGAGGGTTTTGAAGCATATAATTAAGAGACGGCAGAAGCTGCACTGACTCTGCGCTAGAAAAATGAGAAACTTTGGGCCTTGAACCTGAGGTGCTCTGCATAAAATTTCTCCTATAAGGAGCAATGTCAAGTGCTTTCTTCTCAATGTGGACATGAAATACTTTTAAAATAATACTAATATAGTGGATAATGTTCTGGTTTCCACTCTAATTTAAGATTCATAGCAATGGTACCTTATTGCTAAGAATCAGTGGAACAGAAAAATGTCATAATTACCTTATATTAGTGACTTTTCTTCATCTTTTGCTGCACCAGTTAATATCTGTCAGGTATCTTTACTGAATGAACAAAATAATTAGTATTTTCAGAGACAGAGTTTAATTCAACAGCTCCATTTTAAGACATCAAAGAAAACATAAAAAAAAACCAATTTCAAGCTAATATATTATTTCAGAGGTTACTACTGAAGGCATACTTTCAACTTTTTTTTTCTTTTTGTTCATAGAGCTATATTTTAACTCTGTGTAAATCTATGTAAAATTATATTTCAATTTAGTAATCTTGCAACAATAGATTTTCATTTAAAGTACTGGAGTATGCAAATTAGTGACTTCTCTGACACTTAGTCTGGAAAAAATTTTTAAACAGCTCAAAAAGAGATAGTTCATCACACAATGTGCCTTCCAGCTAACAGAAGAAGGAGGTGTGAAAAGGAATTTAGTGAAGAGTGAACGGAATGATCAACTTGCTTTCAGAAGAGACTTATTGCATTAAAAGTGACTAAGATAAATCACATCCCACAAAGCACATCTGTTTCACGTGTAAGGACTTGCCGCCTTTCACATAACAAAACTTTCAACTGGACTTGAAGGGGGAGGAGGATAATATCAGGCTTGCCTGTGACAAGCTGTGGGATGACACACCGAGGTTAAAGGGACAGAGTGCTAACAAGGGCCCTCAGCCTGTTGCTCTGAGATGTTCTGGCTATGCTGCAGCACACTTAAAGTCTTATGGAGATCAGCCAAGGACTCCCAAGTTCATAGGAGCCAACAGGGAAACACCAGTGAAAAACCTCAAAGGAACTAAGGCGTGTTCCTCTAAGAGGATGATACAGCTCACAGTCCAGCTGAAGCGCCCCTACACCAATGCTTGCAGTATGGGCAACAAACAGGAGGAGCTGGAAGCCACCATGCTGCTACAGCACCAGGCTACAACCCAGTTCCTATTACTGAAACTTGGTGGGACGAATCCCATGATCAGAGTGTGGCTATCAATGGCTACAGGATGTTCAGGAGGGACAGGTGAGGAAGGAAGGGTGGAGGCATTGCCCTCTACATCAAGAAATGGATAACATGTGAAGAACTGTCTCTGAGAAATAACCATGAGCAGGTTGAAAGCTTATGGGTAAGAATCGGAGATCGAGACAACAAAGGGAAACTTGTGGTTGGTGTCTACTACAGGCCACCTAATCAAGGGGAGTTTACTGATGAAGCCTTTCTACTCCAGCTACAGGAGGCATCCGGGTCACAGGCTCTCATCCTGCTGGGGCACTTCAACCAACATGACATCTGCTGGGAAAGTAGCACAGTGAGCTGTAGACAATCCAGGAGACTTCTGGAGTACATGAAGGAAAATTTCTTAAGTCGTGGAATAGACAGCCCTACCAGAGGGGGTGCAATACTGGACCTGTTGGTCACCAACACAAGCAAGCTAATTTGTGATGTCAAGATTGCAGTCAGTTTGGGCTGCAGTGATCATGCACTAGTGGAGTTTGCAGTCCTGAGGGATATGGGCAGGTGAAGAGTTGTATTGGGTCTGGCTGAGATGGAATTAATTTTCCCCACAGCAGCCCTTAGAGTGCTGTGCTTTGTACTGATAGCTTGAACAGTGTTGATAACACACCAATGTTTTTGCTACTACTGGGCAGTGCTCACACAACATCAAGGCTGTTTCTGCAACATTTCCCCCCACAAGTATGTTGGGGGTGGGCAAGATATTGGGAGAGGACACAGCCAGGACAGCTGACACAAACTGGCCAAAGGGACATTCCATACCATATGACGTCAGCTTAGCAAAAAAAGCTAAGAGAAAGGAGGAGCAGTGGGGGGGAATATGTTTTCCCATGTTTGTCTTCTGGAACAACTGCTACGTGTACTGAAGCCATGTTTCCCTGTGATGGGAAGCTGAAGATGACTGAACATCACCTGGTGATGGGCAGCAGAGAGTAAAGCTTCTATTTTTTTTGGTTTCTGCATGTGGCCTTTACTTCCTGTTTATTAAATCGCCTGTATATTGACCCCTGTGTTTGTTTTTTTTTCTCTCTATCGTAATTTCTCCCCCCTGTCCTGCTGAGGAAGGGAGTGATAGAGCAGCCTGGTGGTACCTGGCATCCAGCCAAAGTCAACCCACCACAAGAGTAAAGTCAGGACCCTTAAATTTTAGGAAAGCAAACTTCCAGCTCTTCAAGAGTCCTATTGACTAATAGGACCCCCTGGGAAACTGCCCTCAGAGACAAGGGAGCAAAATAAATCTTTTAAGGCTTCCGTAGAGTGCAAGAACTCTTGATCCCCAGGTGTAAAATCAGGAAAAGACGTCCAGAGATGGGCATGGCTGAGTTGAGACCTCCTGGTCAAACTAAATGGCAAGAAGAAAACACACAGGCAGTGGAAGCAAGGATAGGGATGTTGCCAGGTTGAGTAGGGATGGGATGAGGAAGCCCAAGGTGCAGTTGGAACTGAACTTGGCAAGGAATGCAAAGAATAAGAAGAGCTTCTACAGCTATGTCAACCAGGAGAGGAAAGTCAAAGAAAGCATACCCCCCTTGATAAGCAGGAATGGCAGATTGATAACAATGGATGAGGAGAAGGCTGAGGTACTCAGTGACTTCTTTGCCTCAGTCTTCACTGGCAGTCTGTCTTCCCACACCTCTCAAATGGATGGACTGCAAGACGAAGACTGGAGGAGCAAAGTCCCTCCCACTGTAAGAGAAGATCAGGTTTGAGACCACCCGAGGAACCTGAAAATAAACAAGTCTATGCGACCTGACAAGATGTGTCCCAAGTCCTGAGGAAATTGGCTGATGTAGTTGCCAAACTTCTCTCCATGATATTTGAAAAGTCCTGGCAGTCAGGTGAAGTCTCTGGAGACTGGAAAAAGGGAAACATTGCACCCAGTTTTAAAAAGGATAAAAGGAAGGACCCTGGGAACTAGCAACCTGTCAGTCTCACCTCTGTGCCTCGGAAGATCATGAAACAGATCCTCCTAGAAGCTATGCTAAGGCACATGGAGAACAGACAGACAAGTCCTGTCTGACCAACCTAGTGGCCTTCTCTGATGGTGTCCATGATTTGAGTTGCATGTTATAGGAACTAGTATAGCAGGAACCACCTGAACGAGTGCAGGAGAAGCCTTACAAGAAGCAGTGCAAGTGCAGCAGTGACCTGACCTGATCTGGCTTTGGTGCCCAGTAACTCCATGCAACACCCCACCTCTCCTGTCCTGGGTGACCACCATAAGGGATGGAGACCAAAGTCATGGACTAAATGAACTCCGTGGACATTTCACAGACATTTTGCAGGGAGGTCTATGGACTAAGGGGATGATAATCTGTGTATTGTATTGTATTGTATTAAAGGATGGGAAGGGAGGTGGTGGTTAATGAGGCTTTATTAGATAGTGTGGTACCTGAGCATAATGTAAATGGTATGGAATAAGGGGTGGATAATGTCCTGGTTTCAGCCAGGGTAGAGTTGATTTTCTTCATAGAAGCTAGTGTGAGGTTATGTTTTGGATTTGGGATGAGAAAATATTGATAACTTGCTGATGTTTTGAGTTGTTGCTAGGTAGTCAAGGACAGTCCAGCTTCTCATGCTGGCCTGCCAGTGAGTAGGCTGGGGGTGCATGGGAAGCGGGGAGGGGACACAGCTGGGATAGCTGACCAAAGAGATATTCCCTACCATATGACATAATGCTCAGTATATAAAGCTGGGACGAAGAAGAAGGAAGGGGTGGAGGGATGTTTGGAGTGATGGCGTCTATCTTCCCAAGAAACCATTACACGTGATGCAGCCCTGTGTATACGGAGGGCTTAAAAGATGGAAAAGATGGGCTCCTAACGAGCGGCAGCTCTGACTCAGCGTGGGCGGGGCCCAGGGCGGCGGCGGCAGTTTAAAAGCCAGTGCGCCCGCCATTTCGGCGAAGCCACCGAGGCGAAGGGCTACGAAGCGAAGGATCGCGCCGGGGGAGCCTTCCCGAGGCGGCCAAACCGCGAAGGCGGCAGCACAGGGAGCGAGAGAGTGCCCCAGCTTCCCCCCCCGACCCCCGGCCGGCGGAGCGGGCTCCTAACGAGCGGCAGCTCTGACTCAGCGTGGGCGGGGCCCAGGGCGGCGGCGGCCAAAACCCCTCGCCTACAAGAGCAGCGCCCGGGAGCACGAGCGACCCGCAGCGCGGCGAACAGGGCGGGCAAACAGGGCGTGGCACGTCAGGAGAGCGTAGCGCGTCAGTTTGCGCGGCAGTTCGCGCGGGCAGGGCGTGCAGGGAAGGCGTGCGGGCGGGGTACAATACAAGTGGCCATCGTCCTCCCAGAGGAGGCGCAGCCATGGTCGCCACTCGGCTGAAAACCGGGGCCAGAAAGACTGTGGCGACACAGATGGAGCTCCCGCTCAGGCACGCGGCTGTCCAAGTATCCGGCTGCAGAGAGTGCCTGAGCCTGTCGGTTGTCCCAGAGACCGATGGGGATGCTACCTGCGTGCGGTGCGACCAGGTCAGCGACCTGCTCAGCCTGGTGGCAGAGCTGAAAGAGGAAGTGGAGAGGCTGAGGAGCATTAGGGAGTGTGAGAGGGAGATAGATTGGTGGAGCCACACCCTGGCGGCCCTGAGGCAGGGGCAGCTGGTGGAGGCTCCACAAGCAGCAGGAGATCCCCTGTCCTCTTGCTGCTGGGCAGAAGGAGAGGACCTAAGAGATGAGGGGAAATGGAAGCAGGTCCCTCCTCGGAGAGATCGGCGAATTCCCTCCCGGCCTCCCTCACCGTCCCAGCTGCCCTTACACAACAGGTATGGGGCTCTGGAACATGAGGGACAGGAACATGAGGACCCTGATGAAGGTCCATCCGAGGGGGTGCCTAGGGTGTGTCAACCAGCCCCACGCATCAAGACGTCCTTAGTTAAGAAAAAGAGGAGGGTGATTGTTGTAGGTGACTCCCTCCTAAGGGGTACAGAGGGCCCAATATGTCGACCAGACCCAACTCACAGGGAAGTCTGCTGCCTCCCTGGGGCCTGGGTGAAAGACATCACCAGAAAACTCCCTGGTCTGGTTCGGCCCACTGATTACTACCCGCTGTTGGTCATGCAGGTTGGCAACGATGAGGTTGCGCTAAGAAGCCCGAAGGCAGTCAAAAAGGACTTGAGAGCACTGGGGCGACTGGTCAATGGAGCGGGAGCACAGGTAGTGTTTTCGTCAATCCCTTCAGTGACGGGGAAGAACACTGAAAGGAACAGGAAAGCACACCTGATCAACACATGGCTCAGGGGCTGGTGCCGTCGTCAGAATTTTGGGTTTTTTGACCACGGGGCGGTTTACACGGCACCAGGTCTCCTCGCAAATGATGGAGTGCAACTGACGCCGAGGGGAAAAAGGATTCTTGCTCATGAGCTGGCAGGCCTCATTGAGAGGGCTTTAAACTAGAATTGGAGGGGGGAGGGGCTAAAACCGGGCTCACTAGAGTTGAACCTAGGGGTAGGTTCAACGTGCCAGAGTTGAAATCTATAGCCCGGCTCAGGTGCATCTACACCAATGCATGCAGCATGGGCACCAAACAGGAGGAGCTGGAAGCCATTGTGCAGCGGGACAGCTATGACATAGTTGCCATCACAGAAACATGGTGGGATGCTTCTCATGACTGGAGTGCTGCAATGGATGGCTATAAGCTCTTCCGAAGGGATAGAATGGGAAGGAGAGGCGGTGGAGTGGCTCTGTATGTTAGGGAGTGTTTTGATTGCATAGAAATTGAAGATTGTGAAGACCAAGTAGAGTGCTTGTGGGTAAGGATGAGGGGGAAGGCCAATGAGGCAGACATCCTGCTGGGAGTCTGTTACAGGCCACCCAACCAGGATGAAGAGACGGATGAGACATTCTATAAGCGACTGGCGGAGGTCTCGCATTCGCTGGCCCTTGTTCTTGTGGGGGACTTCAACCTACCGGACATCTGCTGGAAGTATAACACAGCAGAGAGGAAACAGTCTAGGAGGTTCCTGGAGTGTGTGGAGGATAACTTCCTGATGCAGCTGGTGAGTGAGCCCACCAGGGGAGGTGCCTTGCTGGACCTGCTGTTTACAAACAGAGAAGGACTGGTGAGAGATGTGGTGGTCGGAGGCCGTCTTGGGCTTAGCGACCATGACATGATAGAATTCTCAGTTGTGAGGGAAGTAAGGAGAGGGGTCAGCAAAACTGCTATCATGGACTTCCGGAGGGCAGACTTTGGCCTGTTCAGGTCACTGGTTGAGAGAGTCCCTTGGGAGACAGTCCTGAAGGACAAAGGGGTCCAGGAAGGCTGGACAGTCTTCAAGAAGGAAATCTTAAAGGCGCAGGAGCAGGCGGTCCCCATGTGCCATAAGAAGAGCTGGCGGGGAAGGCGACCGGCCTGGCTGAACAGGGAGATTTTGCTGGGACTCAGGGAAAAGAGGAGAGTTTATCACCTCTGGAAGAAGGGACAGGCAACTCATGAAGAGTACAAAGATCTCGTTAGGTCAAGCAGGGACAAAATTAGAAAGGCAAAAGCCCAGCTAGAGCTCAGTCTGGCCACAGTCGTAAAGGATAATAAAAAATGTTTTTACAAATATATTAACAACAAAAAGAGAGGCAAGGAGAATCTCCATCCCCTACTGGATATGGCGGGGAACATTGTCTCCAAGGACGAGGACAAGGCTGAGGTACTTAATGCCTTCTTCGCCTCAGTCTTTAATAGCCACTCCAGGTATCCACAGGATATTCAGCCCCCTGAGCTGGAAGACAGAGATGGCGAGCAGAATAAACCCCCCATAATCCAGGAGGAAGCAGTTAATGACCTGCTAAGCCACCTGGACACACACAAGTCTATGGGGCCTGATGGGATCCACCCGAGAGTACTGAGAGAGCTGGCGGAGGAGCTTGCCAAGCCACTCTCCATCGTTTATCAGCAGTCCTGATTAACAGTGGAGGTCCCAGAAGACTGGAGGCTTGCCAATGTGACGCCCGTCTACAAGAAAGGCCGGAAGGAGGATCCTGGGAACTACAGGCCTGTCAGCCTGACCTCTGTTCCAGGGAAGATTATGGAGCGGTTGGTTTTGAGAGTGCTCACAGGGCATCTGCAGAACAGCCAAAGGATCAGGCCCAGCCAGCATGGGTTCATGAAAGGCAGGTCCTGCTTGGCCAACCTGATCTCCTTCTATGACCAGGTGACCCGCCTAGTGGATGAGGGAAAGGCTGTGGATGTTGTCTACCTGGACTTTAGTAAAGCCTTTGACAGCGTCTCCCACAGCATTCTCCTGGAGAAACTGGCGGCTCGAGGCTTAGACGGGTTTACTCTTCGCTGGGTGAGGAACTGGCTGGATGGCCGAGCCCAGAGAGTTGTGGTGAATGGCGTTAAATCTGGCTGGCGGCCGGTCACGAGTGGTGTTCCCCAGGGCTCGGTTCTGGGACCAGTCTTGTTCAATATCTTTATAGATGATCTGGATGAGGGAATTGAGTGCTCCCTCAGTAAGTTTGCAGATGACACCAAGCTGAGTGGGAGTGTTGATCTGCTGGAGGGTAGGAGGGCTCTGCAGAGGGGTCTGGACAGGCTGGATAGATGGGCAGAGGCCAACTGTATGAGGTTTAATAAGGCCAAGTGCAGGGTCCTGCACTTTGGCCACAACAACCCCATGCAATGCTACAGGCTTGGGGAGGAGTGGCTGGAGAGCAGCCCGGCGGAAAGGGACCTGGGGGTGCCGGTTGACAGCCGGCTGAATATGAGCCGGCAGTGTGCCCAGGTGGCCAAGAAGGCCAACAGCGTCCTGGCCTGTATCAGGAATAGTGTGGCCAGCAGGAGCAGGGAAGTGATTGTGCCCCTGTACTCGGCACTGGTGAGGCCGCACCTTGAATCCTGTGTTCAGTTTTGGGCCCCTCACTACAAGAAGGATGTTGAGGTGCTGGAGTGTGTCCAGAGAAGGGCAACGAAGCTGGTGAGGGGTCTGGAGCACAAGTCTTATGAGGAGCGGCTGAGGGAACTGGGGTTGTTTAGTCTGGAGAAGAGGAGGCTGAGGGGAGACCTTATCGCTCTCTACAACTACCTGAAAGGGGGTTGTGGCGATGAGGGTGTTGGTCTCTTCTCCCAAGTAACTAGTGATAGGACAAGAGGAAATGGCCTCAAGTTGCGCCAGGGGAGGTTTAGATTGGATATTAGGAAAAATTTCTTCACTGAGAGGGTGGTCAGGCATTGGAACAGGCTGCCCAGGGAGGTGGTGGAGTCGCCATCCCTGGAAGTGTTCAAAAAACGTGTGGATGTGGCGCTTCAAGACATGGTTTAGGGGACATGGTGGTTCTGGATTAATGGTTGGACTTGATGATCTTAAAGGTCCTTTCCAACCTAGTGATTCTGTGATTCTGTGTGATTCTGTGAATTTTGGTCCATAGTTGGACACTGAGTGAGAAGTAGACAGTGAGAAAACCACAGCAGAGGGGTTAAAGGATGGACTTTCAGCCTGTGAGAGCACCGCAGCTAGCACAGTGAGAAAAACAGATAGCTGGGTGAGAAGTAGATAACAGGCCGGGTGAGAGAAATCAGATGGTTTCCCACAGAGGCAAGAAAGTTGAACAATACTAGGGGAGGACGTGGAGGTAGGAATCCTTGCAACATCTTGCTATTGGCTTAAGCATGATTGATAATATGCCGTGTGTACAGAGCCTACGAACAAATAGACGGGGTGGCTATGGTGTGTACAGTGCGCCTGACCAGCGGGCCCACATGCCATAGGCTCCCTATGTTAAGAGTCAGCAACAGAGTTGTGTTTCGGCACTCGCTGGTTATGTGTGTCGAAACCCGCTCCTCTGCAAATGTATAAATACCGGGATTTCCCGAAGAGCAGAGGATCGGTGTACGGCGTGGCCACCGTTGCCTCTGTGGGTCGCCCACGTAAAGCTGGCACCTACCGACTGCTGGGCTGAGCTCGCGGCGCAGGATGACACAAGAATGTACGGATGGGCCATCTTCCTTATAGTCCTCGGGTCAGTAAGACAATTGCTTTGCAAGATACCCTTAGTGTAACACATGCTTGTAGGTAGTAAACGCTTACTGCTTTTCCCCTTGTAGTCTGTGTATATGTGTCTACCCTTCTCAGGAATCCTCGAAACCACCCTAGGACACCCTGCTTCCCTGGAGATGGCTGAACACCTGACTGCCAATGGGGAATAGTGAATGAATTCCTTGTTTTGCTTTGCTTCCATGCGTGGCTTTTGCTTTACTTATTAAACTATCTTTAGAATTTCCTCACTTTTACTCTTCCAATTCTCTCCACCGTTCACGTGGGGAAGTGAATGAGCGGCTGCGTGGTGCTTAGCTGCCAGCTGGGGCTAAACTATGACAGATGGAGTGACTACATCAGTGGACAAGGGAAGAGCTACAACTGTCATCCAGCTGGAGTTCTGTAAGGCCTTTCACATGGTCCCCCATAACATCATTCTCTCTACATTGGAGAGGTATGGATTTGATGGGTGGACTGCGGGGTGGATGAGGAATTGGCTGGATGGTATCATCCAGAGGGCAGTGGTCAATGGCTCAACGTCCAGATGGAGACTGGTGATGAGTGGTGTCCCTCAGGGGTCTGTGTTGAGACCAGTACTGTTTAATACCTTCATCAATGACATAGAGGGATCAAGTGCACCCTCAGTAAGTTTGCAGATGACACCAAGCTGAGTGGTGCAGTTGACATGCCTGAGATATGGGATGCCATCCAGAGGGACCTGGACAAGCTCGAGGAATGGGCCAGTGTGAACAACATGAGTTTCAAGAAGGCTAAGTGTAGGGTCCTGCATGTGGGTCAGGGCAACCACCAGTGTCAGTACAGGCTGAGGGATGAAGGGATTGAGAGCAGCCCTGCAGAGAAGGACTTGGGAGTACAGGTGGATGAGAAGCTGGATATGAGCTGGCAATGTGCACTCGCAGCCCAGAAGGCCAACCACATCCTGGGGTGCATCAAAAAATAGTAAGGGTAAAACCATGGTAATAGTTTTAAACTAAAAGAGGTGTGATTTCAACTAGATATAAGGAAGAAATTTTTCACAGTGAGGGTGGTGAAACACTGTCACAGGTTGCCCAGAGAGGTGGTATTTGCCCCATCCCTGGAAACATACAAGACAGCGTTCTTAGCAATCTGATCTTGTTAAAGATGTCCCTGCTCATTGCAGGGGGGGTTGACTAGATGACCTTTAAAGATCCCTTCCAACCCAAACTATTCTATGGTTCTATGATAAGGAATAAACACCCCAACACCATGGACAAAGAAGAGAACAGGGAGTCCAGGCTGCTGTGAGCTCCTCATCAAGTGAATAGGAAGGACAAGGGGATCAGAGCAGTTAGTAATACAATCCTTCAGAGGCCTGTTACTTGAAACCTGTGTCATCTTGCAGGTTCACAGGAAAGAAAAGTGGGGAACAGAGGATAACATCCACTAGTTATAACATTGTGTGAAGTGGTTCCAATGTCTATCCTCTATTCTTTAGATGACCTAGTTCAGAAAGACTGTTTACTCTCAAAAAAAGCTCTTAACTCTGACACCTATGATTTCCCAGGCTCTAAAAGTCACCTTCCAAGCTGTCTTCCGTATTTAAAGTCAGACAGCTCCTTTGGGACAAAGTGTCCTACAAGCCCATTTGTCTCTTTATAGCCACTCCAAAGAAGACTTACTGTGAGGAGTCAGATACTTCCTCTGTAAATGGCAAGAACTGTTACTTTCAGAGGCAATGGTTACTCCACCAATCAAAACAAGGGCAAAAAAAACCTTATGAGAGTCCATTTCTGCTACCATCCTGCCAAATTAATATAGTCTTCACTAAAAGAAATATTCACTCCACTCAAAATGAGGTTTTCATTTCCTGAAACCATTACTGTTCTCTCTCTTTTGAAGAATTAAAAGAGGTATCTCATTTTCTTCAATAAGTTCCTTATTGTGAGATATATAATGTAGTGAGAAGTGGGCAACGGGAAGGCACCTCATTAGTGCATTTTGATAGACTAGGAGAAAGTATGAAAAGGTACACAGTATACTGCCTGAATGGCAGAAGTTCTGTGTGCAATCTCTCCATGTTGCCAGTTAATTGGGTGGCAAATCTAATCAAGATTATAATAAAAGATGATGAATACTTACAGATCTTATAGGTCTTCTTCCTTCAGTACACATCTCATGAAAATTCTGCTTCTTAACACAGAACAGCTGGAAAAGTATCTTACTCCTTTCCCTGGTATCATGAAGAGAAAATATAAGTATACAAAAATTTCCTGCATGATACAGTTAACTTTTGATTTCAGTGTGATCTTAGAAGAAAATTTTAGGATAATAGTGTTATTCTCAACCACATAGTCATGGCTTCTGGGGAGTCTTGAAGTAGAAATGCTACTAAGCTAATAAATTACTCAAAGGAAGAACCTGCAATTTGTTTACAAGAGCGTAAGCCATGCCATTTGCCTTCCAGTGTTAACATGAATGGCAATCGGATAAATTGACTGACCCATGTGAAAAAAGGTCTTATTTCACACTGAGATACTAAATTAATCAACTGTGTAATTCATACAGGGATATGCACTCTGACTATGCAGTATGGATCTGCGTGTCTGAGTGTCAGGGAGCAGCCAAGCTGCCCTGTGAAGGGAACAAGCCAGGAGCTGAGGAGGACCCCAGCGCACACCATGCCTTCATGGGCAGGTCCAGTCCTATAGCGGCTGACAACAGCAGGCAGAACTAGGGGCTGGCAAAGGTGTACGTCAACAGCACCAGACAAAGCAAAGGAAAAAACCAGCTTCAAAGTCCATTTCATACAAGGAAGAAGGTGTAAGCAGAAGTAAAAGACAGGACTTCTGTCCAGGTGGACATGAAGTTTACTCAGAAACAGGGACTATAGACAAGCACGACTACAACATAACCCAAACCAAGACTACAGGCCACCAGCTGACCTTAAATGAAGCCCGTGGGCCCATGAAGGGAATGAGGAAGCCCCAGGTGATGCTGATCAGGCCCATTAAGGTACTCAGGACCCTGACACTCAGATCCTTTGTTTTACAATCAGCTCAAAATTGAAAGGTCCAGGGTGCATAATTACCACTGTCATTTGTTGGGAATTATATCTCAAAGTTTAAGTCCTTTTGAGAATCTATGAGAAATATTTCAACTTCCCAATACCTTCAAAATTGTGCATCTTTCATGAAAGATTGCTCAGGAAATATAGGAACCAAAAATTATTTTGAGTAAACATGTCTAGTCACTTAATACCCAGGTCAAGATAATGATACTACTTACCTACAATGCTGTATTATGATTAAAAATTTAGAGATACTATGTATGAAAAAAACCTGTAAGATGTTACAAGGAAAGTGTATGTCTATGTATACAATCCAAGAGATCAAAGTTCAGATATCTTCAATCAACTGTAAGATCTTTATATTAAAACATGTTTCAATTTGCCTGCTGAAGTGTGTTTTTCCTTCCTTGAGTGGGTGAAAAAACAATTTCTATTTGTATAGCACCTTCTTTATAGCGGCAATTTGTGTAAAATACCTGTAAGTGCAATGATAAAATGTACCTATCAGACTCATCAGAGCAGTCAAATCGTTCTACTTCAAGCTAGCAACACACTGTATTTTGGGGATTTCTAAGCGATATCTGTAAGCAGCTGTAGGAAAAACCTAGGTATTCTTACCCTAGGCAACATGTTGATTAGATGACCTACTGAGACTTGTAGGGAATCATTTGTATGCTCCATGTGACTTTTCTTGTAGTCCTTGTTCAAGCAGATTTCAGGCACCAAGGGTGCCTTGTCAAAATTGTATGTAAAGAGGGAAACCATGATGGTACAAAATGACTTGCAGCTGGTTCATGGTATTGTGGTCTCACACATAAGTAACTTACTTGACACACCTGGATTGCCTGGGAATTCTGCTGGAGATATTGACAAGCCAGTATCAGGGCAAGGCAGAGGAACGGGAAGAGAACAGGGTCTCTCTGCCATTTTTGCATTTTTTCTGGCATGTTAAAAACATCTCTCTTATTAGAACAATTTAATGCTTCTGTGGTAGCATGTTGTCCAATTAAATTAAAGAAATTATTAAAGCCCTCTGAGCAGTCTGGGTGAGGGAATTACCTGCCATGAGCTTGCCTGAAAAGGTAAACTAGAGCAGGTGGAAGGACTGTAATGTCAACCTGGACTTTACGAAAGCCTTTGACAGCGTCTCCCACAGCATTCTCCTGGAGAAACTGGTGGCTCGTGGCTTAGGCAGGTGTACTCTTCGCTGGGTGAAGAACTGGCTGGATGGCTGAGCTCAGAGAGTTGTGAATGGCGTTAAATCTGGCTGGCGGCCGGTCACAAGCGGTGTTCCCCAGGGCTCAGTGTTGGGGCCGGTCCTGTTCAATATCTTTATAGATGATCTGGATGAGGGGATTGAGTGTTCTCTCAGTAAGTGTGCAGATGACACCAAGTTGGGTGGGAGTGTTGATCTGCTGGAGGGTAGGAGGGCTCTGCAGAGGGATCTGGACAGGCTGGATTGATGGGCAGAGGTCAACTGTATGAGGTTTAATAAGGCCAAGTGCAGGACCCTGCACTTGGGTCACAACAACCCCATGCAACACTACAGCCTTGGAGAGGAGTGGCTGGAGAGCTGCCTGGTGGAAAGGGACCTGGGGGTGCTGGTTGACAGACAGCTGAACATGAGCTGGCAGTGTGCCCAGGTGGCCAAGAAGGCCAACAGTGTCCTGGCCTGTATCAGAACTAGTGTGGCCAGGAGGAGTAGGGAAGTGATTGTACCCATGTACTAGGCACTGGTGAGGCTGCACCTTGAATACTGTGTTCAGTTTTGGGCCCCTCACTACATGAAGGATGTTGAGGGGTTCAAGCATGTTCAAAGAAGGGCAACAAAACTGCTGAGGGGTCTGGAGAAGAAGTCTTATGAGGAGCAGCTGAGGGAACTGGGGTTGTTTTGTCTGGAGAAGAGGAGGCTGAGGGGAGACCTTATTGCTCTCTACAACTACCTGAAAGGTGGTTGTGGAGACATGGGTGTTGGTCTCTTCTCCCAAATAACTACTGATAGGGTGAGAGGAAATGGCCTCAACTTGTGCCAGGGGAGGTTTAGATTGGATATCAGGAAAAATATCTTTACTGAGAGAGCGGTCAAGCATTGGAACAGGCTTCCCAGGGAGGTGGTGGAGTCACCATCTCTGGAAGTGTTCAAAAAACTTGTGGATGTCGCTCTTCGGGACATGGTTTAGTGGCATGGTGGTGTTGGGTTGACAGTTGGACTTGATGATCTTAAAGGTCTTTTCCAACCTTAATGATTCTGTGATTCTGTAATACAAGTCACTTCTCTTGACTTTCTAGTGAGACAAGATTCATGAAATTTCTGGAGCTAGTTCAAATAAAAGACAGAGACAACAATGCAGAAACTTGATCTTTGGGACCATCTACCAAGTTTTATTCAAGGGTAGTATATTTACCATGAAACCAATGTTTGCATTCCTATTCGAAGTGAGTAAATTATAATGTGGATATTTCCTTAGCTGCAGACAACTCCTGGTGTGATTAACACACCCTAACATGCCTTTATTTCTGGATTTGGTACTCTGTGTGCATGCATTTGGATGACAAAGATGTTGGTAAGAGAAGAATCAGAGGTGATACCTAGTGTGAGAATGTAGTTTGTGGACCTCTACACTACTGAGTTAGACCACAGCAGTGAGGAAGATTTCAGAGACAGGGTACAGACCGTAAAGACTTTTCTTTGTTGAAAAACATTTGGGTGTCATGAAGATTTACACTGTAGCTGATTGACATGAATGGTATGGTAGCTTTGAAAAATGTTATTAGTACAAAAATTGTGAATCTAGATGCTTGAAGATACAGGTTACCTAAGTACTTACATAGACCTGGCATATAGTGAGTGCAAAATTTACTGGGGAAAATTCCCCAAAGGGGATTACTCTGAAGATTTAAGACTGCTCTGAACAACTTGTTTAGACTTCAAGGAAGCCCTGTTTTGTCAGCTCCTCTGATCAGAATTTGTTTTTACATGTTTAGTCTGGGGAAGGATTATGACTAGGTTGAATGACTATATTTGTTTTGTCCAGACACCTGTGAGATGGTCTTCATACCATGCTGGGAAGAAAAGGGCATGATGAATTAACATTTTCTTCACCTAAGTAAAATTTCTTTGTAATCTCAAGTAATCTGATTCAGTTTCTATTCATCCTTCCCAACACTCTTGACTGTTGTTTAAATGATTCCTAATTCTGATTATTGTTATATATATAAACTTTAATTCCTTTTTAGAATCCACATAAATTCTGTTCTTCAGTTATACACTGTACAAATGAGTTGTACAAGTTAATTATCCATAATGTGAAATAATATTTTCTTTGTTATTCCAGAATATGGAAGGACATTTTTTGTTGTGTACTGAAAGGGAATAACTGAGTGTTTCTGTTTTATTTTCTGACTTTTTCTGCTCTTTAAGATAGAAATTGTTCCAATGTTATACTAAAACATATTCACATGAATATTTTTCCTAATTTTTCATCGAACTTTCAAGACTTCAGTTGTCTTTCAAACTCCACAGTTTATAAAAAAATAATAGTTAGACACCTTAAAAGAAAATACTGTCAATGATAATTTCACAATCCAAATCTCTGAAGAAAAAGATGAAACGTCATCATTAACTCAACTGAGCTTCATTTTCAGTTTTAGTTGGTGCATTCATAACTGAATTTTTAAAAATTAATTTTATAGCAATTATCTTCTTTATTTTGGCTTTAAATAATTAAGCTAAATAGAAGAAAGCATTCTTAATATGGTATTAGAAGTAAAATAACATATTAAAGTATTATTATTATTATTATTATTATTATTATTATTAACCACAAACAACCCCAAAAAAGCCCCCCGATCCGTGACTTGGACATGAAAGGATTTTGAAACACCTGGTGAAATATAATATATTAAATGTGGTTCTTGATTTATCAGGGGCCCAATGTGCTAGTGAAAAGGTTATAATTAGGCAATGTGGTCTAATGAACACATGTACAAGACTTAAAAGATGCTGAACAAGTCACTTCAACTCTTGTGTTTCAATTACTTTCCCTGTAAAATAGGGATTATGGAGATAATTATCTCATTTGTAAGCATTTTGAGATCTGCAAGTAAAGAGCAATATCCAAATGCAAGGTATTACTCTCAACATCAGTGGCGATTAGATTTGATCTCAAGAAATGTAAATTAGGAGTAGTTCTACCGATTTTAATGGAATTATACTAGTTTGTAGTTATCTGCTGTTTAGAAAAGACTGACTAAGAAGCTGTGGTAATTGAAATGCACAAAGAAATAGGATCATTATTAAATAAAAACAACCAAATGACTGTTTCACAGATTACCTAGAACACTCACGCTAGTCTTAATAACACCTCTTTCAGTCTTTCTTCCTGTTAAATGTGCTAGAGCTAGAAGCACAAGGGAAAAGATAGAAATAATGTCATCTGATATGTATATGTTATTTTAGTTTCTAGTAAAATTACGAGAGCATAATAATGACAGGAGGAATTCTCAGTGGAAAGAAACAGGAGTCAAAATGACCATGAAGGCAAAAATGTTTTTCTAGATTTTCCTTTAGCTCAGCTGTGAACTTCATTGATTTGCATAATATGTAAGATAATCTGGTGTATTTTCCACAATATTACTACACTATATTATGATTTTTTTAATAAACATGTCTGAAAAAATAAAAATGTATAAAATAGAAATGTTATCAGCATTTTTCTAGAAATAGTGTTGCAAATGTACATTCTGGAATTTCAAATTATTGCATAATATGTTTTTGGAGGATACATTAAAATTAGTTCAATTAGAAAAGATCACATGTAATTGTCTTACTTTTATCATGAGCTTTTCCATCACAGAAACAAGATATTACTGCTATTCCCCTAAAGTCTTTCTTTAGATCTGAGATCAGCATAGACAGATGGTCAGAAAGCTATCTTGGCTCACTTACAAGAACAATTTTTGTATTTAAGGGTAAAATGTTTTGTTGCTATTTCTTGGTTTTCTAGCAGACTTTGAGTAAGTCACTTTCTTGACTTGACAAACTCACTTGGACAAAAACAGGTCGCAGATCAAAGCCATGGTTCAACACAGATTAGATCTGTACTTTTTAACAAAGGAGCCTTTAACATGACATTAAGGAGAAAATAGTATTTTCACAACAATTTGTGGTTAACTTTCAAAAGAAATCTTGCTCGGTGTTGCTTGTGTCCACAAGTAATAGTGATCTTGTGATGTCATGTCTTTAAACAGATTGCTTGCTTATTTCCAACTATAGAAAGTACGAAAGTCCTGAAGTCAGCAACGCAGCTGCACAATCTTGATTCATCTAGGATAGGTGATGGTACTGACCTCAGTTCAGTGGTTAGTTCAGATCATGCTCACACACACACACACACACACAAATACACAGAACAATGATCCTATAGATAAAAATTATTTTTACAAGCGCTTCATGAAAAATTGGAACACGCTTATAATTTCCATTAAAAATACTTTAATTGCAAACAATTTAGGACATAATTTTTCATTACTGCAATCAATAGTCTTTTTACGATTGAGTGTTGTAAATAGGAATTGTGATCTATCTAACTAAAATGGATTGTTAGTTATGACGTACAATGTGCCACACGGCTTTACTGCAAGACTTTTAGGCTGAAGTTTTGTAGAATAAATGAAATAATGCCTTCCCCTTTTGATATTTAAACATTTCCCGTGAGACGAGCATGAAGTCTATTGAGATATTGAATTTTTTTTTCTTTTCCATTGAGTAGGGGAAAAAAAAAATTCCTTTTCTGATTTTTTTTTAAACAAAACAAGTTGAAATAGTTTTAGAAGATAACAGCCTAACTATGTAGGGCTTCAATGAGCCAGTGTAATTATAGCTTTACTGATGATTAAGTTAAACTGTTTTGGAGAAGATCCCCATGTGCAGCTTTTCTCTTTGATAATATAGTAAAAATTAACCCTTCAAATTTTATTTAGATATAAGTACTAGCAATGAGACAATAACATATACTAGCACAGCATTCTAATAATTGCTAGTGAGAATTGCACACATTCATTAAGGGGCTACTCCCCTAATACCTCTTCATATTTATGCTTCATCAGACAGACAAAAAGTCCTTTTATTTTTTTTTTCAAAAAAAAAATTTGCCAGACCCTTCAATGTATGGCCTAACAGTCCAAACAGCTCTATGAGCAGAGGCCATGACTCTCATAAACATGCTGAGGAGGGCCACGTTGAAGACAACCCCTAAACTGTAATTACCCAGTGTGATTACAGAGTCATTTCAGATCAGACTGCTGTGGTTTCCAGGATCATCAGCTTTCTCATAGTGGCTGGTGTATAACCTTGATTCACATTAGAGCTACATTCTATTCCTATTCTGAAATACTTAAACCTCTTGCAGATTCAGTCACCAAACAGTTAATTTAGACAAAGAAAGTGCAGGTTTGATGCAGTCTCTATTCACTGTCTATTGTTTTTTTTCACACCAGTGTGTACCAGTACTGGATGTTTCAGAGGAAGACATGCAAAACCCCAGCAATGGGCATCATTTTAAATTTTCTGTTATTAATCAGAACAATACTTGTCACTTTGTTATTTGACAGAGGGTTTATTCCAGATTCCCAGCTTCATAGATTTAGATGCTGTGGCAGACCGATATGCGGTTTCTGTCTTGTTTCAGAGGAACCCACACCTTTCTTGGTACAACAGCTCAAACATGTCTTGGTACGGAGTGGACCCCAGGGAAGAATGAGATCCTGCAGCACAGAGATATGGTGTAGGCGCAATGACTGATGCCTGCAGAGCAGAGATATGGTGAGAGGAGACACCAAGACCTGCAGATGCACCATCACCTGTTGCATCAGCCTGTTGCATATGCACGAAGTTTCTTGGAATACGGAGATTGTGGGACTTGAACTGTATAAAAATGACAACATCAGAAGTGAAAAGGGGGACTCCCACCACCAAGGAACATCAAGAGGGCCAACGGGACACCACTGGATCCATGGGTGGTGATATCTTCTTTGCTGCTTCTCTTTCTTTCTCTCTCTCTCCCCCCTCCTCCTCCTCTCTTTGTCAAAGTGTAGAAGACATGTTGCACGGGACGTGTTTGTCTAGTTGGATTGTTTAGTTAGAGTTGTTGCTGTTGAGTCATTCATGTAACCTCATGCCTTGCATTTTGTATTATTAAATTGTTAAATTGGTTGGCTGGTGTCATTTCACCTTAATTCAGTCCAGGGGGATCACGAACTTGGTCATTGGTCCCACACGGAGGGAGGTCATCCTGAACGACTCCTTTCGGGCCGCTACATCTAAAGTGGCGTCACGGACAGGATACCCTTGCAAAACTGAACCAACCAGAAGGGACCAGAGCCCTTAGCATGGCCCCTTCCTTGGGAAGTGCCGGACAGGGGAGAGAGGACAGAGGATCTCATTGTAAAGATCCACACTGGGTATGTGAACCCACAGTAGGCCGAATAAACTGAAGGGCTATAAAGCCCTGCCCTCTCTTCCTGGCATGGCTTGGGCTCAAAAGAATTGGCGTCACTCGCAGGCAGTGGTTGACCGGATCACACTTTTGGCACAGGAAAGAAAACTGTGATTGGGGAAAGGAAAGGCAATGGTCTGTGCTGTGTTGGGGGCAGTACTAATTGCTGCTCAAGAGGAAAAGCAAACAGATAAAGAGACAATTGAGTCCTTGCAAGAACAGATAAGAAACTTGCAAAGCCAGCTCACTGCTGAGCATAGCACTACTCAGCGGCTTCACGCAATTTTGTCAGATTCACTAGACCAAGAGAATCTTACAGACTGAATTGCAAGAAAATGGACAGGTGTTTGGCGATAGGAGAGAAACGGGCTAACATTCTCCCACCGGACTTGAAGAATCAGACTGTCGGGATGCTGAAGTTCCATGGTGGTAGCTATTGCAACTAATTCTTTCTTTCTTTCCTTTCCTTTCTCTTTCTCTTTCTCTTGCATTTGCGAACCTGTTGGGCAAATAAAGTTACCTGATGCTTGACTCCATTTTGAGTCTTAATTCTGTTCCCAAGAATATGAACAAAACCTCACTCCGGTCTATGACTGGCACGCAACAGATGCTTTTTCATTCCTGGGGAACCAGTGATGGATTAATCTCACTAAACTTCAAGCTTCTAGTATTAGGTTCCTTGCCTAAACCAGTCCTCTGTTCTCCTGTGAAAAAAAAATAGAAAAACAGTTTAATATCAACGTGTGGATACAAAACCTTCCGTGAACCTTAAAAAAAAACCCAGATTTTGAGGATGCTGTGGTCACAGCAATCAAAATAGCACTTGTATAGGGATTTTCAGACTATGCCAATAAGCAGAGTATCAATGGAAGGGAATGGATGGGAAGAGAAGGGAAATTTTTTTCAGGAGGAAAGGCTGCAGGTGGGAAGGTTAAATTGGTTATTGTCTTCAAGTTTTTAAGAGGCTGTTTTTGGTAAGGTAGCTTTCTAAAGGAAAATATTTTAGAGTGTGAAAGGATGCTTGAAAAATGTCATCATTCCTGGGGTATAATTATTCATGAAAGGCACCTACCTTTGAGCAAACATATTTTTTTCAATGCTTCCATTTAGACATAAAACTTCATGCTTTGAACAGCAAGTTGATTGGTTTGGGACAATGAACTAGATCCAGATAATTAGCCTATCTTTAGGGGATGTTTGAAAGGTGGTCATGGAGCCCATGGAAGAAGAGTGTGTTTGCTTCCCCTAAAGATTTTTTTTTCAGATTATATACAAACCTGATAAAAGTGATCCATTGATATGTGCAAGATTTCAGGTACATATTTCTGAGAAACTGTCAAACAGTTTTAAAATCAGCTGGGGATATAGGAATATATCAATTTCTGTAAAGGTGAAATAGAAGAATGAAATATCAAAGGATTTGTCACAGTGTAAACAATTTTTTTTTCTCCTAATAGAATAAAATCTTTAAAATACAAATCTCTAGAGTTTTAAAAATGTTCTTCTAAAATAACATTAGGCTTCTTCTTTCATAGTGTTAAGGTCCAATATTTTTCACAATTTCTATTCATTTCTCTCAATATCTAGACTGGAATATTTGCTGTCATCTACTGTGTTTCAAAAACAAGATTTCTCAAAATTTCACTATGAAAAAGTCCTTTTTGCATACCAAAGAAATATCAGGCATAGTACTTCAAGTTGTGGTCAGTTCAAACAAACTGTGTGTTCCAAACAGACTTCTACAAGTGCTGAATTAAAAGAGAGTCACAATTTTACCATCTATTAATTTGCATTTCTTGTTGCAGGCAAGTGCTGTAAGGAGAATTCTGCAACAATCTGTAAAATTCTGAATGTATGTAGTATTGCACAATAGCACAATCCTTGGGATAAATTTTAAAGTACTTTTGGCCCTTTTATGGAATTATTCTTTATTTTTAAAGTATTTTTTTAAAAAATTCCTACTTCTGACTGTAATTCAGAATACCAGTGACATTGCATCTCCCCATAACTACTGACCAAATAGCTCAAGGAACTGGAGTAGTTAGAAACAGAAAAACAGAATAGTTGAGGTTGGAAAGGACCTCTGGTAATCATCCAGTCCAGCTACTCTCTGCTCAAAGCAGGGTCACCTAGGTCTGGTTGTTCAGGGCCACATCCTGTTGGATTTTGAATATCTCCAAGGATGGAGACTCCACAGCCTCTCTGGGTAACCTCTTCCAGTCTTTGACCACCATCACAGTAAAAAGTGTTTTCTTATGTTTAAATCTGATTTCCAGTGTTTCTGTTTGTGCCCTTTTCTTCTTGTCCTCTTACTGGGCACCACTGGGAGGAGTCTGTTCCTTCTGCTTTACTCCCCACCATCAAGTATTTCGTAATGAAATATTTGGGTTTCATTATGATAATCACAATACTGTTTTTGTAATTGGTTTATGTTGAAAGCTCAATTTTTTATGGTAACTGAGAAATTTGCTAAAGCTTCTCCAGGTATTTAGTGAAAGACTTGGTCTTCAGAAAACATTAATTTCCTTTGCTTGTATTCCTGTCATTTAAAAAGAGAGTACAGTTTAACAACAAACTTTTATTTTTTTTTAAGTAGAATGTAGTGGATGGAATGTGTAACACAAGTTTCTTACTGGTCTTGAAAAGTGTTTTGTCTTGTATAGTCCTAGGAAAAGAAGTGAAATGTAGCTTAACATGAAGAGTATCAGAACCTATTTTTGCAAGAAGCATAAAGGTTTTTTGATAGCAGTTTGTTATTTGGTCTTGTAATTATCAGGAATAGAAAAAGAAGAGAAAGAAAAACAAACAAACAGACTAAACACTCCAGAAGACAGCTTTTGCCAACACTCAGGAAACCTAATATTCCTGAACTCCAAATTCCCACAATTTTTAATTGGGTTTTATATCAAGCAATATGAATTTTCTCAACATTAAGTGAACCTTTTTATAAGTCATGAACTGCACAACTACGTTGACATAATTGACTCTACCTGAATATATGATACCCTATGGTCATGCAGTTTTTTACCCTGATGGTACATAAAAGAAAAAAAAAATAGGTAGCAATAACACCACTATTCCTAACAGTGCTTTATTGCTAGGAATATCTGAGTTCAACAGCTGCCTTCAAAGTCTACTTACTGTCATGATTTATGTTCTCCATCACTTTCAACTAAATTAGCACAGACCTGCTACATTCAGGATATGACTACCTGCTGAGGAAGAATAAGGCAAACAACAGAAACAAATGAAACCCCAACTTGACAGTAAGCTGTGCATGAAAGTTCAATTTTTCTGTGTAGGTAAAGTTGGTAAGATTCACAAAAAAATATGTTTTCTTACAAATTTAAAAAATGAGTGCTATGAATTATAATCAATAAATGTTCTCTAAATTCTAGCTGCATTTATTGGCAGATGTTCAGGTGTTTGGTACAGTGGCAGTGTCGTGGTTTAGCCCCAGCTGGCAACTAAGCAGCACACAGCTGCTTGCTCACTCCCCCACAGTGGGACGGGGGAGAGAATTGCAAGAGTAAAAGTGAGGAAACCCATGGGTTGAAATAAAGACAGTTTAATAGGTAAAGCAAAAGTCACGCACACAGGCAAAGTATAACAAGGAATTCATTCACCACTCCCCATGGGCAGGCAGGTGTTCAGCCATCTCCAGGTAAACAGGGCTGCATCATGCGTAATGGTTTCTTGGGAAGACAGACGCCATCACTCTGAATGTCCCTCCATGCCTTCCTTCTTCTTCATCCCAGCTTTATATACCAGGCATGATGTTATATGGTATGGAATATCTCTTTGGTCAGCCTGGGTCAGCTGTCCTGGCTGTGTCCCCTCCCAGCTTCCCATGCACCCCCAGCCTTCTTGTTAGCAGGCCAACACAAGAAGCTGGACTGTCCTTAACTACTTAGCAACAGCTCAAAACATCAGCATGTTATCAAGATTTTCTCATCCCAAATCCAAAACACAGCCTTATACTAGCTGCTGTGAAGAAAATTAACTACCCTGGCTGAAACCAAGACTTAACCATGTTAAGTAAATGACCTGAAAGACAGAACATAGTACACTTTCATGGCTGTAATCAGGATTCAACTCTTCAATTTGTACGTGGGAGCCAGGAAACCTGACCACTCTAGCTGACATACATAAAATTCTATACTTTCTTGGGCTGGATGCCCCAGTTAAATAACCTACATGGTGTTTCATGAAATTATCTTATTAGTCTCACTGGTCATTTTATCTATGGTCAAATTAGAAAAAACATTTGAAACTTACAAAAGTAATTACAGAGGTTGAAGAGTAGGTGGAGACAAATATGTGAAAGCTTTAAAAAATGTCAAAAATCACATTCAGATGAATACAAAACTTAATGAACCCAAACTCCATTCTTCATCCATCTGGATTTGATAGTGGTGTGCAGATTCTTTGAATGCCTTTGACAAAGCATAGCAACAGCTTTGAGTAAATGAGCTATAGGATTTATTATTTACTAAAGCAAGAGTTTCCTACCAAATACCCTAAGAAATCCCTAGAGGTTCCCTAAATCATAGAGCATTCCCTAAATCACAGTTATGCTTCCCCTGGTTCTGGATTCAGCTGATCCCAAAAGAGTTTACAGAAGCATAGAAGCACAGAAGTACAAGTCTGTCCCAACTGGTCTTGAAAGAATAGCCCTTTGCAGGTTATTTTTTGGCTAAGGCCAAGTGACCCCTGATCTAAGCACAACAGTCAGTGTGTCAACACAATAGAAACTTACCAGGCAGAATAAACAGTTGCTGTACACAGTGGTAAAATGTTGAAATGGAAGCAGAAATGCTTAGAAAGCAATGTGTTTCATTGTTTCAAACCATTCTAGCCCATTCAGCATGACACCACATAGTCTCACGTTATCAATTGCAACCATATTCAAGCACGATGCAGACACTGTAGCTCTCTGTTATGTGTACAAGAAACAATGCTTTCATCAGTAATTGATATGTAACATAATATAATATAGTCCCCGCTCATTGCAGGAGGGTTGGACTAGGTGACCTTTAAAGGTTCCTTCCAACCAAAACCATTCTATGATTCTATGATAATAAATATATCAGAATATAATACTCCCTCATCCCCAAGATACCTAACGTATCTTTCTACATACCTGGTTGATATGTAGAAAGAGAGACAACCACAGCCCACTGCAAAAAGTAAAAAACTTGTAGTGTATGTGTCTCTCTTCTCTGCAGACAGTTTTGATGTTTTTGTAAAATGAATTGCATTTCAATGAGCCATGACTTCTTGAGTTTTAGTCCACAATCTCTAAATCAGATCTTAGCCCAGTCTAAAGAGAATTGAAAGTGTAGTACATGTACTGGTGATACTAATTTGTCGCAGATCTAGGTCCCTACTGTATTGAATTATTTCTTAAAATATTTTATTCAGATATTCCACACTTTTGAAAGGTTGTCTTGACTTTTATGGAATATGCGTGGATAATAAATTAATGAATTGAAAGTTAAAGTTGCAAAAATAAGGTCTATCACTTTGATTTTCATATTGATGGTTGGACTTGATGATCTTAAAGGTCTTTTCCAACCTTAATGATTCTGTGATTCTGTGATTCCACCTACAGTTTCACAGATTTGTATAGTTAATTTTGATGTTTATGCTATATGTTTCCTTACCATAAGGAAAAATGGTTTGATTTACTGATCTTTAATCAGCATTATAAGAAATAGAGAAGCTAAAGCACGTATGGTGTTAAAAGTGAACAAGTAATAGGAAAGTATTTTTAAAAATAAATAGCAATTTTATTGAAATTCGAGTATTTCTGCAGTTTTAAAATATTTTATTTTAATTGCTTATTATTTACATACATACTGAGGTTTTAGATCCGTTCAAGTTATACTATACAGCAGGAAATGTTCACTAGCTTCCTACTTCACTAGCAGTATAAAGTATCTGTGGTCTTGTAATAAATAATGAAGGAGGATGTCTCATGGTTTAAGTTTTGCTGATGTGTTTTTTTTTAATTGGGTAACTAGTTGTGGATATATTTTCTTTTTCTTTTTCCCACAATTATGATAGATTATAAAGAAAAATGTTAAATTTGACCTCTTGTGAGGGTTCTAACAAGGCCTTGTAACATTTGTTTAAATATGGTAAATGGAAACTGTATTGAATGTCATACAGAAATCTGCATAGATTTAGTTTTCAGCTCACCTATAAGATCTGAACTTACCATAAAGTCTTGCAGTTCAATACATTTGAATATTAATACTTCGGCAAATCAGGAAGAGACTAAATTAGACATAGTCTTAAACACTCTTTTCCCCAGTGTTAGTGTGATTTGTTTAGTCTTCTACCGTAGCTTACTTCTTAAAAGAGCACAATAGATGTAAGGAGCAATCTTGGCATAGAGTTTTTAAATACACTAATGTTTTTCCAATTAAGGAACAAAACCCACAAAATTACAGACCATTAAGAACATATTTCTCAATTCAGTATGCCTTTTTCCAGATGCTCTTTCCCATAACAGTATCTTTGTAGAAAGATGAGTGGTTGTACTCAGAATAAGAGGGTTTTAACCTATCTCATCAGGGTTGTCAGCTCCCCTTTCTGCCCTTTCTCTCCATCAGCTTGAGTAACATCTCTTTATAGCATAACACTGCTTCTTCCTGATAACTCTGTTCACATCATGAGATCACAAACCTCTGCGTGGTGCTTTTATTGCCAAAGACATCTCTTTCTCATGCCTCATACAACCCTAATGTTTCTTGGTTTTCTTCACCCTCTTTTTTTACAGGAGCAAGTTTGTAAACTGGGATGTTGAATACAGGATGTTCTCTGTTCTTAGGGCTGTATTAATGCTCTGTTAGATTTGCAGTTCCAATTGAAATTGAAAAGACATCTGAGAAGCTAAAGTTTTTAATATATATACCTAGAGACAGTTTCCCCAAAACTGCACAGCAAACTTTCACATACAAATCAGCTTTTATTTCATGGAAATTGAATTTTCTTTCCTTAATTAAAAGGATAATACAAAGATTTATAGTGCTTGATTCTCACTTACAAGCTTCCTATATGTTTTACTGATAATGTATATGATGCTTAAACCTTTCTAAAACTCAGACTAAAGAGATGAAGAAAATGCGAGTGTTTAAATAAGAGTCAGATTTGGCATGTTTTAACTTTTGCAAACTCTGAAAAAAATCCCTCTTTTTTTTTCCAAGACATGGTATTATTTTGCTCTGTTTCTATTCATGTAATTAACTTTGAGTTGGTTATTATATCTTTTTCCAGGCGTAGTCCTCTACACATAAGATACCCAGTGAGTAAAGCTAGAAAGATTTTGCATGAAAACATTAAAAATATAAAAGTGGTTTAGATTAGTGAAATGGAGAATGGTATAGGTTTAAATGGCTTTCAACTTTTTAGAGCTATTGCTTAGTTCTATATTTTTAATAGTGACAGCATGTTCATTTCATTGAATGATGACATCCTTTTGAAAAAGTGGTAAGAGGAGTCATGGAACATTTGAGTAAGCACTGCTGATTTGTGGTTGCAGCTCTTGATGCCTGCAGTGTAACTGCCAAGCAGAATTACTGTATCTGCTGTTTATTACACTCCAAATGATTGACCTATGTGAATTCTCCTTACCTTGAGCCCAACAAACTGCTGACCTATTTCAAACTTCAAGTAAGTAAAACAGTGACTTTGGAGCCAGCTCAACACTGTTAGTCAGACCTGCATCAAATAAGTTCCCCACTTCCATTAGGACTGTCACTTGAAAGTAACTGACTGGAACATAAAATAATTGTCTCTTCTTGCCTTCTTCACAGATTGTCGAATCACTTTTTTATCCCACAATAGAATGATGGCAGGGTAAATTTGCACACTCAGACTCCAAAGTTATTTAAGAGCATTGAACAAAATACATTTTTGTCTGAGGAACATTAATAAATAACATTTCAGATTCCACTGTTCATTTAAAATTGATCTTGAAATGACTGATGACTAATTAGAGAATATTATAGTTTTTCTCAGCTGCAAAGGCATCAATGTTTTCACTCCATATAACTCTTAAAAAATTCTAATAGGGAAGAAAAAGCTGGAGAGAAGAACAAAAAAAGAAAAAAAAAAAAGAGGTGAAAGTAATAAAGCTTTTTATAAACATCTGAATTTCCCTGTATGTCCGAGATCCATGCTAGGACTTTCAGAAGATCTACTAAACTTTGCTGGACCTGTTGACATTTTCATAAAATATATAATACGTGTATATGGTACATTACATAATAAATTTATAATACAGAACATTACAGTAGGAAAAGATATAGTTATCTGTGAAAAATCATCAAATGTAAGTAATGTAAAAATATTTGGAAACTGCAATTTTTTATTGGAAAGCTGCTCTAATTTACCCTGAATTATCAGTAAAAAAGGAAGTTAAAAATAAGTTTCCTAAGAACTAACACGCTTAGAAGATTTGCAAGGTCATTCATGGATGCAAACTACATGGACATATGGCTGATGACCTTGTTTTAGAAAGGAGAAGAATGAGGTTGACGAGTTGATCTCCCATGGTCCCATTCCTCCAGAGTAATTTTGTGATTCTGTGGTTGCTGGGATCTCATTAAAAAGACAGGGAGACATAAGTCTGACATTTTAAAGGGTTTTATTGAGAAACATGAAAAAGAAATTGGAAGGAAACACTTAGAAATTAAACCACCAAAAATGAAAGAAGAAAAATAGTTAGAGACTATCATAACATTTTAGTGTTCATACCATTTTAATGACCATATCATTTTTTTTTTGTGATGCATTGCTATTAATGACCAAATTAATATGATCTAAGAAGCTTCTTTTAGCATTAAAGTGGTTATCTATATACTACACTGTCGTGGTTTACCATGGTTTAAACACCATGCAGCTGCTCGCTCACTCCTCCATGGTGGGATGGGGAGAGAATCGGAAGAGTAAAAGTGAGGAAATTCATAGTTTGAGATAAAGGCAGTTTAATAAGTAAAGAAAAAGCTGTGCTCTCAAGCAGAGCAAAACAAGGAATTCATTCACCACTCCCCATGGGCAGGCAGGTGTTCAGCCATCTCCAGGGAAGCAGGGCTGCATCACGCGTAGTGGTTTCTTGGGAAGATAGACACCATCATCACTCCGAACGTCCCTACACGCCTTCCTTCTTCTTCGTCCCAGCTTTATATACTGGGCATGATGTCATATGGTATGGAATATCTCTTTGGTCAGCCTGGGTCAGCTGTCCTGGCTGCGTCCCCTCCCATCTTCCCATGTACCCCCAGCCTTCTTGTTAGCAGACCAGCACAAGAAGCTGGGCTGTCCTTGACTGCTCAGCAACAACTCAAAACGTCAGCGCTTTATCAACATTTTCTCATCCCAAATCCAAAACATAACCTTACACTAGCTTCTATGAAGAAAATTAACTCTACTCTGGCTGAAACCAGGAGATACACCAAATTCTTAACAAAAAGCAGATATTACCTAGAGTTTCATATATTTATCTAAGTTATCAAATGATATTATCCTGGAAAGGTAAGCTTCTTCTCCCTTACACAGAGAGGCTAGTATAATCATGATTATCAAATCACCTAGCAAAAGACAGGCTAAAATATAATAGATTGCAAATCCCCTGCAAAATCTCTTTTCATTTGAAACAACTGCTTTCAACTGTAGGAATTAATCCTGAGGGAAGTGTGGATAAAAGTGGATAAAAGTTTCTCTTTCACTTCTCAGTTTTTCAGTACCTGCCACACTTTTGTCTTACCTGCATTATCTTTTATATCCTTGAGGTATTTATTTTTTTGTTTGTTTGTTTATTATTGCTTATCATTTGCAATCTGGGTATATCTAAGAAAAAAACATGTTCTAGAAAGATTTTGAGGGAACTTTTCGGAATTCAAACTTTGTGGTAATATTTTAAACTTTAAACTCTCATTTGCATGGTATTCTTTACATTCGCTTGGAATGTACTGTGTGAGAAAAAAGACAGAAAAGTTAATAAATCTTACATTAAGTTTCATTAGGTGGGAACAAAACAAAATGGAGACTAGAAAGATGGGGGGGAAGAGAAAACTGGTAAAAGTTAATGCTGTTGAGAAGTAAATCCATGGCCATTTAGGAACTTTCCTAATGTTGTTGATTTTGCATAGGAGGCTTTCAAATGTTATAGCGATGGGGCAGAAGAAAACTTGAGTGGTATCAAGAAAAAGGGGAGAAGAATAACTGGAAAAGAATGAACTTGGCTAAGAGAGCTGGTAAAAACTAATGAAAGCTAATGAAAAGAATAGCAAATGTTAAAAATAGAACCAGTTTGGGGGAATTTGAAAGGTAAAAGTAAGAAAGTAAAGTATAGAAGAAAACGTACCCAGAAAGAAAACAAGCAGTAGATAAAGATTTTTTCATTAATCAACATAGAATTCTTCTTCCTTTGAGAAAAAAGTGTAAGATAAGTATATAAGTAATATAGCGTAATATAATAATAGGACAATATAAATGCATATCCAGAGAAGACTATCAAAGATATTTCCTTCTTAGGGTACAGTTTTATTTTTTTATTTTTCAGTAGCAGAATGTAAATAGTTGAGAAAGAAAAGTTAAATGTCACATTGTGTTATTTGGTTAAGTGAATCACAATTTGACCAGTACACAGAAGATCAAAGGATCTGACTTATTTGTGCAATAAAAAGAAATGCAGTACCTTGAAATTTAATGCAGTTTGAAATTTTCTTGATGTACATTTAAGTATAAGGTACCAAGATCATCTGTAAAAATGTCTAAAAATGCTCAAGTGAAGGTACTTAAATTAAACAATTACTTTTAAAAAAATGAATAGATTTATGCCAATAAACTAAAGTAGCACTCAAAAATTTACTACATTAACATTATACAAGCTCATGTAAAACCTGAGGTCTCCTACAGGAATCTGCAGATTTGAACTGAATTTAAGAATTATATCTGAAAACCTTGTAGATCCCATTTGTTCCTATAAGATATTTATAAGAGTTTGATACTTCAAGATTTAGGTGGCAATATTTATCTCTATAATAGAAATAGAATTACATTGTAGTTTCTCTACATGTACTCTATCATAAAACAAGCAAAACAACATTATTTGAATTGTATATCCATGGAGTTAAATGCACTCCATAATTAGTAAAACATAGCCGAAAAGTTGCATGAGAACAGTCCTTCTAGCCCAGCATCCTGCTTCTAGAGTAGGTAACAGAAGGCGGCAACTCTTCTTTTACTGCTTTTGATTGCTTGAGTGGGATAGTGATGGTCAGTCCCCACTTCTTTCCTAACAGATGAGAGAACATCATTAGTTTGTCTATTTTTCAAATATTTTTTCCATCATTACTATCAATGACAAGTTATATGACAGACTCCAATGCAGTATTACAATCAGCCTCATCATCTTCCTCTGGGATGCTACAAAGTGGTTCCAAAACCTCATTAATATCTACATGGGGAAAGATACTTTCACTGTCTGACTAAGAAAACATAAGTCATTGACCTTTTTTCCCCTGCTGCCTAAATGAGGATCCAGGGTATTCAAATACAAGGATAATATTTTTGTGTCTTCCTTTTTAGTTTCATCAACCTTTTATTATTTTACACCGAGTTTACAATGGCTTGATTTGCATCCACTTTATTTATAACAATCCAATATGTAGGTGCAGGTTCTTTTCTCAAATTTTATGTTTTCCCTTAGCCCTCTATACATATTATGTCTTGCTCTGTTATTGTCCCTTGCAATGCAGCCGCAAATGGTATTTAATTTCTTTCACCATCCTTGAATATTTGCTTCCTTTTCTCACTTGTACGAGTTTCTATTCCCTCATTTTTTATACAGAATACTGTTCTTTCTTTAATGACTGCTTCTTACTTGAATGAAAGAAAGACAAACAAAGAAAAACTGAACACACCCAAACAAAATATCATGTAGTTTTATTATCTCCTTGAAATTCCTGGGGCACTAACTCTTTTAACCAACAAGGTCATGAAGAATGTGCCAAGTCACCTGTAACAACTCCCAGTCCGTGGAGATCACTTGGTGAACGTTAGTACAGAGAATGCCTAGAGTGCCTGTACTTCCATAGTGACCTTATGACTCTGACAGCTGTGCTCTTCAGCAGTCATGGATGGGATCACACTGAGAGGAAATCTGTTGACCAGAACTTCCTGGTGGATATTTGGTGAGACTTCCACTTTGATGTGCCGCTCTCTTTACTATGACTGTCTGGAAATGAACAGCTGGAACCACTCCAGTTTATATTTTAATACTTTCTGGAACTGTTTCTGTCATAAGTTTGACATCTTTCAGGGACAATAGTTCTGCCTTGATGCCCTGAGGAAGATGGGATGGTTTTCTTTAAGTGTGTTTCATGCTATCCAGGTGCACTTCCTGTTCTTTTGAGCATCTATTCTGACACCAATGATCTATCTTGGTTACTGGTTTAAATATGGTTGTAGACTTGCATGAGATGTAGTGAATTTACTTGGTCTATAATATCATGTATTGTTTATTAAGTCAAAATACAGGAAATTTATTGTGAAAATTTACTAAAATGTGGAGTTTAACACTGAAATACACACACACACATAAAAGCTGTAATTATATCACCTGTATATATCGGATTTGAAGGAAACCAAAGGACCACATCATTTATTTTTTCAAAGATTTAATATTTTCTTATGGATTCCTTTCCTCTGATTCCAGGACTACTTTCATTTTGCTGGCTGAAGTCTTCTGTCTGTGATTTTGCTTCCTCTTGATACCTCTGTGAATTTGCCTGAAAGCTGTCATTTTCTTACTTTCAGGTTGTACTGTGTACACATTCATGTCAACACTTTCTTTCTCAAAGCTTACTGTTCTGAGATCTTCCATCACATGTTTGTTTTGTTTCAGTCCCAACTCTCACAGCTCCAAGATATGGGACTTCCTATAGGCTTTGATATTAAACTCAGAATATGCTTTCTGGTGCAATTAATGTGAATTTGATCATTCTTTATTTTAGTCTTTGCAGAGAACTCAATTTCTTTCTCAATCCACTACAGGTTCCTACTGTGTCAGGCATTTTCCCTGTGAAAGAGTATTTAGAAGAATAGGTTGAGTTTTTTCCAAAATTACTAATAAATATTATACTTTTTTTTTAACAGACATAAACAACTTTCCATATCAATAGTTAAATGTTTGTGGACTTAACATTTCTTTCATGGATGCTGGGCTGTAAATCTCTCTGCGGGCTCTGTGAGAAAAAAAAAAACCATAATTTGTCTCTTTATAAATGTGATTTTATATTCCAGTGCTCTGCTCTTCAGAAGAATGATAGACAGGTAAACAGAGCCAAGCACAAAAAAAACCCCAACACTGTCATAAGAATCTATGCAGAATGACACCAAAACAAGTGTGCCACAGTCAGCTACAGAAGTTGCTGTTAGTCCATCTTAATTTTATGTTAGGAAACTAACGTTCTCTATCTGGATTTGCCTCACACTTTTAAACTTTTTAACAACCTATTAAATGAAAAGATAAAATACACTTCTAACCTTCCCTTAACTTCTCAAACTTTAATTTTCTCTGTGGTTCACCTTTTCCTCTGAAACATTTTTCACCCCTAATAATGTCACATGACTTTGGCAGTGTGCATGGTTAGTAGAAGTACCATATGATGTGATTCTGAAATACAACTCTGGGTCTTTTTTTTTTTTTTTCCTTCAAATAATTGGTGTTTTTATACATAAATAAGGTAATTGTCTTTCATGGTTATATAACACTCATCCATGATGGTTTGGTCTGCTAAAAGCAGGAAAAAGGACTTAGCTTGGAGTTTATAATGTGAAACTGGAAATTTAGGATTAATTTCCAGTTTACAGATACAAACACTCATGCACACAGAAAAACATCCCATCTCACTCTACTTAATTAAGGTGGTTTTGCAAAGAAATATCTGGCCAGCACTATTTTTTCACATATTCATTCTTGCCTCTGACTCATTCAATCACATTAAGTATTGTATTTCCTGATGATACTATGATTTTGAACAAAAGAAGTAAAGAGCAGCAATATTTTTCTACTTTTTAATTCTACTGGCAAAATGAAAGTATACAGTAAGTACTGGTGAGGAGCAGATTCTTTTGAAAGGGCAAAATGTTATCACAATACTTTGTTGGATTTTTCCTTATTGGACTATAACTCAACAAGATAGGTCAGAAGGATGGTAAGTCAGTTCAAACGTATCGTAAAGGAAGCTGTTTATACTGGCAGTTTAAAAGCTGATCACTGTAGATACATTGCTTCTGCGGTTATAACAGTAAGACAAATAGTAAAATACATATTCAAATTAAGAAGAAAAAAAAAAGGTAGGGAAATCATTCTGCTAACCCACAGAACTAAATGCTTCTGAATTCCTTAACAATGAAGAGTAAAGCTCTATTACTGTGAACAAACGAGCCATGAGACATCATCATTAATACAAAGATAAAATAAAACATTCAGGTTTTGATGAAAACAGGGGAGAGAATTTCCTTTTATAATGTGTGCTTGAATTAGAAATGTGCCAGAGGTAAGGAAAGTGAGCAGCTACATTCTCCCTTGAAGTATTAAAACATAACTCCTACTCATTACAATGGGAACTAAAGCAGTTTTTATATAATCAAAGCATCATGGGAAGTTTCCAACCTCCATGTGTGAAATTCTTAAAACATTCTCAAAAGACAAAAGAGAATAATACAACAAAAAATGGGAGAGTAAAAGAAATAAATGTGTTTTTTCTTATATGCTATCTAGGGTATATGATCAGTATATATTATTATATGTGGTCTAATATATATGATCAAAATCCACATTTCCAGAAACAAAGATTTTGAATAATTGTAGTAATTACCAACCACATTGGACTTCCTAACTTCTCTGCTTTTTCTGTTGTGTTATCACAGTGATTTATCTATTACATTGGACTCTCAGTATGAAAGCAAGCTGTGTTATACGCTCCAACCAGTCATTGTAAGGAAGTGGGTATCTTAACTGCTGTAGGTCTTAATGGCTCCTGGTTGCCCAGTACCATTTATCTTCCATTCTGCAGTTTCACAAATGCTTTCATGGCCAAACAGGTAGGATCTTAGTATAAACTGTGCAATTGCAAGCTTGCAAAAACTGTGCTTCAGAGACTGATAAGAAATTGTCAGCAAATCAATCTATAATCCACAGGTCATAATTATTCTAAACTTAATTTGTTGCCTTCCAATACCAGATCAGGAGCAAAGCAATAACAGCAGCTGATTCTGAAAGAGGCAAATGGACTGGCAGCATCTAGAGTTATGAGTGATTCACCACAAATAACCTTAGCAACAGAGACAGGATTGATAGAAGGAAGTGAGGAAGGAAGGAGGGAAGGAAAGAGGTAAGAGAGGAAGGAAAGAGGAGAGGGGAAAAGGAAGGGAGGGAGAGAATATAAAGGGAGGGAGGGAGGGAGGGAGGGAGGGAGGGAGGGAGGGAGGAAAGGAGGGAAGGAGGGAAGGAAGGAGGGAAGGAAGGAGGGAAGGAAGGAGGGAAGGAAGGAAGGAAGGAAGGAAGGAAGGAAGGAAGGAAGGAAGGAAGGAAGGAAGGAAGGAAGGAAGGAAGGAAGGAAGGAAGGAAGGAAGGAAGGAAGGAAGGAAGGAAGGGAGGGAGGGAGGGAGGGAGGGAGGGAGGGAGGGAGGGAGGAAGGAAGGAAGGAAGGAAGGAAGGAAGGAAGGAAGGAAGGAAGGAAGGAAGGAAGGAAGGAAGGAAGGAAGGAAGGAAGGAAGGAAGGAAGGAAGGAAGGAAGGAAGGAAGGAAGGAAGGAAGGAAGGAAGGAAGGAAGGAAGGAAGGAAGGAAAACTGTAATCACTGGGGACTTCATTGTTCCAAATGCGTAAAATTGGGGGTCCTTTCTTCAAGAACAAAACATGGAAATTTATGCTGTTTTCAATTAAATGGGACGAGACTTTAAGTATATTGACACATTTGAAGGAAATGTCATTAACAAATGTCATGCTTGGCCTGTTCATATCAGTCATCCATCTGGCAGACAACTAAAAATCTATTGTTATGGAGCTGGACTGAACTTGATCTTTTTGTCATGGTGCAAGAAAATTAAAGTTGCTCCTGTATAGATGTTTGGTCTTTTTTTTCCTAAAATTGACACACTATTGCTTCTCCAAACTCACTGAATAGCATTACAGGATTTATCCTACTGCGAAATGTGCCAATATTCCAAAAGATATAGATTGTACTTACACAGTAATAAAGACACCTTCATTAGTATTCAGATGAGTTTTGTAATTAAAGTCAATATCCTTCTGTGAATGTCCAAATCATAAGTGCAACTATAGAGATTACATTAATTTTATGAACATCTGTGCAAAATTCATAAAATCATGCTGATCCTGATGTTTTGCCAGCTTCTTGCTTTTGAGGCTTATTAAAGGATCAAAATATGAAAAAACTCTCTGATTTTGGTAAATATACATCTTTTAAAATACACCAAAGGGATGGGCAGTGTAGCTCAGTAAGGAGATGTGCAATCTGATCCAGGTCTGCAAGTTACTGAAATTGATCTCTTGAAGTGTATTTTGGGCCTCGGACTACCATAATAATTCATTATAGGAGATTATTGCTTTGTACAAGACAGACAATCATGGTAGACTGCACAAGTTAATTTACACTCTTTGAATGAATCCTGCTTGCTTTAGATAGATAGTGAACTAACTTTCAAGACTATGGGAAGAAAAAACCCAAAAGAACCCTTCTCTTACCACAGACTGGGAGTAGGGAAAAAGCTGCAGTGTGTTCAGTCTGCAGAGTCAGTTACCTGGACTTGCAAATTTGGCCTCGATAAACTGGAAGATTATCAATTTATACAGCAACTCTTAACTTCTAGGCCCATTTATGAAGGATTAGTCTTGCTGCTGTCATTAGGAGTGTTTCTCTTCCTTTCTTTCCATGTATTTACACTTGCTAAAATATAGGTGTTTGCTGCTGTTTCATAGACTTTGGAACATGAAGGGCCTCTGCATGGTCCTGAAGGATATGACACGGGACATGGAAGAGAAGTCCATCTTGTGAAAGCCAAGTGGGATTCTTGAGGGAATCTCAGATGAAACTAGTCACCTATTTTTACACCATTGAATACTCTGATTTTTTACATGGAGCAAGAATTTGGTCCTTTAACTTCAGCATGGCAGTTTAGATTGTTAGAAACAGACTAACATGGATCTGCCTTACCTTACAAAAAGACAAGTTTGTAGGTCCTATACTTTATCTACATGAGTTGCCCTGTAGATACCAACAAGAGTTGCATATGAAGGTCTTAAAGCAAGTGGATTGTTACCAAGTGTGCCTTTACTTATTTTACTGTCTGCTTAAGTAAAACCACAACAAAACATAAAATTAAAATCAAAATATATGTTTTCTGACAGCATGATTCTGTCACTAATAGGGCTCAGAAAGAGCTCAGAAGAAACTGGTGCGGAAAAGGTATGAAAGGTCTTCCTTAGTCCTCAGATATATTTTCAAAAAGGTTGCTTTTTGATAAGTCACTTTTCTGCTTTCCAAGAGTGTGCTTCAGCAATGCTGTTCCTCAAGGTAATTTACAGCAACAATGGTTTAAATAATAATTATAAAGAACTGAACCTAAACTATTATTTTGGTTTGATTCTTTATTCAAATGACACAGTCACTGTCTTGTGTTATATAATATCAAGTGTATTGTAATATTTTAAACAACTTTGTTACATGTTAACACCTTTTTCCTATTTCACATCTTTTGTTTAATTTCTCTGTCTCTGAAGTAATATCATCGGCACAATAGAGTGTGTAATGTCTCTGTCTATCATGAAACTTGTTAGTGCACGGATTGTAAACTAGAAGACAGTAATGGATCCTCTGAAGCTTTATAGTGTCAGAAAGATTGCTGCACATGAACATTAAATTCATGTGCTGAAAGGCCTTGTGATTTTATGTTGAATAATATCCCCATTCATATGCAGTAGCTGATTTTCTTAACAGATGGCTTTTGTACTTTTCCTACTAAAGGCTCGTATTTTAAATGCCATCTTTGAGTTGCAGGAGTACAGAAGATAATTTTAAACTGGTAATTTCTAATTTTGTTTCTGTTTAAATAGCATACCAACTAATAACTGTATTGGCTTTAAATTCCTGAAACATACTTATTCTACATTTTAAAAATTATTCAAGCTATGCCCAAATTAAAACAGGTTTTAATGAAACAGGAAAAAAATATCTGAGCTATGCAGTTTACAGTGTTTTTTCAGATGTACCCCTACTCATTCTTGCTGTAGTGCAGATGTTCAATGTTTAAAAAACAGATAGGTACAAGACAAAACTCTGTACTCATGACTGCAATACGTCCAACCATCTGGTGGAATACATCAAACATTTAAGTCTGCATAGCAATATCACACAATGCTACAGAAAAAAAAAAGGGGGTAAGAATTCCATTCGTTTGAAAATTTCTTTCTGTATGGTATAATTCAACTGTCATTGAAGTAAATTACAAAGCTAGTACTGAATTTGATAGGACCTAGATTTCTCATATAGCATATTTATTTATTTATTTATTTTATTCTATTTTTATTTTATTTAAAATTACAATGTCACTTTAGAAATGTGGAAATGACATTTCAGGAGAAATATTTCTGTTATTTATATGTTTGCAACTGTGGAAATGACTGTAAATTCAGAGGACACCTTATTAAAATACAACTCTATGTGGCTAAACAGCACTTTTTTTTAAATGGAAAGATACATATTTGCCCATCACACTAACTTTCTTACTGTGTTCCCAACATACACCTGTTCTTTCACAAACACAGGGACACTCCTGGAAAGTATCTCCAACATCACTCTACCCACTAGTGACATGGGTGGTCTTAGATATCAGTCCTAACACATTAGCATCACTTCCTGTGGTATTCTGTGCCATTAAGAAATTAGAGGAGTATTCACAAAAGTTAATTTTCATTCAGGGTAACAAATCTTCCTAAGCTTATTTTATAATCTGTAGAGAGAAATTTACAAATAGTTCTTTTATATATATCCACACAGGTGGGAATGTTAACAGATTATTATTTTTTTTAGAATCAGAAGGTACTCCCCCAGTCTTGTGACAGTCATAAATTTTTTACTGTCCTGAAAGTTACTAATTTATATTGTTAACCCAAAATCCATTCCTGAACACAGAATCAGCAGATAGAAATTAGGGCTTAATCTTCCTTTTCCCCACTAATTCTCTGTAAATATGTCACCTTATAATATTAATTTAGGAACCAGAGAGGAATTTCATGCCACTAGAAAAATGCTGCTTACCGGAATCTGTCAGTTGCTGGCTATGCTAGCTTTAAGTCATGAATGTATGAACAGAGACATATAGCAGAAGAGATTAGAACATTATGTTACAGATAAAAATTGGGCAGGTGAAACAACTGCAAATCCTGATATTGGAAGGGGATGCAACTCTGATCTTTACACATGGTAAGAGTGATGTAGCTACACGGTCTCAATCCCACTGAGTGATGCAAGAATACATATACTTGGTCAAGCTAATGGGCAGCAGTACAGACTTTTCATAAACCTCCTGAGTACGTATGTGTTTGAATATACTTACTAGGAACAAATGTAAGAATAAAATTTTGACACTGGTAAAGCTGATATTGATTCATGGAAACTGAAAAGAAGACAGCCTAAAACTACATGTGCTTCTTGCTTAAGCAGGAGGCATAACGACCTCTCCAAAAAAATGTTATTGCATCTTCAGGGAGCAGTAGCAGACCTTTTGGGAAGTATCAGGACAAACTAAAACACAGCTTCAGATTCACAATAAACTCTCATTACCCTCTCGTATAGTAACAGTCATAGTACATCAAAGACACGGCATGTATGCCTTAGACTTTTTCTACACTGCACTATTTACACCTGAAATTTTTCATAAAATACAAGTAAAGATTGCTGAATTGAAAGAATGGCACTCAGATGGGGTTTTTTGTGCCTGCTGTCTTGTCTCAGTTTCCTATTTCCTGAGGCTAATATGAACAAAATAAGTCTTTTTAGGTAAATCTATAGAAAAAACCCCACAATCTCTGCACATGAAATATGGGTGATAAAAAAAACACTCAGAAAATATAACTAGAACCTAGATCATACCATATTGTATTGAAAGACAATGAGATGTGGATACAAACAAAAAAAAAACAGTAGTCCCTTTTCTACCCACCTTAAAACAGTGTTGATACTTTAAAAAAAGAAAAGGAAAACCCCCAAAATTCCTATCAGAATAAAGTACTTATTTAAAGAAGATCTGAATATAGAATAACAGTTAGTAAACTTTGCTTTTGCTTTTTTAGGTTTACGGCTTGCATGTTAGAAGTGTCTCTTGAAGAACAGATTTATACTCTGAATCTGAAAACATATCAACATATGTGTAGGCACACATGAACCTATTCCCTTCATTGGGACTGATCATATTAAAAAAAAAAAGGAGAGAGAGAGAGGTCCTAAGTCCTTGCATTTTAATAATTCTGCTTCTTTCTGATTCTTTTCCTTTAAGAGAGCTCTGAGGCATTTCGGCATTACTGGGACTTCCTGATTCATTTGAAAGTGCTCTTAGGATTGTCTGAAAAGATTTACTGCACATACCTAGCCCTTATATTGTGCCAGAAGATGATAGGATATGGAGCATTACTAGTTCATAATTATTTCAAGTTTGATCATTGATATGTAATTATAAATATTTAAAGTAAGCTTTGATAATATAGAACATAAAAATCCCATAGTCATCGTTACAGTCTGTTTTCTTTCAATTGCTCTTTTTAATAATTCCTGCATTATGAATCCACTTATACATAATAATAAATTAAAGAGTTAATTATGCACTAAAGTATTAATGAATAATATCCTTCTATATTAATAAGCATAAAGTAATGTTCTCTGAACTTTGTTAAACACTGGTAATTCATTCATAGCCAGTTCACAATTCTTACTTTTTCTAATCCAAAAAACTTTTTTTTAAGATTCTGAAGGGAAAACCAGGAACATTTTCTTTTTCTATTTTCACACATTTTATACTAGATTGGCATTGATTTCACTGTGTAAGTGATCTCCTTGCACATACTTGTGTGGTCCTTCAGAATGTGCAAATTAATCCAGCCAAAAGTAAAGTGGAAGCTTGAAGTCATGATATTTGCCAAAAATGAAAGTTAGATTCTATGCTTGTAATATTTGCACTTTTAAAATTAATGCTTTGAAATTTCACTATATCAAAATAGAGCCAAAATTTAATCCGTGCTTGATCAACTTTATGTAATCTAGAAAGAGAAATAAGATATTATCATAGCTTCAATAAGCATGGCACTTTCAGGCCAGCAATAATAATATCCACAACAAATTGTTCACAAACTGTCCATAATAAAAAACACACTTCACTCCAGTATTTGACTGATTATTGCAGGTGGGAATCTGGAATTATTCTAGAATTGACATATCTAGTCCAGTTGATATTTCTTAATGTGTTGATTGACATTGGATAGCATGTCCCAAAGTGTCCTTTTTGCAAAGGTGATCAGTTTATGCATAAATAATACATTTGTAAATAGTTGAAGCTGTTCCTGCAGGAAAGGTCACATAAGAGTCTTTTGCAAGTAGTTAAGACAGAGCTGTTTCATATGCAGTTAAGTTGCACCAATACCTATGAATTATGCATGTGTGGTGGTGGACATGTAGGACCACGGCTAGCTGGATCACAAAAACTAAACAAAAATAGTGATTCAAGCAAAACAGTGACTTAAATAATCTCTGTCGATTCAGCTGAAGATGCCACTGGAAGGACCCTTGCAACAGACTCCCACAACCATCAAATGGCTACTGGCAATCCTTAAGTGAGATTTAAATCCCTGTGTGAGTATTAGCCTATGCCAAGATCCCAATATTTTTCCCCACCTTTAACAAATACTTTCTCCAAGTGGTTTCAGAGAAACTGATGATCTTGGAAGTGATAATTCCCACTTTTAAATATGGAATATGACAAAATACCTAATATACTTTGGTACTGGACCCACACTATATAGTGGTGTTTGGTTGAGGTTCTTTGAAGGAACTGTATATGTTCTCAGAGAACTATTGGTTCTTTTCCAGAGGTTTCAAGGGACCTGCAGAGGTCATACAACTTTCTCTGATCTTGACTGTTGTTTTCATACTTTCTAAATAGTAAAGTGTAAAGGAGGAATAATTGATACCACATTTTCCATGTTACCTTACATCCTCCTTTGTATGACTCTACTGAACAATGAAGATAAGAAAGGCAGAGAGTTCATATGTACTTCTGACTGCCAGTGAGATAGATTTATTATGGAAAGCTCCTGAGAGACCAATTAATATCACCAGCGTTGTCAAAATATGTGTACCATGAAGAATACAAGCAGCCCATCAACATACTGTGAAGGTAAGGTCACTGAACATAAGAACACTAGGGGAAAATTTTAGTCAGAATGGAGTGAAAACTGAGCACTAATTAAGTGAATTGTAAAACATTCACAATGGCAAAATACTGCCTAGTCTATAACTACATTTTCTAGGAAGATGCATTATTTTTGTTAAAGAAGTACCACAGATAAATGCTGAAAAGTCATGATTGAATATTATCCCAACAAAGCTTGATGCTTCCTATCTGTGAGAGTGGTCATGGTTCAGAAATGAAGATGTTAATTTTTAACTTAGCTAATTCAGGTAAGGTTTCATTGCTTTATATTACAAAAGGAGATATTGTCAAATGTAGACATCTCCAACATTTAATTGCGATCCCTGGGGTTCACTGTTGTTCAGGAAATGCTGCTCAACTATTAATTGTATTCATCATTGTCCTATCAGTATAAACTAGGTAAGTGAGATTTGAGGTTGGGTATGATAGAAAATTTTTAGATATAACCAATATTATGGAGGAAAAGAAATTATTGCAGGAAGAATTACATAATCTAGAAGACTATGGGGTTGTTTAGTCTGGAGAAGAGGAGGCTGAGAGGAGACCTTATCTCTCTCTACAACTACCTGAAAGGGGGTTGTGGCGATGAGGGTGTTGGTCTCTTCTGCCAAGTAACTAGTGATAGGACAAGAGGAAATGGCCTCAAGTTGCACCAGGGGAGGTTTAGATTGGATATTAGGAAAAATTTCTTCACTGAGAGGGTGGTCAGACATTGGAACAGGCTGCCCAGGGAGGTGGTGGAGTCCCCATCCCTGGAAGTGTTCAAAAAATGTGTGGATGTGGCACTTCAGGACATGGTTTAGGGGACATGGTGGCGCTGGATTAAGGTTGGACTTGATGATCTTGAAGGTCCTTTCCAACCTAGTGATTCTGTGATTCTGTGATTCTGTGATTCTGTGAAGACTGGGATGACAGAAATACTAATACAAATTACATTTTGCCTTTACCATTGTCTAAGTTATTGCCAAAGCAAAGGCATTGAAGCAGTGTCTACATTGTGTTTAAGAGCTTTGAACAGTAGTTGATGAAGTCAGCTGTGTTCTCTGACTAAACATCACAAACCCATTATAATATCTGTAGAGTATTTATGACTTGGGCAACATGCTGTATGAGGACAGATGAAATTAAGCTGGGTACAGACTCAGTCTGACCATGCTCCAGGATAAGACGTTTCTACCAGTGACTCCAAGACCAAGTGATCTAACTGAAAATGGCACAAGCATATCTGATCGTACATTAAAAGGATGACCATAAGCTTTGATTTGTACTTTCCAACCACACCTGTGGAGGGGGGTGGGGGAAGGAAAAAAAGGGAAAAATGTACACACATGCAGTGTATCTCTGACAGCAAATACAAATCCAACAGTAAAGTTGACCAAGGTACCTGGCAACTGGCCATGAAACAACCTTTGCAAAATTTTGTGTGGTTAAAGAGTTTGACACAAGTTGGGCTTAAGTTTCTACTTGTAGTCCTGTAGCTGTCATTCTTCTGTCTCTCAGTTTATAATAGAAATTTGTACCACACAGGTACATTGTGAGATCAAATACATTAATGATTGATTTTTAAAAAAACATATTTTTTTAATTTTATTTTATCTTGGTAGTGTTGTGTATATAAATGCCTAAGTAAATATAAGTCCTCATGAACCAATATTTTTTTTGTTTTTTCACTGTAATGGTATTAGATTTCAGCAATATAACACCTAAATGCTTAAAATCAAAACTGTTCATCACATTAGTGTGGTCTTCAGATGTGCATTTGTGTGCAAGACGCAGTTTTGCAACACCCTATGACTTTTTGAGAAACAAAGCTCATTGAAGCAAAGTCAAGGTAGGGTTTTAAGAGTAGAATATCCTGAGGCAAAGTCTGTCATGAAAGTAAACAACCTCTCCTCAAGTAAGTGGTAGCAGATACAATTATACTAGCATGCAAAGTTCTCAGAGACGTTCATTAACCTTTACAATGAATAGCGAACACTCTCCAAACTACGTATATATCCTTGTATAGACAAACAGGTTACATCCTACCTCTATATAAACATAAAAAATCAACTTGTTTTCAAGTTTTATCTCTAGATCAACCTTAATACTATTGTTTTGAGGGCTTTTTTGAGAACATATAGTGAGATACGTGGTGAAAATAGCTCTATTTCTGCAAAGCTGAGATAAGTAAGTATTACTGACTTGTGGTTTGGTATCATTTATTTGTGGTAAAATATAAAGAAAAAAATTGCTACATGGCTGTATAAATAAAATACCGTTCAGGAAAGGAACATGACTTTTACAAAGGGAAGTCGTTCCTCGCAAGACTCAGGCTTTCTAGAAGGGGACACCAAGTATGTGAGTAAGGATAATCTGGAAGTGGCTGGATGGTCACTTCTAGAAGGTAGCGGTCAATGGCTCAATGTCTGGATGGAGATCGGTGACAAGTGGTGGCCCTCAGGGGTCCGTACTGGGAACAGTTCTCTTTAATATCTTCATCAGTGACATAGTGGGATCAAGTGCACACTCAGCAAGTTTGCAGATGACACCAAGCTGAGTGGTGTAGTTGACATGCCTGAGGGACAGGATGCCATACAGAGGTGCCTGGACAAGCTTGAGGAACGGACCCATGTGAACCTCATGAGGATCAACAAGGCCAAGTGCAGAGTCCTGCACCTGGGACAGGGCAACCCCCAGTATCAATACAGGCTGGGAGATGAAGGGATTGAGAGCAGCCCTGCCGAGAAGGACTTGGGGGTAACTGGTGGATGAGAAGCTGGACGCTCATGTCATATGTCATATGTCATATGACAATATGTACTCGCAGCCCAGAAGGCCAACTGTATCCTGGGCTGCATCCAAAGAAGTGTAACCAGCAGGTTGAGGGAGGTGACTTTGCCCCTCTACTGTGCTCTGGTGAGACCATACCTGGAGTATTGTGCCCAGCTCTGGAGCCCTCAGCACAGGAAAGATGTGGACCTGCTGGAGTGGGTCCAGAGGAGGGCCACAAAAAATATCAATGCAATGGAACACCTCTCCTGTGAGGACAGGTTGAGAGAGTTGGGGTTGTTCAGCCTGGAGAAGAGAATGCTCCGGGAAGACCTTCTTGCAACCTTCCAGTACTTCAAGGAGTAGTGGTTTTAAAGTAAAAAAGGGTAGATTTAGACTAGACAATGAAGAAATTTTTCAAAATGAGTGTGGGAAAACACTGGGTATCATAGAATCATAGAATAGTTTGGGTTGGTAGGGACTTTTAAAAGTCATCTAGTCCAATCCCCACTGCAATGAGCAGGGACATCTACAACTAGGTCAGGTTGCTCGGACCACATCCAACCTGACCTTGAATGTTGCCAGGGATGGGGCATCTAGCACCTCGCTGGGCAACCTGTTCCAATGTTTCATCAGTCTCATTGTAAAAAATGATATCTAGTCAAAACCTATCCTCTTTTACTTTAAAGCCATTACCCCTTGTCCTATCACAACAGGCCCTTCTGAAGTGTTATTATCTGGAAAGATGAAAAATAACCTGGAAAAGGTTGAAAACATCCTGAGAAAGTGGGAATCGACAACTGCTATTGGCTATTCTAGCTGAAATAACAGAAAAATAGTTTGGAAAGGTAAAAATTGGTCTGAGAGAATTGAAAACATCATCTATTGCCTGTCCCAAATGAAAAATATATATTAGCAACATACATTGGCTGCTCCAGATGGTAATCTGCTACATCCCTTTATGTCTCTGTGATAGAGAATGACTTGTTTTCTGCTGAAAATGAAGCCTCTCCCTCTTTGAGAACTCCCTCTGCAACAACTTTTCTATAAGATCTAGACAGATTGGACCCTCACCAGGGAGATGTGGCTGAATCCAATTTTTATGTAGTTGATGATCTTTGAAGTGAGACTTTGTCCAGCGTTGATTGGTGCAACTCCAGGGAGGCATTTTGAGGCTTCACTTCTGGGAGCTATTTTGAGGTTGCACTGACAGAATCACAGAATCATTAAGGTTGGAAAAGACCTTTAAGATCATCAGGTCCAACCATCCACCCAACACCACAGTGCCACTAAACCATGTCCCAAGGTGCCATGTCTACACATTTTTTGAATACTGTCAGAGATGGTGACTCCACCACCTCCCTGGGAAACCTGTTTCAATGCTTGACCACTCTCTCAGTAAAGACATTTTTCCTAATATCTAGTGTAAACCTCCACTGGCACAACTTGAGGCCATTTTCTCTCATGCTATTGCTAGTTAGTTGGGAGAAGAGACCAACACCCACCTCACTATAACCCCCTTTCAGGTAGTTGTAGAGAGCGATAAGGTCTCCCCTCAGCCTCCTCTTCTCCAGACTAAACAACCCCAGTTCTCTCAACCACACCTCATAAGACTTGTTCTTCAGACCCCTCACCAACTTTGTTGCCCTTCTTTGGACACGCTCCAGCACTTCAACATCCTCCTTGTAGTGAGGGGTCCAAAACTGAACACAGGATTCAAGGTGTGGCTTCACCAGTGCCGAGTACAGGGGCACAATCACTTCTCTACTCCTGCTGGACACACAATTGATACAGGTCAGGATGCTGTTGGCCTTCTTGGCCACCTGGGCACACTGCCGGCTCATGTTCCGCTGGCTGTCAACCAGCACCCCAGGCCCTTTTCTACTGGGCAGTTCTCCAGCCACTCCTCCCCAAGCCTGTAGCGTTGCATGGGGTTGTTGCGGCCAAAGTGCAGGACTCGGCACTTGGCCTTATTCAACCTCATAAAGTTGATCTCAGCCCACTGATCCAGCCTGTCCAGATCCCTCTGCAGAGCCCTCCTACCCTCCAGCAGATCAACACTCCCACCCAACTTGGTGTCATCTGCAAACTTACTGAGGGAGCACTTGATCCCCTCATCCAGATCATCAATAAAGATATTAAACAAGACTGGCCCCAAGACCGAGCCCTGGGGAACACCACTTGTAACTGGCCAGCAACAGGATTTAACGCCATTCACCACAACTCTCTGAGGTCAGCCATCCAGACAGTTCTTTACCCAGTGAAGACTAAACCTGTCTAAGCCACGAGGTGCCAGTTTCTCCAGGAGAATGCTGTGGGAGATGCTGTCAAAAGCTTTAGTAAAGTCCTGGTAGACAACATTCACAGCATTTCCCTCATCCACTAGGTGGGTCACCTGGTCATAGAAGGAGATCAGGTGGGTCATGCAGGACCTGCCTTTCATGAACCTATGCTGGCTGGGCCTTATCCCTTGGTTGTCCTTCACATGCCCTGTGAGCATCCTCAAGATGAACCTCTCTATAATCTTCCCCAGTACTGAGGTCAGGCTGAAAGGCCTGTAGTTCCCCAAATACTCCTTCCGTCCTTTCTTGTAGATGGGCATCACATCTTGGCTCTCTTTTTGTTGTTAATATTTGTAAAAACATTTTCTGTTGTCCCTTATGACCGTGGCCAGATTGAGTTCTAGCTGAGATTTTGCCTTTCTAATTTTGTCTCTGCATGAACTAAACCACTCCTGGGAGTGGTTTGATTATCTCTGTAGCTGTACTAATTTGAATAATATGTACATAGGCATGCATAGAAGTAGTTAATCATAAGTATAGTTGCTGCTTTACTGATGGTTATCTTGTAGTATTTTGTAATATTGAAATACGTACTTGGCTGCTACTATTGGTTGCTGCTACTATTGATTGCAGTTACTATTGAAATACATATATACTTGCTTTTTTGTAATTAATCATAAGTATACTGGATTTACTAACAGTAATTTGTAGTAATCTGTAATAAAGAAGCTTAGGAAATAAAACCTCCATGTTCTATTTATTAAGGAATACTGCAAACTCAGTGCTGGGATCTTTACACACCCACAGGTTGGGTACCTTTTATAGGTCATGAAACCTCCTAAAGGAGGAAATAACCATGCATACAGAAAGTAATGGACAGGAGTTAGCAGTTAGCAGTTCATTTATGAGCAACTCTTCTTTTGCCTGAAATACAGATGTTTTGTATATGTTAACTGCAGACTAATTTTTTTCATCTATAGTACAATTTATAATGGTGTTATAAATATACAAAATTTTATCAAATCATTTACAGTATTGTTGTCTATAAGTAGCTGTGGATCTGTAGCATGTTTCTTCCTTGATCCAGTTTTTGTCTTTGCTTCATGGTTCAGGTTAGATTTCCCAGTTTTAATTCCTTCCATCAACAAGAAGTTAGGCCAATATAATGACAGTGAAGTCATCAACATCAGTGATGTCAAATAGTCCAGTCTGATTTATTGTTTTGAAGAAAAATAAGAGTACAATAATGACTCTTTTCAATCAGTGGGGAAAAAAAATTAAAAACTGCTCTCACATCTCAACTTTAAAATAAAGATGGATATTTATTTAGTTACTTGCCTGGAAGACATTACAATATGCAACTTTTCCTGTCCTTATAGTGATGTCTCCAAATAAAACAAATCAAGTAAACCAGAATGGAAAAAATTCTCATCTATCATTGTCAGATTATATATTATTATTTTTTTAATGCTAAGTTAATTTTTAGTTGTCATAAATTTCTAGTATTGTTAAGAATATTAGTAAGAAGATTATAACAATTTTAAAGCTCACTGAAATCAGTGGAAGGTTTTCTATTGGCTTCAGTGAAATTTAGAATAGGCTTTTTGTGCTGATAAAAATATCAGTTCATTTTGCAAATGAAAAAATATTTTAACAAGATTAGTGTTTTTTTGTTTTGTTTTGTTTTACTATGGTCTGCAACTCTTTTATTCTTTTGAGAATTTGATGTTTTCTATTCATCAGACAATGAGAGAGACAATGAGACAATTAATTACATGAACTACTCTGATACATAGGTCCAATCAGAAAGTCACAACTGAACTGTTAATAAATTGAAATAGCTGGCCTGCTTTCAGAGATCAACCATTTGCAATATTGTCCCTTTCAATTTTGTTTCTTGGTGGAAATCTATTGCTGTTCATCTGCTTTTTATTTTTTTCCCCACAAAATATGAATAGAAATAGCCACAAATTAGTGAAGAAAAAATTACAAGACATGATGTCAGTATCTATTCAAACTTCCCTTTCCCTGAAAATTAAGTTTTTGGGTTTTTTGTTTAAAAAAACCAGTATATGGTTAAAACCAAGCAAAGTTTCCTATTGAAAGAAGATTCTGGCATTTCTACTTCTTGCAACTTCTAGAAGTAACTGCTAAGACTAGATGTTGGGAAAGTAAATCTCGATTTGAAGTTAGACTAAGATGAACTACAGTTAGCAGACTACAGAAAGTATAGATTATTTGTCTCAAGTCACAGAGGGGAGCAGAGGTCTGACATGAAATACAAAGACTAGGTAAGGTGCTGTACAAGTAGAAACTCTTTCAGATTGTATTTTGTCCAAATAAGTGAAAGAATCAATAAATATTACTTAATTTTAATGAACTTGCTCTTGAATTATTTCAATATTGTTTCTTAAAAGGAAATGTTCACAATATGATACCTAGTGGGCTATGATTGAAGCCCTCCCTAAGAAGAGCAAACAGGAGATTGCTGCCTCAGAAGTGAGTCCATAAGACCTTGATAGCCAGCAATAATACCTCTGTCTGGATAGCAATGAGACCTGTTCCCTCTCCATTTTCACCGCTATTTTATTGTCTTCTCAGTTATTTTTAATTATTTTGTTCAATTTTCTTGTAATCTCTTTTTACCCATGATCCTTCTTTCTCCTTTTTTTTCCATTGGTGTTTTATTTATCTGTCATCATCATTTCTAGATGTAGTACTCTGAAAACAGAAAAACATGGTAATGATGGTCCACTTGCCTGTGTGACATTGAACATCTTCCTTGAAGGTACACATTTCTTTCACACCCGACAGGAGTCGCCTCCAGAGGCTGAGGACTTGTGCAACTTTTCCAATAGCTTTGTCAGTGCCTCACGTTGGGCACCAAAAAGGACTGTCGTGGTTTAGCCTCAGCCAGCAACTGAGCATCACGCAGCCACTCGCTGACTCCCCCTCCCCCAGTGGGATGGGGGAGACAATTGGGAAAAAAAACTCATGAGTTGAGATAAAAACAGTTTAATAGGACAGAAAGAGAGAAGGAAACAACAATGATGACAACAATAATAATACCGACAAAAGAATGTACAAGAACAAGCGATGGCCAATACAGCAATTGCTCACCACCTGGTGATCGACAGCCCGTCCCCAAGCAGCGATTCCCGCCCCCCGGCCAACTCCAGTTTATGTGCTGGGCATGACGTCGTATGGTAGGCAATATCTCTTTGGCCAGCCTGGGTCAGCTGTCCCGGCTGTGTCCCCTGCCAGCTCCCCGTGGACCCCCAGCCTTCTTGCTGGCAGGCCAGCACGAGAAGCTGGACTGTCCTTGACTGCTCAGCAACAATACAAAACATTAGCATGTTATCAACAGTTTCTCATCCCAAATCCAAAACTTAGCCTCACACTGGCTTCTGTGAAGAAAACCAGCTCTATCCTGGCTGAAACCAGGACAAAAATCCAAAGTGAGGACTTCAGACAGAGGAAGGGACACCTGTCCTATCCTGATTGGTGGGGCCTTGATGATCCTCCACGTGATAAATAAGAGCAGGAACAACTACTCTTTTGAGGCAATTATTTATGTTTTATTACCAGTGTGTGTATATCTACATATGTGGTGTATATCTACATATGTGGTGTATATGTGTGCTCTGTGTGCATGTGCCTACTGGGAATACATTTTTAGCCTCGTTACTAATTGGACCTGGTGACAGGTGACAAATCTCTTGGGTTGTCTGATCTAGCTCAATATTTTCCCCTAACATGTTATAAATACAGAAGTCACACCCTGCAACTAGGCACATGTGGTCTACAAGATATGTTAGATCAATAAATATGTTCCAACACCATTTATTTGTTTTGCTAAAAATGACACACCTGAAATGGTGATTTAAAGAAAGTTGAAATAAAATAAAATTATAACTATCTTACAATGTTAAAATGTCCCCTAAATTCAAGAATTTAGAATGTAATTTTTAAAAGGGACTTTCAACAAAAAACTTATTGATAAGTATATTTCTTATTAAACATTTAAGTTGACAGTATTAGAACAAAAGTTTCCAGAGTCCTTAGCTGCTTCTCATAGGACATTCCTTCCAGCTCTTTCACCAGCTTTGTTGTCCTCTTCTGGATGCATTCAAGGACCTTAGCGACCTTCTTAAATTGTGGGGCCCAGAACTGCACACGATATTCAAGGTGAGGCCGCACCAATGTTGAATACAGTGGGATAATCACCTCTTTTGACCGGTTGGTTATACTGTTTGATACACCCCAGGATGTGGTTTGACCTCTTGGCTGCCAGGGCACACTGCTGACTCATATTGAGAAATTCCTTTCTGCAGGGCTGCTCTCCAGCTACTCTTCTTCCAATCTATACTTGTGTCCAGCAGTACTCCATCCCAAGTGCAGGATCCAGCATTTGTACTTGTTAAATTTCATTCCATAAATTACAGCCCAATGCTCCAATCTACCTAGATCCTGTTACAAGGCTTTCTGTCCCTCAAGAGAGTCCACAGCACCTCCCAGTTTGGTATCGTCAGCAAACTTTCTAAGGATACATTCAACTCCTGCATCCAGATCATTGATAAAAATATTGAACAGAACTGGCCCTAGAATTAATCCCTGAGGAACACCGCTGGTCACTAGCCAAATGTAGCCTCATTCGATACAACCCTTTGAGTCCTGCTGTTCAGCCAGTTCTTCACCCAGCGCGCCATAAATCCACTGATCCCACAGTTGGACAACTTGTCCAGAAGGATGCTGTGAGGGACAGTATCAAAAGCCTTAGTTATCCCCTGGGTAGTTTGTAGTCAGGCCAAAGTTTATAAACCTGTTCCTTGTCCCAAGGCACACAGAAGGCAGTGTTCAGAAACCCAGACCTGAGAAAAGGATTATACAAGGATGAGTGGATGGTTAATTTTCTGTTGTCATTACATTTAAAATGAGTTTTATAGTACATAAACTTTATTTCAGAAGACTATGTATTTCCATGAAGCTTTAAATAACTTCCTCTAGTCATTTTAAATGTGATTCATGCGACAAAAAAATCAAGAGTCTGTTTCTTATTTCAAAACTCTTAAATAATCTGGTCTTCACCATTTTAAAATAAAATAGTAATTGCATCCCAAAATTTGTATCCCCCAGACTTACAAGTGTGGAAGACATAAGAAACAACAGTAGTATTGATTGAATTTAATAATACCAAGAGTGAATATTATTAATTGAACAAAATATTCAGTTACTCCAGTCTCAATCTGGAGCAAAAGAAAATATGGGACGTGTTTCTTCATTAAATTTTACTTATATCTAATTACGATAAAAATAAAATTGAAGATATACACCCTCAGTTCAGTTTATTAGACTGTGAGTCAATAGATTAGAAAATTCAATGATTTTACACTTGTGTGAAGATTCAAGAACAGCTTTGCATAAGACAGACTAAAAGTTGCAGAACAAAATCTTCAGTGAATAATTCTTCTAAGACGAGAAATCCTGCAAATGACAGAAAATGACACAAAACCTTCTCTCTGAGTCACAACAGAAGATGAAGGATAAGCTCCTTTTCAAAACTTATATAGTCTATTTTAAAAAGAAGTTGACTTATTTTCTCATTTAATGAATTAAAACTGTTACTTGTTAGTTCCTTGAAAATCCCACCTTAGCTGGGGACCTGTGAATATTTCTATAATGAAGAAAGTTCTTTTTTGCTCTCCACAATTTAGAAGTTCCACCAAAAAGAATAATTAAAAATACTAACCTTGTTACAAATTGCAGGAGAAAAATGATCCTTCTAGGGTCTGATTAGGTTTAGTTCTTCATGTACATCTTGCAAAACTCTTCATTTTCACAGCCTCATTATCTAATTTAGCTAATAGAAAATGATCTAATATCCTTTGCTGTACTTCTGAACTTCTAGTTATTTATCTTATTAATCAGAGGACTACCACATACAGATGATCATTCAAAAAAATTAAAACTTTTTTCTATTTAATTTTCATGTTATTGTGTAGTTCTAGTTGTATTTTTATTCTACATTTCTTTAACTCTTTTATCACTGAAAGAAAATGATGATGTCATGGATGTGCATGTGCTTGTGAATAACCATGGTGCTGTCATTATTTTGCTGTTGTTCATTCATATAGAATGAATTGGAGCCAGCCACTCTGTTTCATGACAACAGTGTCATGCTTAATGGAAGAATGACTAATATTATTTATTGCTCATATAAAGACATTTTCAGACTCTGATGGCCCTCTGTGCAAAAACAAGTTTTTGTTTGAAAGATTTCACCATCTAAAATAATTGTGACTACAATGCTGAGAGAAAAAAGAACTCTAAGAAGGAAATGAACTGTTTTGATGTTTGAAGTGGAACATTAAATTGTAGTCTATCAGAAATAGGATTTAAATTTGTTATTATATTTTTAAGCTTGTCCTCCATCTCCCTTCTCCTCCACTCCTCCTGCCCTTGATCAATGACTATCTAACTGCAGAGGAAATGAAATTAACAATTGTTCACCACTGAATGGTGAGTGTTACAAGACTTAAAATTTATAATGAAATTCAGGTCCGAATAAAGCATGTAGAAAGCTTTGATGTCTCCAAAGGGGAAAAAAGTAGAGAAAGAAGAAATAAACGCTTGAAGATGGACTCTTAATATCTACCTAAATTTTGCATTAGGTATCTAATCTTTCTTTGAAAACGACCCTTCATAAGCATTTCCCTTTTTTCAGATTACGATGACTTTTCAATCTAAGAGTTGTTTTCAAGGATGTTCATTTCTGTTCATTTAGCTTTTTTCCATTTTGTATGGCAGTTTCTTTCTCTCCAGCTATAAATCTTTATGACTGCACGGCTTTCCAAAAGGATGATTCAACAGTGAATCTAGAAGTGCTGAGTTTTAAATGTATCAGTAGCACAATTTTAGTCAATGCATACAATTCTGTCTTTAAATATTCTCCCCTAGTCATTAGACTTAAATTTTTGCTTACACTCCTCTAAAAAAGCTCAAATGATGTAATAATTACACTAGTAACAGAAATTATGAATGATAAATGGAAAGAAAAACAAATTCTGAAAATTTATAAAGCGTGACTAAGAGTGGCAATGCCATCTTAAATTATTCATTAGATGAGTAATAGAAGTAAAAATCATGAAATATGTCTGAATAATTATGACAATGAATACATTGATATAAATTGGGTTATAGTTTTTGTATCAGATGATAATTTAATATTTAGACGTATGCAGCTAATGTTGCAGATTTAAGTTGTCACACAGTAGCCTTGATTCATTTAACTGGTCATGTAAGACAGTAATTTGAAAGACAATCTCATATTTACTCAGAGCCATCTTTACAATGTGCCACTCTTCTGAATACACCAAAATACATATATCTTTGCCTTTTCATATGTAATTTTCAAAGCTTTTGTTTACTCAAAGCAGGATCTTTTTCCATGTGTTTAATGACCCTGTCTGTAATTTGTAATTTGTAATTTGTAATTCATTTCTAATCCAACAGCTAGACATCCTAAATGTAGACCAGTAATTAAAGCCTCTTGTACATATATCAAATTGGCCTGATAATCACAGGTGGGATAACGTAGATTAGGGGTCCACTGAAAAATAGTATAATATCCTACTTTACATTTCCATCCCTTCTGTTTCTTTCTTTTTACTCCTCTTAGTAAAAAGTAATCACCTTATAGTCTCAGCCACTGTCCTCTCTTCTCTAGGAGTTGAAGTGCTAGTATTAGCCCAGCGTGGGAGCAAGCTTACTTTCATTCATGTCCATTTAGAATTTCAACTCTGAGATTATACCATGCTGTTTTCATGAATTTTCATGTTAATTTATTGTTTGCCTTTAAAATTAACTGGAATATCAGATACTTTAGATTAGTGTATAGTAAAACACATCCTGTCCATGAATGGCTGCTTACTGTTTTAAAATATGAAGAAAAAGTATAGAGCTGTAAAATTACTTACAGGATTCTGAGCAAGTTATGTGCAGTCTTTTAACCCTAATGAAATGATTGAATTTCTCACACAGTTTTTAACAATAAAAGTATATTTATTAGAGCTATAAGACAAAGCACTAATACTCATCAACATAGTTGTCAAGAGCAGACTATGCTACTTTTTCCTGCCAGACTGGATGCCATGGCAACACCTGGTTAGGAGAAGTTGAAGAAATATTCGAAGGTTTGCAACTGTAAAAGCCATTGGGCTGTAACAGACATATATTAATTGTGAGTGAATATGACAGCACATACCAGATTTCTGAAAGGGAAGAAAATATCAGCATCATTCCAGACTAAGGAACTGAACAAGAGATGAATCAAATACTGTGATGTCTGACTTCAAACCTGGTGTCATGCTTGTGTACTCATCATTTACAAGGTCTGGGGAAAAGGTGGAATTTTATTACTGTAGAAATATTTCCCAGAAGAACTTTAAAGAGGTGGGAAAAAAACGCTGCCTGGCAGCTTAAAATTATACATTTAAAAGTATCTCTAAAAACATTTGAGAGTTCCAATCAAGCGCAATCACAGTGATTTTGTATGAAAAAAAATTGTGGCAGCATGAAAGTTTCCTTGGATACTGCTGGCAAATTATCTTTCAGAAAGAAACAGTACTTAAACCTTGGTGAGTTATGACAGAAAGCTATTTTTGTTTTGTCTATGCATACACAATCAGAAAAAATGTTAAATATACTCAAATGGACAGCAAACATTTTAATATAGATTTTAAATTCTATAATTATTGTATATGCAGGCAGCAAACTATAATCTTCAGACGTGTAAGAATGCTTGCAGCAGCCTTTAATTCAGTATTTCAAAGTGTGAATGTTTTCATGCATTATTAAAATGACAGTACACAGGAAACAGGTAGCATTGACAAAAGTTTGCTTTTTCAAGTCAAAGAAAAATGCTTTCAGTTCTTGGAGCAAGCAGTTTATACTATGCTGTGCCTTCTGTTATACCACAAATGCCAATTTTACTTCTGCTTACACAATAAACAGAATATGAACTAAATTAGATAAAGTTAATCATGTTGCATAGAACCTCTGAATAACCTCTGTTAATTCCATATTAAGAGGGAATGTCCCTGCTTGAATTCGGCATTGTGTAATAGGGGAGAAGGTGAATCTTATCGAGAGAGGGAAGCTAGGCTGGAACTTGAGAAACTGATATAGGTTCTGTCCTCTACCACAGACTTCTTGTGAGAAACTGATAAATTCTCTAATGCTAAATCTGCCAATTCCAAAAGCCCAAAGATTAGGCTCCTAGCCATCACAGCACAGTTCACAGCTCTGGGCTGCTTGTTATGTTGAAAGAGTGAGGATCTGCAGAATTCATTCCAAGATATCTGAGCAGTTTTTCAAAGGACCTGAATATAATGCCTGAGAATGACTGCAGACCACACATCCAGCTTTAACTGAATTTTAAAGTACTGATGGGAAAACATACATTTTTTTTTATACAAACCAGTCCAGAAGAAGTTTTTTTGAGATATTATTTCAGATATTACTTTTACACATGTGACGTTTTAAACAGCAGTTACAGTTTTCAAGTAAAACTGATTTTTGAGGGTTAGAGATGCCACATATGGGTCTCATGTATTTGAATAGCCTCTGCAATGGAATTGGATGGCCAGAACATGTCCACATATGAAGCATAAAACTCAAGTTTTCTTCTTCTTCAAAATGCACATTTAATACCAGATATTTTAGGCCAAGAAAGTTATTGCAAATTTTGTTTAAAACAGAAGGTACTTGATTGCAAACCAAACAATAAAAATAAGGCAATTAGGACAGTTCCAGATTATATTCAGTACTGAAACTTTCTTAGCTAAGTGTTAAGTGACTCCACACCCTTAACTTGTTTTTGTACCAGACATCATAATGATATGTGTATTTCTTCTTCTTCTTGTCCTTTGGAATTAACTACTCCTCTTAATGTCAATTTAGTTGACCAGTTTGATAAAACTAGATACTCAGGGATTACTTAGCAGCAGCCAGTGTCATTATTGATCCTCTTCTAGGTCTGCTTCTTCAGAAATCTTTAACTGGCTATATAGAGGTTCTGCAAGCAGTTTACGTACACCTTCAAAGTGTAAAGCAATTGTTTCTTGGCTCAGTCAGACAAAAGGCAGCTGGGGTTTAGCTGTCAGGCTAGGAGCCTATGCACTCACCAGCCCTGAGGCAGCACCCAGGGAGTCATGCTTGGGCAGGCAAGATCAGTCAACAGGGTCAGAATCAGCCTCTGCACCCTAGGAGCAGACCCTCCACCCTGCAAAGCTGCATTTACTGCCAACTGAATTGCAACTTATGGCTGATGTTCAGACAATGACTGCAGATAAGCCCTGCACCACACTGACCAGCTCAGCAAATGTCCCCATTTTTTTCATGTATTTATTTTCCCTATAGGATCTTATACCTACCTTTGTTGTTGTTTCTTCTCTTGACTTCCTGAGCTACTAACAACCTTGTCTCAAAAGCATCTTACCTCTCTCTGTAATTTTACCTTTCTTACCTCTCCGTAGACTTCTCTCAGAGCTCTTTTTCAGCAGCCTGAGTAAGGTTACACAGCTCAGCCATATCAGAACTGGGCCTGGATCCTGACTACATGGACCATTAAAGCCCTTGCAGCGGCAGGAAAACTCACTGGAGGGGCTAACAACTACAGATGGAGGGTTATACTGTGGAGGAGGAAGTTATCTTTCCTATTCAGAGCTTCTCCAGGACAGATAAGGCAGATATATAATTCAATATCTACTGCTTGGTATTTGTAGGAAATATCTAACTCCTAGCTAGCTACTTTTAAGATTATTTTGATCATCTTTAAATCACATATAAGGAAAAGAACCTTTAACCATATGTTCTGTAATATTCACAGAGTCTACCACATTCCTCTGTCTCCAAGGAGGCCATACACATCAGTTACTTTGGTATTCATCTTGATACCCACGCATATGACTATGTATGTTAGCGGAGTCCAAATTGCAAACTTTGTTTTGCTGGTTTCAGGGCTCCTAGCATCACAGGTTTTTTCCTTTCACTTAGATGTCTCTAACTTACAGTTATTACTTTTTTTTATTTGTTATTCTTTTACTCTCCTTAACATAAGCAGCAAAATAATGAAACATACTGTTTTCTTATGAGAGGAAAATAATACTGCACCATAGAGTCGGTTAGAGTTGTACACATTGCAGATTAATTTATTTACAAAGTATCTGAGTCATTTAAATTGCAGTTACATCACATGAAGCTGAGGTAGATAGAAATCAGTCACTTATCCCTGAACAGAGCTAATTCATTAAGAGATATCATATCTGAGGTATGTGAAACTGCCTGTTAAATGAGTAGGCTTTACTTGTTTACTTAAGTAAGTGGGTATAGCAAAAAGCATTCCAAATATTTTATTTGCTGATGTTCCTAGAAAAAAACTATTGTTGTCTTCTACTAGTGGCAGATACAGTTGAGGATAAGATTTCAGTTTCAGAGGGGATAATGGGAATAACTTTATCACTGACAAATGTACAAATTTAAATTGGTTTGTGAATGTAGTCCAACCTCTTTATATTTTCATGTTATTCATACCTTATTGGTAAGGAAAAAGTTTGTATTCCAGTGCCGCCAATTTTATCTATGCATAAAATCTAGTAGGAATAACATTTCAAATTGAGATAATTTTTTAAAAAGTAAAACAAGAACAGATATGTTAGAAAGTACTTAAATTCAGTTGCATTATTTCACATATGTAATCATTGAAACAAACCAATGAATTTATAAAAATTTAGAATATCTGTTGCACAGAACATTTTTTATGATCTTCTAAAATTTTGTGACTTTAGGTCATATTTAAATGAAGAAGTAATAATTTCTAATCAGCTTATACAATCAGAGAAACTTTTAAATAAACAAACCTTGAGTTTGTCTGTTGTTTCCAGCTCTATTAGTTAGCCTAATAAGAAATTAGGAATATTAATTAGCTATGCCAACTTAATTTTGCTTATTACATGAATAGCAACGCCTGGCTGTTTACTCATGCCTGTAATAATCACTACTGAAAGATGTATGGCAAGTGTTGAAGCCATTTTTAAAAAAGGCAAGAAAGATAATTCAGGGAGTTACAATCCAGTCTGCTTCACTTCAGTCCTTAGTAAACATGTCGCAAGTCCTCTTGCTAACCGTTCCTCGGCCTGTGAAAAAAAGAGAAGTGATTTGTAGTAGCCAGCATGGATTTACCAAGGGTAAGAACAGCAGATGTTATACACCTTGACTACAGCAGAAACTTTGTCACAGTCTCTCACAGCATCATTGTACCTGAGTTTTAACATTACAATCAAGATGACACTAGATGGGAAAGGAGTAGATGAACTACTAAATGGAGTGAAACTGGCTGGAAAGCTAGGCTTAAAGAATAGTGGTTAATTTTTCACACTCCACGTGAAATTCAGTTACAAGTGCAGTTCCTCTATCCTGCAGGGTAGCAAGGGTCTGTTCTGTAACCTAATCTGTTTCTCAGTGACCTGGAGGAGGAGACAGAACAGGCCCTCACCAAGGTTGCAGATTATGTCAGACTGGGCAGGGAGAGGGGTGCATTTGACATCCTGGAGGGCAGGGGGGTCTTTCAGAGGTTCCTAAACCTGATACAGAAATGGTCCAACAGGATCCTCATGTAATTCAAAAGATGTAAAGTACTACACAAGGAGCAGACTAACTGCTCCGCATCAGCATGGTCTAGGGACTGACTGGAGCACAGGAAATAGATTAAGGGAGGTTATTACTTCCCTCTATTCTACCCTCATTAGATGGTATCTGGAACACTGCGACCAGCTCTGGGCTGCCCAGTACCAGAAAAATGCTGGTAAACTTGAGCAAGTTCAGCAAAGGGCCACAAAGGTGGTCAGAAGATAGAACACACAACCTGTGTGAGGAGAGGGTAATGGGATTATTAATGTGGAGATGAGAAAGATTTGTGGGGGAGACTTAATAGCTAACTTCCAGTATCTAGGAGGAAGCTGCCACAAGAAGGCATAGCCAGACTTTTGGCTGAAGTTGTACAGCATGCAAACAAGACAAAATCATCGGCATATCATAAATTGAAATGGGAGCTTCCAAGAGGATGTAAGGGGAAAAAACCCTAAAATTCACTAATGGGATAATTAAGCACTGAAACAGGATACCCAAAGAGGTTGTGGAATCTTCTTCCTGGGAGGTTTTCAACACTCCATTAGACAAAAGTCTGAGCAACCTGATGTGAATTCAATTTAAACAGTGCTTTGAGAATTTGACTAGAGATGTCCTGGGGTCCCTTTCAACCTGAATAATCCTACAGTTCTGGGGAGATGCTGCAACTCAATGAACAATAATAAACTGGAAACTTAGCAGATAAAGGAAATACATATTCTATCATTTAAATTTATTACCTGTTCTGAAACGTGAAGTAGATTTTATTCCTATAGACATCAAAAACTCTTAGCAACATCTTCAGCATTTCTCCCCTTATTATATTATCACCCTCTCTGTTGTCCCTAACTTCTTCATTGCTTCCACTCAATCTATTTGAAACACAGCAGCCAGGTTCATTTTTACCATTTTTCAAACTGTCAAGCATGTATCTCTGAATTCTGCCACTGGTCCTCTTCCTTTTTATTATGTTCATGTTTGTTCCAGACGCTTTCAGAATGAAATACAGCTTTTAACTAAAACTGTAAAAAGGTCAGATAACAACTTGTAGTATTGTAAAAACAAAAAAACAACACACCATATATACCTGGTAAAAATAATCTTCTAATCCCAACATCTAGTAAAAGCCAAGAGGGAAAGTGAAAGAGGGAGGGATTTGCTCTCACAGAAGAATTACCTAACAGCTTTGCAAATGAGATAACTGAGTGCAAAAGCTGGAAGGTCTTTGTGGCCCTAGAAAACAACAAACAGCATTTGCCAGATGGCTTTGCAACACTTTTTAATAAAAATGTATATAAATGGCTCTGCCAGTTCCTAACCAACAAATAAAAAGTTTCTGTACAATCTGGTTCCTCCTCATTAGACTTTAATCTGCCCCATATTTAATAATAAGTACTGAAGAAACTAAATCCATAAAAATGTTACTTAAAAAGGTAAATAGTTATGCTTAATGATGACCTTAATAAGTAGCAAAAACAAGTTAATAAATTAATTTCTGATCAGTTGGCTATACTTTTAAAAATATATTTCCACTTGTTTTGGGCTGGAGGATTGAAGAAAGTCTTTATCTCCCAAGAGAATCAAAATCTTATCCAAATGTTTCTTGAGACCAAGTGCTGGGTCCTGCACTTCAGTCACAACAACCCCATGCAACACTACAGGCTTGGGGAAGAGTGGCTGGAGAGCTGTCCAGTAGAAAAGGACCTAGGGGTGCTGGTTGTTTAGCAAGACAAAAGAAGTGCAAAGACTTCCACTAGCATCATACATACAGAAGCAGCTCAGCAAATAGTCCAGTGAAGGACAAAGTTGTTGCAGTAAGAATATAATGGTGGGGAGAAAGACTGGTTATGTGTTATGATACTGAATTTAGTCACACTCTTGAACAAGGATAACTTAAAATTTCTCACAGCACAAACTGGGGTGCAGAATTTATTGTGACATTTATAATGTTTAAGATAATAAAGGAGAGGAGACATTTCTGTAATATAAGAACTATTTTAAAGAATATTTTTGCAGGGGATATGCTCTTTCATTCTTCAGTATGCATGTCAGCTTCTTAATGATTCGGACTTGGAAGACCATCTTATTTCCTAGCTTCTGATCACAGAAGTGCTTATCATTGTTTGATTCCTATTTTTCCTGCTCCCTCTGAAGCAATGAACAATGACCTTTGACAGAGTACTCATCTAATTGGGCTTGCTATATGATCCGTTACAGCTTACCTCCGTTTCCTCATTCTTTTCTCCCAATGCAGGTTTCTTAGATAGTGAGAAATAACCAAATACAACTATTAAAATATTAAAAGGCAGAGAAAAGTCCTTCACCTTTTCTTTTTTTTCTCATATATGATCATAGATATGACCATGATATAAAAATATTCACTTTAAATTTCTGAACACTTTTGCTATGCATCTTCTGTAATATTTTCATAAGTTGCTCTCAACAACTTTTGTTTCAGTCAAACTTTATACTGAACTTAGAACAGAAAGAGGTCCCTTCTGTATATGGACAACATTCTAAGGGACTCATATTAGTTTCTAAACATAACATTCCAAGTGCATAAGCTATTTCAGCAAGTCATCTCCTAGTGTTATGTATTAATTTAAATTTAAGGAAAAATAATGAGTGATTACATGGTGTCTGGAGTTCTTCAGGTAGCACTTGCTATAGAAAAGCTAAGCAGAGATATTACATTGTTTCATTCAACAAATATATTAAGTAGTAGATCTACCATGGAGTCAGAATGGTTTACAATGAACATATATTCTGATTTCTATGTTACATGACTTGAAGTAATTTTGTTTTGCAATAGAACAATAATTTTCTGCATTTTAAACTATGAACAAATAAAACATTTCCATCAGAGCTGAGATGCCTTTAGAAATATGACATACATACACTATTATATAACACTTATAAACATAGTCATAGTTTAGGACTATGACTTAGTCATAGGACTTTTACAGTCCCCAGAAAAATATTATCAAATTCCCAAACTTTCAGTGGTCTGTTGACAATGGTTTAACATTATTAGGCTACAATGATTATCTTATATATTAATATTTTTGTTTCATCAATCCATTATCAATTAAATGAAAATTAATGTTAATATATAGATGTTATTAAAAATCAAACAGATGTCTTAACATTATTTAAATGTTGTCTGAATTAAATAATAATTTAATTTTAGTGGCCCTGCCAAAACCTAATATCCGTCTTAATATTGCAGTGTGTTATGCACTGATACATATATTCCCCCAGATCCACAGTGCCTTTTCAAAACTGTTTTTGACTTTTTGAACTGTACTAAAGCCTTAGGCTAAGTTCTCAAGAAGATATCAGTAAACACAGGAGAGAGCTTTAGCTAGAAGGGGTTTTTTGTTTGGTTTTGTGTTCTTTCGTTGTTGTTGGGTATTTTTATAAAATGTTTAGCTTCTAGTTTCAATCACCTTGCCCATCACCAAAACAGTAAAAATTCTGTTTATAAATATTACAAGTTAATGGGATGTGTAAAACATGCCTCCTGTCACTTTGAAAACTTGACACATACAGCTCAGTTTATCTTCCATAGTTTCTTACTTTAGAATTTACAGACTTCAGAATGTATCAGTGAAGTTTTGTGTTGGGTTTGTTTGTTTGTTTTTTAAAGAAGGCTGAAACTTAAAGTAACAGGAAATTTGATCAAAGAGACAGAATTTGTGTAGATAAGAAGGATGATTAAAAACATGTGACACATGGAAGTACCAGACCAATTTGGGGACTTCCAAGTCTCTGGTGCACTCAGTCAGATACTAGACACAGGCTAAGGACAGATACAAGACAGGCCAGAGATTAGATGGAGTTTGGCCAGAAAAAAAAAATCATTAGTCCAAGTAGAGAATTGCAAGTCTATTCAGCATTAATCTCTCTTCCCCACCCTGTTATATCTCTTTCTCATGATCTGTCTCTTATGATTTCTGTCAGAATCCTTGAGTCGGAGACCCATTTTTCTTCTGTGTGGCAGTCAGTCTAATCCTTTCTCTTCAACATCACCCATTTTCCTTGGTGGACAGTGGAATAAATCACTCAGTGAATGGATTTGTGCAGGTGCATGCAAAGCTCCCTATAACTGGTCCTGAAGCAGCTGGAACAAAGTCAGTGAGAAAAATGGTGAGAGACATGAGAAGAGGGATCAGGGGAACATGAGGTTGAACAGATTTTTTTTGAATCATAAGACAATAAAAAAGATGAAGTAAATTAAGGGAAAAGATCTACAGACAAATATAAAAGAAATATTTGGAACTGTGGAACAGGTAGGATGAGGAGAAATGGCAAGAAGGTATATTTATAATGGACATATGTAAATGGATAGTTGGTAACAAGAAAAGTCTGATTAATAGAATTAACTTATGGCAATTCTAGTATGTTATGTACTTTCAAACACAGTGGAATACATCTTTTTACTAAAAAAAAAAAAAAAAAAAAATCCTACAATAAAGACACAGAAAGGTGTCTTCTAGACAAATACACATGCTGCTTTATGATTACTTTTTCTTTAGTGTGGATAGTATGTGTGTAGTTCTCAGAGAAATTCTGAATTTTCCATTTTAAGTATGAAATTTTTTCTGGAAGAAGAGTGGAAAAGAGCAAGACTGAATAATATCACTGGTAATTATTTAGAATACATTCATTCAAATTCTGTCTTAAAACTTTGTCAAAAGAGGCTGAAATATCAACCTATATTTCTAGTACATTTGCCAGGAGGGAACAGCAATTACCACATGCTGTTGGAGAGATAGCAATTTACCAAACCTTTTAAATGTATACTTAGTCACATTCTAGTCAGCCAGAATACTCAAACAGGTAAGTTACTGAGACTTAAAATGAAGCATGTGCTTAAGTGCATCGGTTAATTGAAACTGTAGGACTAAATTAATTCCCTGGGATCCCCTATTCAGCAAAGTGATTTATTAAAGTATTACCAATATCTTTGAACTTCCATAACCTGATGCCCCCATGATGTAGATTGTAATCCTCATTAGATAGATGAGAAAATATCTTTTATCTGAGTAAACATCAACTATTTGATTGACCAAGATCACATCATAAATTTGGAACTGTAACCTCATAAAATCACATCAACGCTACTCCAGATGGTAAACTTTGCATCTACTTCTTATGTATTCTCATGTGGAAATATAAGGAGTTTCTTGTGGGTTTTTCACTTTTAGATGAGAATACCACACCTAATGCAGAACAATGTAGTATAAAATACAATTTGTTTACCTTGAGGTTTATTTTTGTTGAACATGAGTCGTACGTTTGAAGTCAGTTTGAAAATTTTGCCTGAGCAACAATCTCAGTGAAGAGGCTGGTTTCTTCAAACATGTATCTATATTACATGACATAAGGTAACAGAATGTTACTTACTGGACACTGTGGTGAGTTGACCCCAGCCAGGAGCCAATCACCCACCCAGCCTATCGCTCACTCCCCTCTCCTATGGGACGAAGAAAAAAAATAAAGAGAAGGCAAAAAAGCTTGTGTATAGAGATAATGACAGTTTAATAAGGAAAGCAAAGTCTGCATGCACAAGCAATGCAAAAAGAAGAATCCATTCATTACTTCCCATCAGCAGAGCAGTTGTTTAGCCATTTCCAGGAAAGCAGGGCTTCAGTTCATCTCACAATTGCTTAACACCATAACTACAAACATTCCTCCCCGTCCCTTTCCCTAAGCTTTTATTGCTGAGCATGATGTTATACAGTATGGTTTTCTATGACTTGGGTCAGTTTGGGTCATCTGTCTTGGCTATGTCACCTCCCAACCTCTTGCCAAATCCCTACTGGCTTGGGGGAAAGGAGCCCGAGAAAGCTTTGACACTGAGCAAGCACTGTTCAGCAACAGCTAAAACACCGGTATGTTATCAACACTTTTTTAGCTACCCGTACAAAGCACAGCACTATATGGGCTGCTCTGAAGAAAGTTAACTCAATCCCTGCCATACATACTACAGACACGAGGACCCTAATTGATATGGTCTCACATGTCTATAAATGTATAGATAACCCCTATATGATTTGAAAACATGGAATTGCATGCACAATGCATAAATATACTTAAGGATTTTTCACTATTTCTTGAAACCTATTTAAAAACATATAACCTGAAGGGTCAGCTGTAGCAGTACCAGCAACTGGTATATTGGAACTGTATAAGTTAATATTATCAGAGCTGAAATTATTGCTGGATGTTCAATATAGAATAAGACTAACATAAAAAAAATAAAATAAAATGCAAAGCAAGTTTTTAAATGCTCACACGTATTTTCACTCATCCAGATATATACAATGTCTTACTTGTTCAGATGTGTCACAATATTAATTTTCTGTAACATCGTCAAGGCATACAAAGGTATTCAATGACTATAGAGAAGAGTTAGATAATATAGCAATATCGATAAAAGAGGTTTTTGCCAAGGAAAATGCAGTTGATTTCAATAGAAGTTTGCTTTGTATTTTTTACTGTATTCTTATAAATTCAAGATATTCTTTTACCAGTTTTTCATTGCTTAATTTCTCTTTTCCTTTTTATAAAGAGAATTTTAATTTCAGTTTGATAATTTCTAGACTAGTACTTAAAATTCAAAAAATAAAAATTGAAATAAATATTTCATCTTCAGATTTTTCTTTTATAAAATTATTTTTAACTTGATTTGCTTTATTTCTTTTTCTTTTTTGAAGAGTGGAAAAATTCAATTCACAGTACACATGTAAATAAAAGAAGATTCACTAACTATTAGATTCAATCAAAACAAAGTTTTATTAGAAAAGTCTTTGGTATAATAGGCAAAATATTGCAAAATTGAAATTATCAATTGCAGATATGGTCAATTATGATTGTATCTATTGTGCCTACTTACTTATATAGAATTAAATGTTCCCCTTAAAACATGTACTTTGTTAGAATATATTGTTTCATTTTCTTTCGTAATTAACAAATAAGGATAATAAATTAATTACTTAATTTCTTTGGAAATGGGGGTGTCACTTCTTTAGAAATGTCCACAGATTTATCTCTTAACTCTCTGATAATAAGCTTAACAGTATTTTGCAAATTTGCAGACGACCACAAGCTGAGTGGTGCAGTTGACACACCTGAGAGATGGGATGCCATCCAGAAGGACCTGGGCAAGCTGGAGAAGTGGGCCCATGTGAATCTCATGAGGTTCAACAAGGCCAAGTGCAGGGTCTGCACTTGGGTCACAGCAACCCCCGGTATCAATACAGGCTGGGGGATGAAGGGATTCAAGCAGCACAGCAGAGAAGGACTTGGGGGTACTGGTGGATGAAAAGCTGGACACAAGCTGGCAATATGCGCTCGCAGCCCAGAAGGCCAACCATATCCTGGGCTGCATCCAAAGAAGTGTGGCCAGCAAGCCAAGGGAGGTGATTCTGCCCCTCTACTCTGCTCTGGTGAGACCCCACCTGGAGTCCTGCATCCAGTTCTGAAGCCTTCAGCACAGGAAAGACATGGACCTGCTGGAGTGGGTCCAGAGGAGGGCCACCAAAATGATCAGAGGGATAGAACACTTGTCTTGTGAGGACAGGTTGAGAGTTGTGGTTATACATTCAACCTGGAGAAGAGGAGGCTCCGGGGAGACCTTATTGCAGCTAGGGGGCTTATAAGAAAGATGGGGACTTTTTAGCAGGGTCTGTTGTGATAGGACCAGGGGTAATGGTTTTAAAGTGAAAGAGGGTAGATTTTGACTAGCTCTACGGAAGTAATTTTTCCTAGTGAGGGTGGTGAAACACTGGAACATGTTGCCTAGAGAGAGGTGGTAGTTGCCACATCCCTGGAAGTGTTCAAGGTCAGATTGGAAGGGGCTCTGAGCAACTTGATCTAGTTGTAGATGCCTCTGCTCATTGCAGGGGTGTTTGAACTAGATGACCTTTAGGGTCCCTTACAACCCAAACTATTCTATGATTCTATGATTTTATGAAATATTTTGTCCTTAACAGAGTTACTTGTGTCCTACTTCAAGAAGAACCTAATATTCTCCAGTTGCTACAGAGCATGAATATTGGCAAACATTATTTAATTTGCAGTAATCATCTTCAAATGAAAGCCCTAGGAATTATTTGTAGACTAGTCACAATTATTCATTTTTTAGTGTCAAGACTTGTTTTTATAAACGTTTCCTCTCAAATAAGTTAATACCCATAGTAATTACATGGAGTTGGTTAAACATTTTTCAGCTTCTGCTTTGAAAGACAGCATATAAGAGACTGATACTGTGTTGAATCTGTGGAAAATTTGTATGTCTAATGTTTATTCTGGGTCAGGGTAAAATGCATGCAATTCCACAGACAAAGGGTTTATACAGAATACAGAGTGAAAGACTGAGTAACAAGCCTGGGAGGAAAAGAAAGATTTCAGCAGACCTTAATCTGGACCCTTCTCAAAGATCAGGAGACAATGGCAATAAATGGAGGGTGTTAAGTGTCTATGTTTTGTAGGCCTAGACATTTCAGTTTCTTTGGCTGCAACAAGCCTTTATCAAACTCAGTGGAATGTTCAGTTCGGTTTGCCATACTGGAATAGCTGATTTTTTGTTTTGACATTCCATCTTTTCTACCACGTCCTTGAAGCTTGACATCATTCATTTCACAGCTGACTTTCTACTTTGTTTCACTCCATTTTGTTGCTGTTACTTTTTTCTTTTTTTTCTTCACAAAACTGTTTTCTTCATCTGTCCAGTATTCCAGTTTACAGCAATAAGAATATATATTTGATGAGGCAAATGTTTTCCAGATGATCATCAAGGCTTCTGTTTACATATCCTTACTTAAAAAAAAAAAAACAAACATTTTAATTCTGGTGTTGGTTTTTGTGGTGGTGGTGTTGTTAGTGTTAGTTGTACCAGTTAACTGCACTTTTAAGAAACAAAGCAAATGTCCACAATGAAATAGTAGCACAAAGGACTTTAAATAAGACTAGTAAATATAGCAAATAATGCATCAGAATTTTCAACAAAAAATATCAAAAGAATGGTTAACAATGATTTTGAATTAATTGCAATAGAACTCATAGCTGGAGTAATTCAACTAGTGTCATGGTTCATTCATTCTCTCGCTGGTCACTTAGTGGAGCTGATCAGATCAGAGGAAACAGACCTGTTTATTTTGGTATCTCTGAATACTCTGATTATGATCTACCCTATTGTTTGATATGGGTGAATGTTTAATCTTTTTCTGTTTGTTCAGAGCTTAATGCACACATCAGTTGTGTACACAGCTCAGCAACTTTAAATCAGGAAGACCAAACAAGGCAGTTTTGAAATAAGCAGGAGAAACTTCCTCTCCATAAAGATTTATAAATACTGTGATGACCAGCAAGGGACCAGTAGTTGAGACCTGAAACAAATGAGATAAAAATTATTTCATTATTGTAATTAAAGCAAAGCTTCTTTGTATGAAATAAAAAATGGTGAATTCTTCTGTCTGAAAAAGATAAGGATTTGGAAAATCATATACTGACACTGTGCAGTATAAGACACACTAAACAGTATTGGGATGAGATCTGGATATCACAGTCGCAAATCTAGAAAAAAAGGTTCCTTGAGCTCCAATGGTAAGATGAGATGATGAATCATACAGTTTAATGTGACACATAGAGGTAATCACTAATCTAAGAAAGATAGATCACCTGTTTGAAGTGCTTGCACCAAATTAAGAAATAATGTTTGCGAATATCCCATTTTAATATAAATTTCACTGTGACCTTTAAGATTAACATCATAACCAATCTATTTGGATACAACCTTCCTAAGAAGAGATTCCTAACAGAGTCATTACTGGGAATTGTTATAAGTGCCTCAGATTTAAAAGAATTAGGTGTCCATAATGTCCAGACATTCAGTTCCTTTGTATTGGTGCCCACTTATACACTCATAGCAATAATGGTTTTGTTTTATTATGGAAGTGAAAATGTTTTTAAGAATGTTGTTGTAATAAAATAAATTATAATTCCTGGAGTAAAACCAGGAGTAGGATTTGAATGTTGGTTTTATGCAGACTGAAAAATCCATTAGATTTTGTCTCTAAGAATGTGCAACAGAAACCTTTGCTGCAGGAGGAAAACCTAATAATAATAAAACCTAATAATATCTAAAAATGTAGGTTTTCTTGGTCTTGTGGGTATCTTAGTAGACGGGAGTCATGATGTTTCCTCAGAATACGAATGTATTGAAAAGAATTTCAAGAGTACTTGTAGAAGGGAGCATATGGGCTAATTCATTATAACTTTTATTGTTAGAATCTGATGGACAGGTGTGCCAGGTAATTTTTTTTTTTTTAATCATTCGTTATAATCTAGATTGGGAAGTAGTCAGTAGTCAAAGGGAAAAACATCAATAGCTCCTGTCAAAAATAATAATACTTATTTCATTTTTTCTGAAAAACATGTATCAAATCAGAACTTTGCTATTGACCAATTATTTGCAGCAGCTATGATACTGCAGGTAGAAATGAGAAAGATTCTTGGGCCTTGTTAATTATGAGCTGTTCTGGTTGGCATAGCAAAGATAGTGCTAGAGTTTTCTTTTATTAATTGTCTAATTAAGCAATATGAAGCTTTAAAATATACTGGTTTATGGGATGCAAACTTATTTAATTTAAGGAATTTATATCAGTTTGTGTAGAGGTTAGTGTAAGTTCTTCTGCCACAAAAGATTTTGATACAATGGTTTTAAAGTTACTATGAATTTAATGTTATTAAGATAGAAATTATTGAAAGTGAACTTAATTCATTAATCCAATGAAATAGTGATAACAGCTACACTAATAGGTGTTTTAACATATAAGTCTTTAAAACAAACTTTTAATATTCTTCTGGAAAGAAAGGTGGAGTGTCTGAGAATTCTGTGTTCGGAAGTTTTCCCAACATAAATCTTTTAATATGTGTTAGGTTTTTAGTTTTCCAGGACAGAGACTGGGATTATAATTAACAAAAAAGTGCTAGCAAGAATACTACAAGAGAGTTTTTTTATTTCTAGTCATAAAGGATATTAATGTTATTTAATAATTTTGCTGTAGTAATTCAGTAAGTTTTAATAACTTAAATATGATTTTCTAGGGGAAAAAACCCAAAGCATAGCAATATTAAGAAATTAATTTCGCTCTAATCTGAGAACCAGCAATGGTTACTGATGTTCTAACAAACCATAAAATGGTATAAATATAATCTGTTATGGACATCAAAACTAGAGAACAATAAAATAGTATTAAGCAAATTATTTCATTTACATTAGTGAATCTTGTTTTTCACCTTTTCCTGAAAATAAGTAGGAATGTTTTTAAATTATAAATGTATTGGATTATGTTATTACTTGTAAAATTTACATTAAACCTTCAGATACTGTTGGGAAAAGCACAAAAATATCATATGCTGATGGAATGTTATGTAGTAGGCAAAAACTAGGGTCTAATTATGATTTGACTATGTTCCAATATATGGAGAGAAGAGTACAAAATAATTACTAAAACGTTCTGAAAATTGAAGGAGAAACTGTTTCCCTTCTGATTAAAAATGACCAATATAATTTAAGCCAGATAGACAGAAATAGCTACAAGGTAACTGAAGAACCCACGCTAACAAATTGTACCAAATTTCTCAATCTGTATGGAACAAAAAGTAAAATAGAAATTAATGTACAAAGAAAGAAGAACGCATGGGCTATTCATGGTCAAGATAATAAAATTATAAATTCTTGCTCTTGACATTCCTGAACTCAGGAATAATTTTGTGAATTTTTCAGTTTATTCATGATAAATTTGAGCAAACACGAATAACTTATTGGTTTATCACAGTTTATTTTGGAGAAGTTGTTTTACAGGTATTTTGTTTTGTAGATATAAGCTTTATGCAACTTCATAAAACCTATATGTCTTCAGGATTTTGGAAAAAGAAAAAAAGACCTTGATTTTCTTAATTGGTTTGGAAAAGAAAATACCCACAGGAAAAAAAAAAAACATTATAAACAGTCAAGTTAAAAAACCCTACCCCCAGGAAACTGCATTTATAAGGTGCCTAAGTGGCATATGTGCCAGTTTTGAGCTGTCAGTACTCAAAACTGTTTGGTATAATGTATGCTAAAATTTCCTAACAGACTCTTGTATTGAACTCAAAAGAATCTCTTATACAGGCATAACCTTGACAGATGAAAATGGGTTTACTTCAGTATTAAAAGCTACGTGTGACTGGCCACAACTGGACTACATTTTTTTATATGTAAACAGAATAACAAGATAGTCAGGGTGTTGGTATTTCAAAAAGAACAGTTTTATAAAAGTGGAGGTAAATAGGATCAGAGACAAAATGTAAACAGAATGTCAATGCCAGCCAGGGACTAATTAAGCTACATCTCCACCATAGTGTTTACATACATATTAGCCAAGAGAATGTGGAGCCTCTATCTCCCTCATTAGTACCAGTCCAAATAGCACATATCCACACTCAGTGGAGATCATCTCAGCTTCATGAAACATCTGAAATACTATCTTTTGAGCCTAAATTAGCCACCTGGCTCTTCAAGACAAAAAGAATCTGTGTTGCATCTCATTTTAAAATACACATCAGCTGGTGAAGGGTCTAAAGAACAACTCTAATAAGGAGCAGATGAGGGAACTAGGGTTGTTTAGCCTGGAGAAAAGGAGTCTGGGGGAAGATGTTATTGCTCTCTACAACTACCTGAAAGGAGGTTGTAGCGAGATGGGTGTTGGTCTCTTTTCTCAAGTAACAAGTGACAGGACAAGAAGAAATGACCTAAGTCTGCTCCATGGGAGGTTTAGTTTGGATATTAAGAAAAATTTTTTCACCGAAAGGGCTGACAAGCTGTTGGCTGTTCAGGGAAGTCATTGAGTCATCATCCCTGGAGGTATTTAGTAAGACGTGTAGATGTGGCTCTTAGAGACATAGTTTAGTTGTGGACTTGGCAGTGCTAAGTTTACTGTTGAACTTGATGATCTTAAAGAGATGATTGTATGAAGACACCTCTTTCACCTCTTTCTCTACAGGCCTCTGGAATAAGGTCAAGAGCTGAGAGACAGTATATTTATTTTGAGAGTTGGCTTCTATTCACTGAGTGTCAATGTCTATACAATTGTGTAGTTCGATACATTCACCCCGTGGCTGCACGTGACCCTACTGCCACAGCTTCACAGTAGTTAAAAGCCATCACCGAAGAAGATGGCTATTATTTAAAGTGAGTCTAAATAATAAGAAGATGCAGGTAAAGGAAGTAGAGCTTCAAATAACACAAGAAGGAAAAAGTGAGGTGATGGTGCCTGTCTACTGACTGATCAGAATCCCAGTGGTCTAAAACTGGAGGAAGAAATGTCTATGGATTAGAAAGTGATTATATGAAGCAGCCTCTATAAAATATAATTCATAGGGTTCTGGAGATGGAAGTATAGGTAAAGTGGGCTCTGTTCCATGAATGTAAGCCTCAGCTATGGTTTTCCAGGTATCAGTCACTGGAAGTTTAGAAGTTCATCTGAATATCATTGCACATGCCAGCAGAGATGACTTTATATGTTTTCTGTGAAGTACTTCCCTGAAGGGGTTTGTTTAACCAAAATAACAGCCTCATCTCAGAGAGTACTGCAGAAGCAAAAAACAAAATGTTCAAAGCATGCAATATGTTAGAACTTTGATATGCCAACAAAACAAGACGACTACATGACTCTCATAAACTGCTTCAGCCACAGTACTGGCAAAGCTTCGGACAGAGAATCTGTGATAGTCAATACCTAAATTATTAACAAGGCATGAGACATGCTGGCAATGGAAAATAAATTATGAAGAGAATTTTACCTGGAATAGGATTATGTTAGAACAGAACTTAAAACCGCTCTTGAAAAACGATGCAATGGCAACACTCTCAGTGAGGAAAGTGTTCAGGAAACAGGGTAAGTTTCACTTGTTTTAGCTACATAAGTGTCCATCTGAGGCTACTCTGGGAGGCAGTAGAAAGAAATGGACACTCTCTAGACATGAGTCATCCAACCTATTTCAAATGTTGGCTTTAGGATGAGATGAATCAGCTTTTAAATACACATTAATAATGAAGACTTATTCAAATTAATCTTTCATAGAATGTCTGTGAAAAGAAGAGTATAGGAATATTCCCTTAAGAATCCATGATTTAGATACTTCTAAATATTAATAACTATGCCGCAGCAGCTGTCTCAGGAAAGCCGTTGGCATTATTAAAATTATCCTGAGAATTAAGAGGCTTATATGAGCTTCTGAAAAGGGGCTACTTGCCCAGTATGGGAGACCTGTTGGGGAGGAAAAAAAGTTACAAGAAAGAAAACTGAGAAATGCTGAACCTAAATGCATACCTCAGGAAAGCAAAACTTACCTGACGAAAACAGACACAAAAGGAGAAGGAATATTTTCATCAGATTCGGGTTGTGAAGATATTAGTCCTTGAACACAAAACAAAAACAAATGTAATAAACTGTTATTTTCCACGGTATTCTGAAACATCAACACTGCGGTTAAGACAAGTTGCTCTGTGGTTTTTTTCTATATAGTTTACATTTAGAGAAGGTACTAATTTTATAAAAATTCATACGTACATCCTTTAATTACTAAGATTCAGATAAAATTGAATTTGATAGCAATAAGTATAAATCAGAAACTGGGAAATTCCCACAATAAAACACTAACTACAAAAGAAATCCTAGCATTCGTATTTATTACTATAAGAAAACCATACAACTATGCCAATGATAATGCAGAAGAAGCAGAAATATTCTCATGATCTCTCTTTGTATTTAGAAAAAGTCAAGATGGTATAGTCGTATCAGATGTTGATGAAATACCTCCCACTGGAGGCTGTTAAGCAGCAGCTACTAAAACTAGATATTTTTAAATCAGTCTTGCATTCAATAATTTTAAAAGAGCTGGCTGGAGAGCTCTCTAGACAGTTGACATTGATTTTTCAATAAGTCTTGGAACACTAGGGAAGCTCCAGAGGACTGAAAGAAAGATAATGGGTCAATACTTCAAAAAGGCAAGCAGGATGAGCCTTGTAATTATATGTCCATAACCCAGCTTTGATCCTAGGAATACACTGGAACATTTCGTGCAGGGCTCAAAGACTAAAGGATTCAAAACAGGTAACATGGAAAACGTAAGTCAATACTGATTCATTGAAAAGAGAAGTTATCAAATTTCTATAGTTTTTCATCAGATTACATGACAGTTATATGTCATAGCTCTGACGCAATTTTTAGATGTACGTAAATATTCTACTTGATATAACAAGACATTTTAGAAACAAAGGGTCTTCCTGTGCTGCTGAAATAATTAATCAACTTATTATTCATATATGGCCTCCAGAAACAGGGAAAGAGCCATCTTAAAAATAACTAAAGTTTTTGCCTTTTTCTCCTAGAAGGTCAACCTACAATAACACTAAATCTATTTAATTTCTTCCATGAAAGAACTATGGGTTTATAATTATGCATACCTTTTTTTATTTTGCTAGGAATTTTATCCTGTGGATTTAATAGTTTTTGACTTGGGATTTTTCTTTCTTTGGTTTTGAATTAATTTTCAGTAGGACATATAAAACTCATATCTTCCCAAAGATGTCACCTCATTCACCACATTTTTCAGTCACTTTTCATACAGTGGTCTCCTATTTTCACAGACAGCTTTAGTGGCCTCTTTCTAATCACCTTCTATTCATAATTCATCTTCATACCATAAATGAGTGACTAGACCTACACAAAAGTGGTGGTATGTATAAAGTGTACAGTAGACATATAAGAGCTAAAATTACTCTTTATATAAACTTGCACATACACCTTTTAATGTCAGTCTATTAATCTTTCAAGGTCATCCAAATCTTTCCATATGCTATTTTAGTCTTCTGCATTAATAGCATCTCACATTACCATATAATTAGAATATTTCATTAGCAAACTCTTACTTTTTTGAGACTCTAATATCAGCCAACTTAAAATTATCAAAGACAAATTCTTAAGGAACTCCATAAACAAATTCCAGCAAGTCCCATAGTCCTCTTTCAGAAAAATTTTATTGCCATTTCTCCTTTAGCCAGTTACACAATTTACAGTTCTAGGTCTCAACTTCTTCAGCTTCACTAATAATTTCCCATGTGGTGCTAAGCTAAAATGTTTTACTAAAATCTGGGTAAGTTATTTACATCACAATTCTCTTGACTGAGAAAGTGATCAGATCACTCTGGTAGCAACTACTTGTGTTGGTTTTGGCTGGGATAGAGTTAATTTTTATGGCCTTTTCTGCTTCTCTCACTGCCCTGCCCTCACAACCCCAGTGAGTAGGCTGGTGGTGCACAAGGAGTTGGGAGGGGAAATAGCTGGGATACCTGGCCCCAAATAACCGAAGAGATATTCCATGTCATATGATGTCATGCTCAACAATAAAAAGCTGGAGGAAGAAGAAGGAAGGTGGGGATGTTCAGAGTTACTGCGTTTGTCTTCCCAAGTAACTGTTATGTGTGATGGAGCCCTGCTTTTCTGGAGATGGCTGAACACCTGCCTGCCCATGGGGAGTAGTGAATGGATTCCTTGTTCTGCTCAGCTTGCGCATGTAGCTTTTGCTTTCCCTATTAAACTGTCTTTATCTCAACCCACGAGTTTTATCACTTTTACTCTCCCGATTCTCTGCCCCATCCCACTGAGGAGGAGTGAGTGAGTGGCTGTGTGGTGCTTAGTTGTTGACTGGGGTTAAACCACGACACTACCTTTGGAAAAACTATTTAAGTTTGTTTCTTATGTTCCTATATCTTTAATTGCTATTTTCTTTAAAATTAGCGTTCTATTATATCTATGCCAAGTTAGTAATTTTTACTCCTTTTCTTCACATAGGTACAATATTTGCTACTTTTCCAGTAAAATACTATCTGCCATGAACTGATGTTTTTAATTAAAAACTTTTGTCACTTGGTTGATGACATCATACACGAGTTGATTTAATGTTCTGAGAGGGAGATGATACAGAAATCCTAAATATTGTTTATTAAACTGTTAGTTTTCAGTTCTAATTCCCCTGAGGTAATTTTGGTTTTCTGCAAATTTATGCTCATTATCTGCTTTGCTTTTTCTCTATTCTTACTGAGAACTGCAGCAAAAGATTAGTTTTATTCTGGTTCATATCCTAGCTACAATCTCTATCCATATGTCTGCTTTTGTTTGCTTTTGTAGCAAAGACCTTTTGATTTTTGTCCATTTAAATTTACTTTGTAAAGTTTAACTTGATTTATGTTTGTTACTAACTAATCACTAAGACAATTTTTTTTTTATAATCAGCAATTTTTCCACTGTGGGATTTCTGAGTACGCTCCATTTACTGGGTTTTTTTTTCCCTGTGAGAGATACAGATCTTTTCTACAAGTTACTTCACTACAAGTATTTATGTACTCTGTACATAACATGAACATGAAGGAACATGAAGATTTCAGAAACCGTGGATGATATAAATTTTGGACCTTCTCTGCTGGTTTTGTTAGCTTTTCAAAGTATTCTTGTTTGATAGAAGCAACAAACAGTAACTATGATCTTGTTTTTAATTTAAAATCAGAAATACCAGGGCTTTGCCATTATTTGTGAAATATAATGGTACAGTAGAGTTCCCATATTGGCATTACTTCCACCAGTACTATCTCTATAACTACTTAAAAGAGACTTTGTTCAGAATACTCCACAGAGCATCTGCTTCACATACCACACAGGGAAAGCTATAAGATACTTCCTGACTCTCAGTAACAAGGTCTGTATTAAAAATATTGTTCAAAATTACAACGTCAAGCTGAGAGGACAGAAGCATCACCAATGTCCTAGGTTCCTACATTTGAAAGGAATTTCTGAAATTCACTGATAATGTACTGTGCCATAAAGGAAAGATGAAAAACAAACAGAAATATTCTATGCCAATAAGATTAAGGGAATATTACTCCTCAAACCCCAAATCTGACAGCCAATTTAATTCACAAAATCACAGAATCATAGAATAATTAAGGCTACAAAAGACCTTTAAGATCATCAAGTCCAACCATCAACCCAGCACCACCATGCCCACTAAAATTCCATGAGTTCGGTGCACTAGTTATGTCCCCTTTCTTGACTTATCTCTATCCATGACTACTGGCAATTATTTCAGTGGAAGGTAAACCCACCTCCATCCTTATCATTACCAGGAGCCATGTAAAGTTATATACAAGAGGAGGAAAATATTCATTATAATCTTGTTAGTGATGAAAAAATGCAAGGAATTAGGGACTTAGTATACTGTAAAGAAATAGAAGCCATACATATCAGTCATGTTACTGAGTTCCATTTTCAAATAAAACTCTTTGCTGAAGAAATTTAAACAATACAAAGTCAAAATGAAAATTATATTATTAATGGGGAATTAACATCAAGCAGTTCTGTTTTCAGAAATTTTCACTGATAAAATCCACTTTTTATTCCTAAACTATGTTAGCAATGACCTGTGAAAAAAATACTTTTACCTGAAGTACTGGAATTCTTGGTAAACTGAGTTCTACCAAAGAGCCTGTCTTTTCATAAAGACAAATATAAGGTTATATCCAAAAAAGAAAGGCATACTTTAAAAGTATAGGGCACTCATCCCGTACTACTTTCCCCCGAAAAACTTGGTGACTGTGGTGATTTTTTTCTAAAGACAAGACCCTGCTTCAATTTGTGGTCAGAAAGGTTAAGAAAAGCTTAAACAAACAAGAAAAGAAAGAAATATGGACTTTATATCAACTCTGTAGTTGACACTGATAACCCTGCTTAATTTCCAGCAATTCACCTTTAGCTGCATTCCACTATTCACACTACTGTAATGCAGTATCTGTTTTCAGTTTTCACTGAAAAAAAGAGTAGCTGAAATACTTAAATTATTGGAAGAGGTTCAACATGAAATCATGGGAATGATTAAGGGAAAAGAATTTCAATGGTGTGATGGACATTCAATATATTTAGTTTATTAAGAGAAGATTAAGAAGTCATTTAAACACTATATAAACTGTTTATGTGATAAGTAGAATTGTTACATTTTCACGTTAACAAATTATTATGAATACAAGCAAGAAAATGTAGGTTGTAGATATAAAACATGCTAGGTATTCCATGTGTAATGGATATATGTATACTTTGATACTGCAGTAAATGTAAAGTTTATAACATTTCATTAAGTATAAAAAGCTTGGAGCCTGACACCTGGTAATTAATGCCAAGATAATTTAATTTAATAAGGTAACTGAATATTGAAGTAATTTTTGCACCCTATTAGAATTTTCCTGTCTCTAATGAATTTTAAACAGTCAAGTTAGGATTTTTTAGGGTTGTGTTTAGGAATAAAACTCCTTAAGTCCTCTTCCTGAGTTACATTTTTCTCAGTGAACAACTTTAATCAGTAGGGGTTGAGATGAGCAAAATAACCCTTCACAACAGAACTATCAGCACAGTTGATTGTTTACTTGCACTTGTTCCAAACTATATAATGCTTCTACCATTCAGGAAAATTTGCAGATGAAATTCAAATAATTCTAGCATTGATCTGTTTGTAATCTTCCTGGGGATTGACAACCCTCTGATCTTTTATTGTTGATGGTATTTGAATCTGATTACCAACTGATATTTACAGTATATCAATGGTTCTTTTTTTATTCATGAGCACAGAGGAGTGGGGTTTTTGGTTGGAGGGTTGGGAGTTTTTTTGTTTGTGGGTAAAAGTACTGTCAAGAGAGACTAACTGTGGAAAAAAATATTTAGCTTGTAAAACACTGATCTATTGATAGATTTTATATTTGCCACAGCATCTAGTTTACAGTTCAGGTTGCAGCCTCACTCGGGACAGAAAATTCTTAAGACCCAATCTGCTTGAGACCAATAGAATACATCCTGTCACCAGACTGAACACAACTGACAAGCTGAAATTTTGTATACCCAGTTGGCTTCGCTCCTATGGTGTCTTACTGGAAATCACTGATCTCTGTTAAAGGCCACTGCTGTGCTGCCCTCTACTTTTTGTAATGTACAGATGGAGAAATTTCCTGTGTTGCCAATTCTTTTCATTTTTTTAAAGATATATACACAGAGTCCAATTCATTAAGATCTGAGGATCCTTATCCTTTATAATTAGAATTCAACACTACTAGAAGGAATCTTACATGAGAATAGAAAAACCCAATGCATTATCTAAATATACAATCAGACAGCTATACAACCTAGGTGAAACGGGTCAGTTCAATATCCATATTCTGATTTTGACTACATCTTTGTCTTTACTAATGTACAGGTATTCCTCACAAACCATTGATTTCCAAACAGATTGGTGATATATTCCATACACTGGGAAAAAAATGATGTCTTTATTTCAGTCGGAGTTTGATCATAATCGAATTATAATTTAGGTGTCTCAACTACTGATGAGACAATTTTATTGCTAAAGATAGCAAAAAAGACTTTTTGGTAATAAATATTATTATTGATATTGTTAAATTTATTATTTTAAGAGAAGAGTTTATTACTATTTTCATGCTGATTTCTTGGGTTATTAAGTGGGCGATGTTCTGTATTTATGGACAGTAAACAAACTGATTTGACAATCAACTGCCTTGTATATGAGAGCTACTTTATTTGACCACAACAAACTAATCCAAGGATTGTCATTCTCATGAGCACAGAGTCCCTTCTATATTGACTGAAGTAGAGTACAGCAATACAGAAACTGATTAATCATGTTGGTTAGTCCAGGTCTGTGACCTGGAGTTCCAAAGAGATGACTGCAACCAAAAGACTAAGTATAATGCCGTCTTGAAAAGCAATGCTGAAGGCCAAAGGAACAGGAACACAGCACTTTCAATCTACTGAAAGGCAAGGGTAGGAGTCAATCAACATTTTAAGACCTCCATTTACATGTTTGTGGGGCAGAACATGCCTAAAATCCCTGGCAGCCAAAGAAGTCAGTGGAAAACAAGGAAAATTCGGAATGTCATAAAACAGAGAGAAAGGACTAAGCTGCTTACCCATAGGTACCTAATCCCATTTGAAACATTTTCATTTACCTGTATGCATACCTGCACAGGGACAACAGACATGGCACAGGAGTTACAGGATATCTGCAACCTCTGCAGCCTCTGAGAGTGGCAGCTGAAGGCCAGGTGGGATTTTCCACAGTGCCTCAACTACATTAGAAATCTTCTCTCAGGTGAATGCCCCACTAGAGTTCAGCCATGCAAATAGTTTTCTGTGGCCCAGTGACTAAAATGATAGCCTTAAATCAGTTGCCTCAGACAGGCATCTTGTGCAATTTGAGCTCTCCTAGGATATCTAAAATATGTACATGCTGCTGTTAGATACGACACTAGACGAGTGTGAGACCTGCAAAATGTTGAAGCACTAGCTGGAGGCTTGGGCAGATATCCTGGAAGATCTCATATGATAGTGATCATTTGAGTCAAACCTAGCGAGTGAGCTGTAGATAGCCGAATTGAACTGACTGTCTCCACAGGAGCATACAGATACCCACATACAATAATACCCAAGCTTAGATACTTTCAGACTGATCTAGAACAATTACATTTTATTGTCTTATATTGCTTATAAACAGCAGCATGAATATAACATATAAAGAACCGTAAGACGTGAGAGTTCCCTAACAGCAGGATCCAACTTTACTTATCCTTACAGGGGATTCCTTTGTTTACCTCCTGTAAAAATTGGATACCTGCATAAGTGAATTTCCTGTAGAAAGTAGTTAGCAGAGTCCTTCAGGAATATCAAAAGCCAAGTTCTATCTCTGGGATTTTACAAGTCTTTACAAATAAAGAACTTGGATTCTCAAATGTGACAATTCTTTGTTGATAGTAGTTTGACTCACTGTAGTAATCTCTTTAAATCAAACACACAATTTAGTTATCCTTAGAAAAATCTGAATAACAGCACAATTAATCTTGATCAGTTTAGTTAATTAATTTAAAAAAATTATGGAACTTGGTCATGAAATGTAATAAAATGATTCAGAATAAAGCTGATATGCTAAATAAATAACCATAGGAGCAGAGGCATCATGTAAGTATTTTATCTGAATTAATATAGAAAACAAAATAGTTTGAGAATGTCTTCCTCAGGGAAACAGATTGAGAATAGAAATTATGATAAAAAGGAAGATATATTTTGTTTTCTGAACATTTTAGAGAATTGCAGCAAGCGTTCAAGATGTTAGAAAAGGCAAATTGTATATTCTGAAAGTAGTATTGAATTATTTTGTTAAAAGTATTAGACCGTTTTACTATTTGGTACTGCATTATACAATACAGTATGCAATATTATTTCTAAATTTAAGTAGAAGGGGGTTTTTATTGTATTTGATACCTGTCAGTAACAGACAAAACACTCCTGTTTGTAAAGAATAGCCTAGCACATGGATTTCAGATATTTCTATTATTAACAGATATTTCTATTTATCTATTATTATTATTTCTAACAATAGAAATAATTTTCTATACTTCTACTATCTTATTCCATTATACTCTGTCATTCTTTTTCAATTACTTATATGTAATAATAGAAATAATATAATAGGATAATAACAGTAATACATAATATAATAATGAATATCAGTGATCTGTGAGGTCAAATGAAGCAAGAAACAGGAAGAACAAATACTCAAGTTTGAAAAGAAGAATATTCCAAGGATGTTTTGGAATGTAGGGCACTTTATAGTAATAGTGTTTCCTCTAACATCCTGTTTCTTCTTAAACATATAAAGAGTGATTAATTAAAAGAAAAATTTGAAATATATGCTCTATGAGGAATGCCAAGTTTTTAAATGTGGTGTAGAACTAAAAGTTTATAATCACAAATTACATTATAAATGTTAAAAGGGTGGAATGTTTAGAATATGTATATACCCAAAACAAAGGTGAAACTGCCATTTTTGAAAACAACATGAAACCACTCTTCAAATAATATTCAAGCCAATTTTTTTAAACCAACTCTAATATTATTCCTATAATAAGAAATAAGCAATGCCTAGGCTGAGAGAGTTGAGATAACATAGCTTTTTGGTTTCCAGTTATATTGATAATTGAAAATATTTTCCCTGTCTTAGCTGATCTTCAAGCATTAGAGAGCATTTAATGTTTACAGAATTTTGTTTGCAAAATGCTCTGCACTAATATCTGTTTGGATATTTTACAAAAGAACCTCCTTTTATGATATGGAAATGGAATTGTAAAACAGCAAATTCAGGACACTATGAACACTATCAAAAATTCATAAAGACTGTCATTGACTCAAAGCATTCGCAGAGTAAGAAATACCAGGTAGGCAAAAGCAGGGCAATATATGGGAACAATGTGATCATGTAGCTCAATTTAGGCTGCTAACTTCAGCAAATCTAGTAGTGAGGTCAGGTCTATACCATGCAAATGATGTATGTATCCTGCAGACACTAAGACCCCCTCCCTCCGATTAATTTTATAGTCATAAGTTTTGGACATGTTCACACCTATTGGATTAGCATCTGAGTTTGTAAGATTTGCAACCAGATACATTAGAGTGCCTTGTCTTTCAAAGGAATTCTTTATGAAGTGAGGGTAGCAGTATCTGCCTACCAATAATTAGATGCTCTTATTTGGAAGTATTTTTAATAAGCTGGTAAAATTAGGACATCTTCAAGACCCAGAACACCTGAATGGTTCTTAGGTTGTACTGGTACTGTCATCTGCAATTTGCATATTCATAGTAGAGCGACATTTACTGCTTTGTGCAAGCTACTCATTATGAGAAAAAGGCTTATAAATAGTCGTAAGCATGTTTGGGAAAGAAGTCAGATGGGGGATGGGGAGAATTTTTACTGATGCTGTTAAATCATGACAAGAAATTATACACCTGGAAGTGGAGCATGTGTCTTTCAGAATCTCACATTGTAGGCATTGACTTTTACCTTTATTTTATGCTGATGAGAAAGATAATTAGTTATATAAATGGACAAAGAACAGGAATTCAGTTATTAGTGCTTGTTCCTGTATTATGCATTCTTTGTTTCTCTCCACTTTACCTCGTTCCTTAAAGTACAGTGTAGTGGACACATGTAAACTTTCATTAATGAAAGAAAACAGTTTGTAGCTTTGTCAGTCAAACATTGTTAGATGGTACCAAGGAAAACCTGCAACTCCCTGAATCGAGTTTCAGCAGCAGTTTGGTAACCAACTCACCTCAACAGCTTTACAATTTCAGAGTCTGTTTACGTCGTTTTCCAGGGTTAAGAATAAGATTAAGCTGATATTTTAATTTACTTTAAAAACAATATTGAGCATTTTACTCATAAAAGCTGGCTTCAACTACTAAGTATGTTTCACACACAACTATCAACCTGTTCTGTGACTCACTGGATGGCCAATTTTAATCATCAAGTTATTAAGAAAACTTAGGGGATTATGCTAAAGATGGAGGCTGGAGGGGGGGAAATAAGGACCATATCTTCTGTGTTGTGTCAATTTTCACAGGGTGCTGTGAAACAGTATTGCAGGATGGAACAGGAAATACAGGGAGAGAATGATTCACAAGGAGGTGGAGGTAAATGAAGAAAAGAGAAAAAAAAAAAATCCACATGCATATCTCTTAATGAACACAGGAATTCAAGACTCCCCACCTCCTGAGGAAACAACAGGCCAGTTCAGCAGTACTCCTTTATTCCCAATTAATAGTTAGCAACTATAGCAATACATTTTGTAAATATATTTTTCTGACATAAAGATATGATTGCTTCTTCACTGGCAGCTATTCTTGAAACTTTATATATGACAAGCCAGTGCAGTAGACGTAATTAACTACCTTGACTTCATGTATGATAAAGACAACGAAAACCCCAGTCACAGGAAGGCTGTCTTACAGACTTCTGGAAGAGTCTGATTTGCATCTCAGGAGCATTACTAGGTGAGAGGACTGGTGCTGGAGTAAAAATGGTTGAAGCTATTGGGTATGAAGCATAGCAATGAAAATGAAACAGAGAATGTTAAAAGTTAATCAAATGTATTTGTAAAAATTACCATGTTACTGACACGTATTGTATTGAAATTTTTAATTACTGAATTATAACTTTGAAATTCTTCCTTACATACTTATCTATTTATTTAGTAAGTCACAAATAACTCCATAATTTTGGTAAAAAGAAGAGAAGAGTCCAGGAAGCTTAGTAGGTTATTAACTCTGACATTGAAGCTATTTATTAGAGGTAATAGTTTATAGAATTTGATTTTGATCCTGCAGCAACATTAAAGTCAGAACTTCTTTGCTTCAGTGAATTGACTCCCTGCAACAATAAAATAAAGTCTTCAGGAGTTTTCCTTAAACAAATAAGATTGAAAGTAAGTCATATATTTCAGATGATACAAAAGCATTAAGGTATTTTTTTTTCCGTAGAGCAAGATAATCTCATGATGCTAAAAATCGACAAAAAAATTCCTTGTCATTGGTATTAGACTGTCTGTTGACTTGAAATTGTTCTTATCCAAAGTAAAAAAAAATCTAATAGGATAATCCTAATTTTTAGCATAATTCCCAGTATAAACTATGACTAAAATTTCATTTCAAAGTGCTTTATCAAAAAGATCAGAAGAAACTATAACCAAAATGAAATTCTATTTCACTTTTCCCACCTGAATATCTGATATATTCAACCTAAACAAAAATGTGGTTATATCAAAAAGTCATTTTTTTAAATTATCAGGTTGCATAACATAGTGCTTTCCTTTTCACATTTCATGAGAGAGAAAAAATAAAATTTCACTTTAAAATAAGCTTTTTCTTGCAAGATTTTTTTTTTTAATTCTAATATAGCATTTGGAATGTTATGACTGGAGATGGTCTAAATCTCAAATATTAAAATCCAGTTATATAATTCTTTAAAGCAGTTAACAAGACAAAGGCTCCAAAAGCTCTAAATAAATTTGATGGAATTGTTATGGGTTCATTAGAATTCAAATCACTATTAAGGTTTCATACTGTAGTTCGTAGGTTACCTACAAGCTTTAAAACATTCCGTAGTATAACATTTTGTGCACACTGGGTTTTATTTCCAACAGCTACAAGTTTACTACTTTTGAGCTTGCTACTTTGCCATATGGTGTCTCCTGAAGAGTCTTAAAGCTGTTACTTCCACTACTACTCAAGTTATTCTTGAGCAGGAGGCTCAAGAAGGCTAATATTGTAAAACATAACTGGGATTAAGGTGAATTTGGGGTATCTGTTTCCATAATTGCAGCCATCAAAACCCCTGCACTGTTGTATCTTAACTACAAAGCCCGTTCAACTCCTCCGACACTTCAGTCTGAGATTCACATTTTCCAGGTGCACATGAAGTTCTTCTGTACATAATTAGAAATATTACTGTTTTGTCGTGGCTCAATGACTTTCATGCTGAGTGTGAGGAAGCATCAGAGATGGGAAACACAAACAGTTCAGTCCAATAGACATTCCACTTCAATATTGCAATTAAAAATAGCTACCTAGCAATTTTTCAGAAGTACTTCTTCCAAACAGTAGAAAGCCAAGGTGAAAACAATAACTCAAAAATCAGCTGAACCTCACCGAAATCTGAAAACCAGTCATTCCTTAGTTAATATGTCCTGATCTGTAGAAAAATCACTGCACATAAACTTTCATACTGTTTCTGTCTGAAAACAGCACTTTCTAAGGATACACATTACATTTCCAAATAAATGGATCCAGAAATGCTTACTACAGTTATTATGTTCATATTATTATTCTAACATGTTTAATTTTCAGGCTATTTAAAAACTTAGCCCTTACATCCCTTAGAGGTACCACAGCTGGGTCCATTTTTCTGCATCACAGATAACTCACTGCAAGACTGCACTTTCACTAGATCTCAGAAATACTTATATGCAAGCACTAAGTTGGTTGTACAGATAACAATTTCTATTTGTTGTAGTATATTAAACTGAAACACTTAATTTTAATTAGAAATTAGACTTGAAGTCAAAAGTAGGACAGCGATCTGTCTTGCTTTAAAGAGTTAAACATCAAAGTGCTAAAACTAAAGTATTAAACCCAAATAAAGTTATCTGTAGAATTTGAAATAATGAGCAACCAAAAGTAAATAGAAGTGGCTTATAAATTCCAAGAATGGATATCCCATGAAGGGGAGAAAAAAAAAAAAAAGAAAGAGCAAAACAGCAGAAATATTGCAAACAGATTTTTTAAAAAGCTATTTCATTTCAATCCAATTACAATCTAATTATCCAGAACATATTTTTAAGTCCTTATAACAAAAAAAATTTTTGTTTTTACAAATCAGAGCACAGCACAGTCTCTTTTCCCTGAAAATATCGATTGCTGATGATACTAAAGGAAGCTCCATAAAGTATTGCCTATCAGAAGTTTTTAGGCATATAGATTTTCACACTGAGAAGTTTGAAGGGTTCCGTCTATCTCCCCATCTCTTTGCTTTGGTTTCTGTTGTTGTTTTGGTTTAACTAGCTTTTTGGTTTTGTTGGTTGGTTGGTCTGTTAGTTTTTTTCCCTTGTGACTTATAATCTGGTACAATGACAATAAGGTTTTAGGTGACTGATCTGTGTTCTACAATTCTTTCATGATGAGCAAATTTGTGTTCTCACCTTGAAATATTACAGAACGGAATTATTTAGTCACTAGGTAGAATCAGATCTGTGTTAGTAAGCTCATTGGTCTTTTCAAGCATACCCTATTCTGAGTATTCTCTCTGCCATTATCCCAGTCCTGTGTAGGGAATTTCTCTGTAGGGCCAGAGAAATATTAAAATTTACTACCAGAAAATAAAAGATAGTGAAAATGTACACAGGGGCAGTGAGAAAGTAGGTTATCCTGCTATTACTTTAAGGACTCTCTTCAAGACGAGCATGGACCATTTCTTGTAAGTAATCTTTTTGTAAATTTAAGCCTAGTTAAACAAATACCTTGATGGGAAAGAGGGAAAAAAAAGGAAATTTAGAAAAGTCAAATGTCTTTATTTTGATATTTTCCCTTTTTTTCCTGAAAAATAATAGTTTGTTTTGAAATAAAGGTTAATATAATTTGAGACATTTTTTCAGACAATCGAAATTCAATAATTAATTGAAACAAGTTCAGATTCAAGGTTGTAGAAAAGAGAAATTTGTCAACTTTAAAAAAAGTTGTCTATGGCTTTTCAATGTAAACATTAAGAAAGTAACTTCTGCCCAGTTCCGTTAGGGGTCTAATAACATTAAGTAGAAGTGAGTAATTATATGTCACTGCTGTTTTCCAAAAAGTTGGATGACTCTTTTATTTTGAATCATCAGGAAATTTAGAGTCAAATGCTCATTATTCTCAACTACTGGAGAAACAACTAAGATACATCACTGTTGTACTTATGAGCCTGAGAATGGGAGGCAATCTGCAGCAAAGGATTTTTGTCGAAGTTAAAATTTTAAGAGAAAATGGTCATGTTTTGCAAAATTGTCCTATGTCACAGTAAATTTCAGCTTGAGTGAACACTTAAAACTTAAAGCTTCTCTGAATTAAATTAATTTGAATATTTACTATTGTTTGCAAATCTCAGTTTTAAAGCAACTTGTGCTCAAAGGGAAAGTAGAGAATAGCAGATGACTGTGCCAGTTAGAAAACTGGCCTGGTTTCAGCCAGGATAGAGTTGGTTTTCTTCACAGAAGCTGGTGTGATGTTAAGTTTTGGATTTGGGATGAAAGAATGTTGATAACGTGATGATGTTTTGGGTTGTTGCTGAGCAGTCAAGGAGTGTCTGGCTTTTCATGCTGGCCTGCCAGCGAGGAGGCTGGGGGTGCACGGGGAGCTGGCAGGGGACACAGCCGGGACAGCTGACTCAGGCTGGCCAAAGGGATATTCCCTACCATCCGACGTCATGTCCAGTACATAAACTGGAGTTGGCCGGGGGGCAGAAATCGCTGCTCGGGGACGGGCTGTCGATCACCGGGTGGTGAGCAATCGCTGTATTGGGCATCACTTGTTCTTGTACATTCCTTTGTTGGTATTATCATTGTTGTTTCCTTCTCTCTTGCCATCCTATTAAACTGTTTTTACCTCAACCCACGAGGTTTTTCCCAATTCCCTCCCCCGTCCCACTGGGGAAGGGGGGGAGTGAGCGAACGGCTGTGTGGTGTTTAATTGCCAGCTGGGGCTAAACCACGACAAAAACTTCTATTATTAATTAAAAGTTTTGAAGCCTGATTACTGCTTGAGTGAGGTCAGCTGAGAATATTGTGACATGTTTCTGTTTATGGTTTATCTTTAAATATTAGCCCAGCTAAATCCTCTGCCTAAAGCTGGTAAGGTACTAGTACTAGTTGATTCTTAACTTTTAAATTCCTAGGAATCTACCCTGTCACTTTAATGTCAATGTCCCTGTTTATAATTCCTACCAGAACAGACTCTTTATAAACAAGGATAAGTCTTTATTTATTGTTTACTTACTTCCCTTTTTATCTTGGGCTTTTACACAGCAGATTTTGCAGTCTATAAGTATTTTTGGCAAGATAGACATATGTAGTAATGATGTTTCTTAATGTACGATGTTTTACTTTGCTTATCCATAAAATGCTATAACAGATGTTACTGGTTTGTAATCTTGATGCAAAGTAAGACACTGAAATCACCTGCATTAAGACTGTTAAGATTTTTAAATTTTTACATATATTTTCCTACAATTTCCTTTCAGCTTTTAAATCTACCTGTGCCTTGTAATATTACTGCTAAATTATGAGATTGTATAGTCTAACTTTCAAATTAAAGCAGGGTCTGAAGAACAAGAAAAGAATACTGAATATTATATCCTAAAATAATTTCTCTCAGACCCATTTCTAAAAAAAACAGCTTGTGTATCAACTGTTAATTTAGATTACATCTAATTTTATGATCTGATAACAACCTGCCGATGTATTTATGTTTTACAGTTCTGTCAGTGTGTTCACTTGGTTCTCTCAGTACCCAATTTTCATATAAAGTCAATGGAAATAAGTGCCTTTGGAAGCTTCTGGAGGAATATGCTCTCCACTAAGCTGAAGTATTTACGTAGACTCCAGAGGAAGATTTTCAAAGGCACCTGCCTCTGTCTATGGAAAGGGCAACATGGTGATGCAGGTGGACAAGTTTATGACACAAACTAAAAGGTATAGATAAGTTAGGAGACAAAGCCAGGTGATCCAGACCCTGTCCAGTCCCCAAAATGCTTCTCCATATGCCACCCCATTTACGAGTTACATAAGATATAACAGAATGTGCTTGAGATCTGGGCAACTAATATCAGTTGCGCAAAGTATGGATCATCCCCAGAAGACAGATGACCTCTCCATTTTTTGACGACTGGGTTATCAAGTTACTTTCAGGTACCTTCTTTTACAGTATCTTACCCTGTTGTTCGTGGAACAAACTAACCATGTAAAAAGTTAGAGTCAACTCAAATGAAACAGAGAAGTTATCCTTTTTTAATTCGTATATAATGTGGAGAAGTGTTATAAATAAACCTGCAACCTTTTTAAGTATCAAAAATTATAACGCCAAGGCATACATTTATCCCAGTAAGACTAAGTTTTTCCATAATTAATTTGAATTTAAATTTTTGTTTAAAGCAAAAAGAAAATAAGAAACTGAATACTATTTAATATTGTTACTATTGTTGTATAAGATTCAAATAAGTGCTGGGTCCTGCACTTTGGTCACAACAACCCCATGCAGCTCTATGGTCTCTTCTCCCAAGTAACTAGCAATAGAATGAGAGGAAATGGCCTCAAGCTGCACGAGGGGAGGTTTAGACTGGATGTTAGGAAAAATTTCTTTACTGAAAGAGTGGTCAAGCATTGGAACAGGCTGCCCAGGGAGGTGGTGGAGTCACCATCCCTGGAAGTGTTCAAAAAATGTGTGGATGTGGTACTTCAGGACATGGTTTAGTGGGCATGGTGGTGTTGGTTTGATGGTTGCACTTGATGATCTTAAAGATCTTTCCTAACCTTAGTGATTCTGTGATTCCTCTTATTTTCATTACAGAACTGACTTATAAATGTTTGGGTTCTTTAATTTTAAACACATCCAGTGAACTCTCCGAATTACAATCATAGAAATCCATCGTATATTTTCTATGTAATTTTTAATCTCAAGAAGTGTCTTTCTAACTTGAGGTTTCTACTTCAACAGAAGTTGCAATGCAAAACAATGGGTAGAAGTGTTTTTCTCTATATAATCAAATTATCACTGCAAATTCTTGACTTCTTATTAGATGAGGCTGCTTTATTTTTGATTTTGCTTTTTTACTTTCAAGGAAAACAAAACAACTTATTGTTAAAACTTTAACTTATTTGATTTAAATTTATTTTTCTTCCTTTTTAATATAAAAATAATGAAAAATTGTGAAAAAATCTAGGGCAACAATAACACTACTTAGTGCAGTATTTAGAATAGAAAAATATCAAAACAAAACACAAGAGAACACAATCTGTGATTTGACAAAAAGCTATTGAAGGATGTGGTAAATAGTGTAAAACACTTTCACAAGTTTTTTAATCTTTCTTGCCTTTCTTACTGATAAAAAGGAGTGAACAATATCACTGGACTTAATCTTGTACTTTAACAGATATCAAAAGATCTAGAGAACAAAAACTCATTTACTTTTACCAAGACATGGAGACTTTAGGGAAAAAAAACAACATCAGTTAATTCACTTCCTTTACTTAACACTAGTTGTTAGAATATGTACTTAGGGGGTTGAAGATAGGGCTTTCTCTTCTGCTGCCTGCTGATTTCCCTGATAACTTTTTACAGTTACAGGTAATCAGAATGAGTTTTAAAACCAAGGACAGATTGTCAGTGACTTATGTTTTGCTATTTTAAGAGGCTGGTTTACTATTTCATAAAATCCACATAAACCAAAGGACTTTAAATCTCTTATATTCCTTCATTGTGTCATCACCTTATAAAGTGATTTGAGTTGTCACTTGTTTACATCTTTCTTGCCTTTGTTATACTAGACCCAGAGATACAAGATATTTTTTTTTCTGCACTCCTACATGTATTTGTAGTTGGCATTCTAAAGAAAAAAAAAGTAGGAAGCTGAACCTTCCTACTTCCTACAGAAAGACATCTATATGATGTATCTCAAAAAGAAAATAATCACGTTTGGAGAGAGGGAAGGAGAGTTGATTATATTTTGTGTGTTTTTGTGAATGCTCCATATTTGCTTTTCATGAGTATGTAGTAAAAAATAGTGTCCAAGATGGCATCCCTGGCACAGAAATGACTTGGTTCATTGACATGCAAAATAGAAGCTGAATCACTCTGTCCTGTAGTTGCTGAACAGCCTTTCTCATCAAAGCTGTCAAAGCTAGCTATTTGATAAGAAGGTGACATTTCAATAGCAGCCTGGACAGTGTGGAACCATGGGAGAGAGTATAAAATAGCTGATATACAGGAATCTTCTTCCATCTGCACCTCCTGGAGTGCAGACAGAATCCCATCACCTGTAAGAGTTCTCAAAATGCATGTTCCAGAATAAACACAGTATATTCAATTAATTTTTATGTTCTATGAAGGAATTGTGGCAGCCATTGCACATCAAAACATGTAGATAGATGAAAAAGCACAGTTGACATTTCTATAAAGGCGAAAAGAATGAATCATCTTTTGACTACTATAGAACTGCTAAGTTATCATGAAACCAATTTCTGCTTTCTTAGAATTAGAAAGAATTCTAAGAATCTAAGAATCAGGGCCAATGAGGTTTTAAATGAGCAAATTCAGAATACTTAATACTTCAGACAATATTGAATAATTTGTTATCAATCTATAGGCTGAGACTATAATGCATAATACATCTGAGTAATTTAGAATGATGAATACATTTTTCAAAATCATTGTTTTCAAGTGAGCCACCAGCATAAAAATGCCTGTATATTACTACTATAGCTGATAATAATTCAATCAGCTTTCACAATAATGTCAGTTCACTGATTCTGCAGTTTTAGAAAAAGAAACATTCCTCTTAAATTCTCTATCAATATATAGTAATGCAAAATATTGATCCTTCTGGCTTAACAGCACCCTGCAGGCTTAAAGCAATTTCACTGAGTGGATGGCTAAGGATAGAGAATGCTGCTGAAAAGTATCTGCAACTGACACTACAGAGCAGAAATTTAAAGTAGCTAGACCTCTAAACACACATGGTAGGATTTGCAGAAGTAGGGCAAAGCCAGTCTGGTTAATAAGTGTATCCATCTATTAAATACAGTATTGCCATTGCTGGTGACAAGCAACAGACTTTACACTAACTTTTCACAGTTTTGAGACTGCATGGACATTTATTCTAACTTGTTTAGCCAGAAGAGCAGTTGTCTAATGAGTAGGTGTCTATCACCAAATTTATTTTAATTTGCTTAGCTTTTTACAATTTTGTTCCTTAAACATGTTTTCCTGTACCCCATTTGTCCAACTACACCATGAGGCTGTTCCACAAGTGAAGAGAAATCAGAAGTCAAGGTGATCACAACACAGCAACTACACCAGCCACACAGGGACAGTGATCACAATGGGTTCTCTCAACCATCTGGTGACAACTGAACAAAGCAAGGTAACAAGTCCAGGATCCCTTCAGGAAGCCCAATGACAATGTTCAGATGAGCAGAGGACAACACACCCACAACAAGCATGAACTTAAATGGAGTTTGTGAGGATGTCAGTGAAGGTCCCAGATAAGGCCAGTTTGGGGGAATGTTGACGCATTTGCAACCCATTCTTTTATAATAATAAATATATTAATAAATAACTATATTATTGTGATTATATATTTATATGTTAATACATTTATACACTGAGTGAGTTAGCATCATTGTAAATGAAAGAATAAACATTCATTGTGATTTGGTTAAAGTGTCAAAAATTTCAATTAAAATGACAATGAGTCCTGGCTCCACATATTAAAGTGTGCTCCCCTTTTTGCTCGTAACAAAATTTTGAGTATAATACAAACAGGGAGGTGTTTTAGCACAACCCCCTTTCTTTTCATCATTCTCCTCCCCTCTCTTTCCATTATTTCCCACAACAGTTAACATCACCTTAGGCACATGCACACATGGTTGTTTGCTTAAAAGTATTTTTCTTCTAAATTCTTTAATGTGTCTGCATTGAATATGTCAAAAACAAAGCTGAAGTAGCAGTAAGAACTGCATTAGGTATCAGTGAGTATTATGTAGGTTCTTCCTTATTCAATTATTCCTACAAGCTCAAAATATCTGCATCTTCAAAAAATACTTTATTAGACTCATCAAACCTACTATCATTTAATTCACACAATTTGTTCATATTTAGAAACCAGTATTAAGGCTGATTAATCATTTAATACTGCACTGGTCTAGCTATTTCATAACTCTTCAGGTAGAGTTTCTCTGTTGTACACTCTGCATACATACTGAAACAGAATGTGCCACCTGTTCTCTCACTTTCTCTGAAACTAAAATTATACCAATTTTATATAAATATATAAATAAAATCTATTACGAGAAAGTGGGTTACAACTATTTTCCTAACTTTCCTAACTTTCATAGAACCATGAAATTATATTGAGATGTTATTTGATTAATTGATTCAGTATTGTTTCTGAGGACTAATTACATTCAATAATGGTTTCCCTATACAAATAATAATTACCAGTTTATATTAGTTGTAATAGAATTAGGTGTGCAAGTACTGTACATCAAGTCTTATTATGATCTTGTGATTAAAAGCATGCAGTCTGAGCTCAGTTGTGGTGTAAATGAACACATTTGTACATTCTATGATGTCAAGTTCTCTCATTTGCTTATAATAAGGTATATATCCCTGAGAAATGCACACAGTCAAGACTTGTTTCTCTTTTTAGTTTTGTAAATAAATTCTTGGGTTTTTTTGTTGCTGTTGTTTTAATTAAGCTTATAAGAGGTGATGAAGAATTAGTGTCATCTGAGTTGACATGGTGGATTAGTCGGCATTTTCATGATCCCTAATCTGTTCTCCTGAGAACACTATTATATATATTATTGTCTATGGAAACAATCATAACATATTCAGTCTAAGTTTTACAGCAAATATTTCCCAAACATGTAATTAATAAATATTGACTAAGTTGGAATTATAGAAATGTCAGATTTTTCTACTGTTGGACTTACTCTATTCTGGTAGAATGCCAGTGATTTCATCTTTTTTAAAAATTAAATTTGGAATGTTATAAACTTTTAATGGATGCTATCCTCTGCCTTCTTTTTCCCTTTAGCCTACATGGTAAAGCAATATTTTATAATACATGTTTCCAGAATATTCCACAAAACTCTGGCAAATATGGGAAGAGAGAATTTTTCCTTTATAATTCTGCCTGTTAAGTACAAATGATATACTAGAAATTAAATGCCTGCCTATGTATGTTTTTGTAGGTAAGTATAAATTCTGCATATACTTTTTGCAGACAGGCACATATTTTGTAAATATGCATACATAAACACATATCTAATCATACATACAGTACAAATAGAATTATATAAAAATAAATTGTATGCAGGGCAACAGCATACATACATGTGTTCTTTCATGCACATGTGTGTATGGAGTGTGACATGTGACCTCTCTCCTTATACACTTACAAGTTTCTTAATAGGAATAGTATTAGAATACCTACAGGGAATTTCCCAAAGAAAAAATAATCTCAATGCAAATACTTGAGAGCTACAAAAATTATATTTTTTCTACAAATACTGGTCTGTCTTTCAAAAAGCTACTGCTTGGAATGAGTATATGCAGACTAACTTTGTAAATTTAAATTTTTAGAGACAATGTTATGCAAAGTTATAACCTAGTGTAGGTGTCTTAATTCTGGAAATTTTTTTTCCCTGTCTGTAAAGTTAGTACCATTCAGGAATACTCATATTCTATTGCCTATGGGAATACAACCTGTTTGAAGCTCACAGGCAGTGCAGAGATATTTGTATTTGGTCACGAATACTGACCAGCAATGAATTGCTCTGAACAGGAGAACACTTTGCTGGAATAATGATGGAGCTATTGGTAACCTTCAACTTGTTCAGCCATCCCTTAACATCAATAAACTTGACAGAGGTCCACTTCGTTCACTTTTCAGTTCATGCTGATCAATATCAAATAAAACAAGTCTTCCATAACAAATGTTTCCAACTTATTTAAAGTGAGTACTCTGTGAATTTTCCTTCATTCACACCTACAGTAGCAATTATGTTAACTGTTAGAAGGCTTTTAGAATCTGACTGTTAGAATCTGAAAAAAGGAAAATTGCATAGTTAAAATACTTATCCTAACATATACATGTTTATTGGTATAAAATATTGCCTTCTGCAGTATAAATTACAACAGTTCTTCAGTGTTTTTCTTTTTTCCACTGAACTGGTGAAATCAAGAAATAAAGACATTATCTTCCTAAATTTTTGTCATCTTTACCCTTGGACAGGATGGAGACCATATATATGTTTGGGGGGGTTCTTATCAATAAGGTTGGTCATATTTGTGCATTCTATAAACATAAAAATTCTTAGCATAAAATTTGCCTTTTATGTTATGCTTATGCATAGCTCTTCTAATTATTTAACTTTGCTGGTACTAAACATTTTCTGTAACCAATAACTGGCACAAGACATTTAATGCTCCATTCTAATACGAATTAACCCATAACTTGCAACTGCTCCAACTGTGGTCAGGTCTTGTGCTTTATAAACCAAAATGCATACTTGCATGCTGACTGTCATGATCTGCACCCTAATTTGTCACTGGCTTCTCTACTATAGGTAACTTATTAATCAAAAGGACTATAACAAATACGATGCCCCTGAAGCAAGGATTTGAAATGGAAAACATCAGCTTTGTTCTTGAAAAGCAGTTCTCATATTTCTCAGCTGAAACTTTTGCACTGGACTATATAAAATGTCGTTTGCTTAAAACCAAACCAAGGTGTTTATTTCTTTGATAACCTTACTCGTAAGCCGAACAGTTTTAGTACTGTAGGATGTTAAATGTCCATATCTGTAGGTAGAAAGGGATAGAACTTTTTAGGATGGGACTAATTATCCTCACATACTTGTGTCTGAACTTCTTCTGTGTATGCAGGTGGTATACCCTATAAATTCTGCTTTCTCCTCTAAAAATAGTTTCCTTGGTTGTGATTTTAAGAAACCCCTTCTATTAAACTGTTCAGCTGACACAGCTTGGCACAATACATCACAGAGGAATATATCAACCTGAAGAACATAAAACGCATTTTGAAAGCTGTTGCTTGAAATTCTGGATTGTCTGCCTGTCGTGGCTGTCATTCTCTTTAAATCTGCTAATTGAAGACAGTTGTCCAATGCTTTTAAACTTCAATTTTGCTTTGTATCGTACACCCTTACCAGCAGTGCCTGAATTCTCCCATTCTGCTCCTTAAAATTACTCTTATTCCTAAAATGCATAAACCTTTCACAAAATGCTCATTGGCAATCTGACTTGGCAGGAAACTCTTTCGTTTAAGTGCTTAATGCTCAGTCTTTCTATTTTTGCTGCTTTATTGCCAGCTTTTTTCCCCCTTTCTCTTTTTTTAAATACTTGAGAAATATTGTACATGTATATTGTGCTTTTTAGGTCAATGTCTATCAATATAGGTTAGTACCAGAAATTACCTAAATAATTTTTTAATTCATAAGGAAAATCAGACTTGTAGTCTGTTTATATTTTGGCTTGAGCATGGGAAAAAGATCTCCCTGACCTTGCAATCTCTATTATTGATGGAATGATTTAACAAAAATTTATCATTCTGAATCTACTTGGGGAAAAAAAAAAGTAATTTGCTACTGCATCCAGTATTATCCTCCTTAAAATAATATGATTCAGAATTCAATTAAAGACAGTTTTTAAGTGAATAAGGCTGTGATAACAAAAACATAGCATAGAGTATGAAATATTTTGCAAAAATCAGTATTACAATAAAGGCACAAATTAGATTGTAGAAGCATTCTTAATATAATAATTGAAGACATTCCAGTGTTATTTTCACAGTGGGTTCTCATAGACATAAACAAGACTGTAAGAAACTTCATAGCATGTAAGATATTTTACAGGATGTGCTCAGTATCTTCCAAGTCTATCTTTTTAGCATAAGAAAACAGCAGGAATCATTCAATTCAAGAATCTCATTACATGATTTTCTGAAGAGGTAGGTAAAAATGCATATTAAAATATTATGACCAGGCTGAAGAGAGTATATAGAAAAAGGAAGACAACTTTTGGCTCTTGAAACATAGTCAGGAACATGAAACGACAAATTTTTCCTGAGTTAGGAAAGTTAATTTTTTCAATTTAAAAATATGTTATCATATATGTTAGTAGAGACACTACAGAATGCTTTTCTGACTGCTGAACAAGTTACATGCATGATCTTTCACTCTTTCTGTGCAGACACATCATCCAAGCTCCATGGTTTTTTTTCTTTCCTTAAATACTCTGTATTTATATACTCTGTTCTTAAGTGCTCTGTACCTATGCCTACAAACAGGACTTAGGAACCGTAATTAAATGACAAAATTAGTGACACAGAAAGTCTTATCTTTGCTCTTTTTCATAGAATCATAGAATCACATAGAATAGTTTGGGTTGGACGGGACCTTTAAAGGTCATCTAGTCCAGCCCCCCTGCTATGGGCAGAGGGCATCTTCAACTAAAGCAGGTTGCTCAGAGCCCCGTCCAACCTGATCTTGAATATTACCAGGGATGAGGCATCTACCTCTCTGAACAACCTGTTCCAATGTTTCACCACCCTCATTGTGAAAAACTTCTACTTAGATCTCATAAAAATTTACCCTCTTTTAGTTTTAAAACCATTACCCCTTGTGCTATTGCAACAGGCCCCGCTAAAAAGTCCTCATCTTTCTTGTAAGCCCCCTTGAAGTACTGGAAGGCTGCAATAAGGTCTCCCCAGAGCCTTCTCCACTCCAGGCTGAACAACCCCAGCTCTCTCAGCCTGTCTTAGGACAGGCGTTCCATCCCTCTGATCATTTTGGTGGCCCTCCTTTGGACCCTCTCCAACAGGTCCATGTCTTTCCTGTGCTGCGGGCTTCAGAGCTGGATGCAGGACTCCAGGTGGGGCATCACCAGAGTGGAGCAGAGGGGCAGAATCGCCTCCCTCGACCTGCTGGCCACACTTCTTTGGATGCAGCCCAGGACACAGTTGGCCTTCTGGCTGCAAGCGCACATTTCTGGCTCATGTCCACCAGGACCCCCAAGTCCTTCTTGGCAGGGCTGCTTTCAATCTCTTCAACTCCCAGCCTCCAACCCAGGCACAGGACCCTGCACTTGGCCTTGTTGAATCTCATGAGGTTCACACAGGCCTATTCCTTGAGCTTGTCCAGGTCCCTCTGGATGGCATCCCATCTCTCAGGTGTGTCAACTGCACAACTCAACTTGGTGTCATCTGCAAACTTACTGTGGGCGCACTCGATCCCACTTTCTATGTCATTGATGAAGATATTAAAAAGTACTTGTCTCAATATGGACCCCTGAGGGACACCGCTCGTCACCAGTCTCCACCTGGACATTGAGCCATTGACCACTACCCTCGGGATGTGAACATCCAACCAATTCCTCATCCACTCAACCATGAACTCATCAAATCCCTCTCTCTCCAGTTTAGAGAGAAGGATGTTGTGGGGGATCTTGTCAAAGGTCTTAGAGAAGTCCAGAAAGATGACATCAGTAGCTCTTTCCTTGTCCACTGATGTGGTCACTCCATCAAAGAAGGCCAACTAGATTGGTCAGGCAGGACTTTCCCTTGGTGGAGATATGCTAGCTGCCTTAAATCACCTCCCTGTCTTCCATAACTTCTGTGCCTCCACACTGTGCCTTAGCATAGTTTCTAGGAGGATCTGTTTCATGATCTTCCCAGGCACAGAGTTCAGGCTGACGATTTGGTAGTTCCCAGGGTCGGCCTTGCTATCCTTTTTAAAAATGGGTGCAATGTTTCCCTTTTTCCCCAATCTCCAGGGACTCCACCTGACTGCCATGACTTGTCAAATATCAGGGGGAGTGGCTTGACAACTACCTCAGCCATTTCCCTCAGGACTCTGGGATGCATCTTGTCAGATCCCATAGGCTTGTGTATGTTCAGGTTTCTCAGGTGGTCTTGAACCTGATCTTCTCTTACAGTGAAAGTATTTTTCTCCTACAGTCCCCATACCGCAGTCTATTCGCTCAAGAGCTCTGGGAAGAGACACTGTCAATGAAGACTGAGGCAAAAAAGTTGTTGAGTACCTCTGCTTTCTCCTCATCCGTTGTTACCAGAATTTTTGTGCCAGAATTGTACAAGAAGGTGGATTGTAAACATTTCTTTCATGTGTCCCAGTTTTATACTTTATGAGCGTTTCATGGCTACAATGAAAGTATTTCAGCTATTTTCAGAAAAGAATTAAGATATTTTCAGGCTCAAATACCTAGATCAGATAATTTCAGAACAGTGCATGCTTATCTTTGGAACATTAAAGAAAATAATTTTCAAGACAACAGAAAAAACAAAAAATTATTATCTACAAAGGGGAATAAAAGAGAAGACAGGTAATGATAAACTATAATGATGATACCCTCACTTCCCAGAAAATTATGGGAACAAATATTTAAATTACTAGAAAGCATGGAAATTAAAACAAGGAAATGAGAAAAATATATAATTATTTCTGTTGACTTTATACTCTGTGATATTTTTGAAATAAAGGAAAAGAAATGGGTATTGCATAGAATTACAAGCTGGTGGTACAAACCTGGGTGTAAAACAGAATCCAGACAATAGCTACTTGTGCTCCACTTTTGGGCTTGTATTTTTTCAGTGGGTGCCTTAAATGTCCGTATGACTCAAACAGAACTTAACATTTCACTAATGATTTTTAAGTGCAGTGGTTTAATTTGTTGCTACTAGTAAGATGGGAGAGGAGACAATATTGTGAAGAATCTTATTTTGGAAAATTTACTTAAGAAAATTATTAATATTAAAAAGTCAAGTGTGAAAAATACATGGAAAAGAATAATAAACTAGCTCTGTGGGTTAGAGATGTAGTATTGCTAGCTACCAGTGTTTTAGAACACAATCTTGATGTCATATTTCTGAACATAGTTGAATTGTGCAATGTTGCAGAAATAGTAAATATGATATCATGTTGTAACATTGTCTGAACTCCAACAGTCAAATTCAATTCACCTAGTCTTAAATGACTACAATGACAGCATCTACTTCTGCAAAAGTAATCCTAGGTTCCTTTAGTCATTGTAGGCTTCTTCAGAGGATGTCCAAGACAGGTAACATGAATCACTCTCTGAAGACACTTGCTTCTGTTTATTTTCTATGAAGGGTGCATAAGGAAATCAGCTTGGATTCAGATGACTAAATTTCAGACAACATGTTTTTCTTTCTGCCTATCTTCAGGCATGAAACAATTCCTCTACTCTTTTTGGTGTTTGTATGACCCTTCTTTGGTATTAAACTCAAGAAGAAAGCCCAAAAGACCGAAATGTACATGTACTGTATTTGGGAATGCAGGTAGGCTAAGTATCTTTTTTTCATCCCATGCCGTCCTTTTTTTCAAGATTTCCAACGTTGCAACTGCTACCCAGTGCTAGTATGGAAAATGAAGACTTGATAGTGATACCTGCCTTCTGCCTCTGTTCTTGAAGGGACAGATCTCAAGTAGCCTGTTAAATTAACTTTCATTACCAGACTAGCATATGACAGCATATGTGGAGCCAGTAGGAGAGACTCTTTTAATGCTTAAAGTGTTTTTGATTGATAGGACAAAATAATGACTGAGTTAAATAACTGAAAACGTAAAGATGATTTCTTGTTGAAAATATTTTGTATTGTTATAGAGAGGTCTAAACAGTATAAGAAGATGATACATAAAGTTTTACATGCAAAAGATAATTGTCTAAAATAGCAATGCAATACTTATTTGTGATTTTCTTTGCTGAGAGAAAATCACAGCTGTTAGTGAAATAGAAATAAGAAAGCTACAAAAAGAGTTTTGAAAACACTTCTTTCTTACACAGTAAGTTGAACAAGCAGCAAATGAGGTCAAAAGGGCCAAATAATTGAAAATGAGACTACTTTTGTAAGATAAACAAGGTTAAAGTTGGAAAGCACATAGGATACCATTATTATAATATCATTAAGTTTGAAACGCTGATGGGGTCCTGTAGAGAGGTCAACAAACACAAAGATATTGCACTGTAAGAAAAGCTGACTTGGAGGAAATGTGAAACAAGTTGAATAAAAATGGCTGAAATTCAATAATTCATGAAAAAACAAGAGTGGAATAGGGAGAATCTATTCTTGGTAGGTCATGTTAGACAAAAAAAAAAAAAGCCATGTAAGCATAAATAAATGCATAAAGTTAAAAGAGTAGCAGAAACAATGTGGTCAAGCCACAGGGTTTAAGTCCTTGTGTGACAGAGAACTGCATAAGAGAGAAAAAAATTGCAGATCATTTAAAGGAGTTTTAGAAGCTTTAATGATAGTGAAAAAAATTAGGCAGAGTAAGAAGAAATTACAAAAGTAAATTTCAGGACATATATAGAAGAAATCTCAAGTATTCTTTAAACAGGGAAGGACAAATTGTAGTTTCATTCAAATCATTTTAAATCCAGAATAATGATACTGAAGTCAATATACTTATACCAGATTTACACCAAGTAATAGAAGAAAAAATCTAGTCCTGTCCATTATGTATAACCAGTTAACCTTTTAATTACAGCCCATTCCCATACCCCCAGAGGGATATGAGAACTCACTTTCTAAGAAGCTCTTGCTGATCCACTATCCTCTATGCCATTGCTGATTTTTCTGCGTAATGGGAAGAGAAGAAAAATAAATTGTGGAATTGTTCACTGATATCTTACCTTTATCTGTTCTTTTTTTTGTTATTATTTTATTTCATAGTTCTTTATTTTATTTTAATCTATCTTGGAAAGGAAGAGAGAATGAGTCACTCTTTATGGCAGATAACATATGTAATGTTGACTTCAATCTTGTTCTTCCATTGGAAATATCCACAATTTATTTCATGATCTATTATCTACCAGATGCATAGATTTTTCTTCTATCCTGGTATATTTCTAGCACCCATAGGCTGAAATATATGGCCTTTATATTGTAAGCTAAGGGTGCACTAAAATATATAATCACAGAAGAAAAATAAACAAGACTGACTTTCAAACAATAAGTGTATAAAAACTTAAGTGACAAGCATATAGCTGACTCAGCCTCTCATGCTAATGTACAGTCAATGAGGACCTGATACGAGAACGGTGGGGATTATGAGATAAGGCTGCAAAACACAAGAGAAATAAAAAAAAGTTATTTGATTTTTAAGGCTGTCATAGAAGCTCGTGGCACCTGAAAGGAAAAAATGGCTGGGGGTTTCTTAAATTAAATTTTCATTTTACACTTCTTACACTTGTTATTTTGCTGCTCCCTTGCACAACAGAGGGTATGAATGTATCTATTCAGCCTGATTGACCCCAAGCCTTTCACTGCCAATCTATAACTATATCAATATCCACTAGAATAAAAGTTGCTATATAAACAAAAGAGAAGATGATTATTGCATGTTTCATCATCTGAGGGAGGAAAAAAAGGAGAAAATGAAAAGGAAATACTACAGAAATCTATCCTGCAGATGATACTAAAACATTTCAATGTAGGTTTTCCTTCAACAAAAAAATCTACTGCTGGTTATAGAGAGTACAGTTTTGTTTTCTGCACTGATATTTCCATTAGCATGAGAAGAAAGGTTATGGGTCAGGTTCTTTATCAGTATGGTTGATCCCTGCTCTGCTTTTAGGTGTGTAGGTAGCATTAATGTTTATTTAGATGAACCTACTTTTTTGTTATTCCAGATGGTATCAGATTGCCTGATGACTCCAGCTGAAATAAAAATGTAAGAGCTACTCAAGAGACTACTCTCAACATTTGGAAATGTCATCTAGAAGACACGTTGACTGTATGTGTATATATGTGGATAAATGTAGGCAAGCATTGTCATTTGTGATTATTTCTTTCTATAGAATTTTTTTATATCAACTCCAGCCAATTCAAAGAGTGTGCCTTTGAATATATTGATAATGGAGATCTCTATCACAAAGGTTGATCTCTCATTGGTTATTTTAACTTATTTTTGAAGACTAGAGAAACATCCTCCTACTGATAGGGACTATATGATTATTAGCATTTTTTGACATAAATTATTAATCAAAGTTTGGTAGCCAGCCTTTCTTAGGAAGAATAGTTATTTACAAAGTATGTCCAAACTCTTTTTTTCCAAAGATACAAATCACTGTACAAAAGACTATTTCCTTTTTATTAGCTATTTTATTCAGTAGTCAGCCCAGAAAGACTACTGGGCAATGCCTAAGTCACTAGGTACAGCACTGCTTTGTATTTGGAGCCGCTCTGGTTCTTCTGCTCTGTTCTCTCAGTGACACAAACCTCCCCAAAAGCTACAGCAAGAAACATCGTCCACTTTGGTGCCTTGGTATAAAGGAGACAACAAGGAGTCCCAGGCCTTGCAGAGCAATGCGGCCAACAAGGAGGCCTTGTGATTAGCTTGCTGTGTAAAACAATGTATTCACTTATCACAGGTGTGTTAAATAGCCTGGTGCTGTATAGGGTGTCTGTGCCCATGTGCTGGCAGCGAGGACGGCAAGGTGGGCTCTGTGAGGAGAGGCTGGGGCTGCCCCATGCCAGACAAAGCCGGTGTCAGGCAGCTCCAGTGGACCCACCACAGGACATGGCTGAGCCCAGCAGCCAGCATGGGGACACCTCTGGGAAAACATGTTTAAGAAGGGAGAGAAAGTACCATCAGAGGAGTGGGGAAGGAAGGCATCTCCTTCTGAGGAGACTGTGATGGAGACAGTGACCCAACCCCCAATGACAATAATTCCTTTTCCCAAAGGAAATACTGAAAGCAGAAGTCAAAAGGATCTTGTCAGCAATAAACTGTCAGTGAAAGAAGGATCAAAGTGGAGAACATTTACAGTTATGACATCTGTCTTCCCAAGCAACAGTTATGTGTGCTGAGGCCTGACTTCTCAGGGTACCTGCCTGCTAATAGGAAGTAGTGAACAAATTTCTCTTTTTGCTTTGCTTTTATTGCTGAGCATGGTGACAAACAAGGTGGAATACTCCTTTGGTTAGTTCAGATCAACTGTACTGGCTGTGTTCCCTCATAGCTTCTTGCCCGCTCCCAGTGTAGTCTCTGTGCAGGGTGGAAGAATGAGAAACAGAAAAGACTTTGGCTCTGTGCAAGCACTGTTCAGCAGTAGCCAAAACATTGGTGTGCGATCAATGTTATTTTCATCATAAATCTAAAACACAACATCATACTGCTGCTATGAAGAAAGTTGATCCCACCCCAGCCAGACCCAGTACAGGTGCTTGTTCCTTTCTCCGTTGGTCACAGGGACTAAGAAGATTACTCTCAATGTAACGGTTTCCCCGTATTACAAGCAGTATTCAGTATGTTGTGTCTTTTTATGAGATTTAGTACATAAGGCAGCTTCCTTTCCTAACAGAAAATACTGTCAATTCAAGGCTGAGGCTTTCATGCACCATGTCTGAGGTTCCTCTTTATTCTCAGAGGGGAAAAAAAAACAAGCCAAACATAATCTGTGCACTAAAGCTGTCATTTAGCACAGGAAGGTGTGAGCATTTGTTTTTTATTTTTCTTCTCTTGTCTGCTTCACATCTTTATGAAGCTTCACATAAAATAATTCCACTTTGCATTTCACTTTGCCACCATTTTTTCAAACTATTTAAAGAAATACAGGTAATGTGTAAAGTAAGAAATTATTACAGTATATCAAGGCTGAACATTTTGGTGGCTTAGCAATATTACTAGCATTACAAACTCAGTTTTTGCTAAAACATTTATGACAGAAAAATGCAAATTTCTAGTTCGCTAAGATCTGAATAATTTTTAGACTCTTTTTTCTCATTTTTCTTAATCATCTGGATATTAAGAACAGTGTCATTCTCAAACACAACTATAGTGGACTTCATACAGGGAGAGACACAGAAAGACAAAGCTATCAACTAACTTTTTCTAAATGAGAAACTAGTAAACTGAGCTCATATGGAGAACTGTGCAAAGCTGAAGAGGTCACAATATGCTTGTGTCTCTCTGGGCTGTGCTGTTGCATGTTCAAATTGTTTTTCAGCGTATCAGTCTGACACTGTTTTTCATGTTTGAACAAGACTTGTGCTGTTACCAACAGCTTTACAAACACACACAACTAGAATGTTTTCAGCACTGTCTTAACATAATCAGTATGACATAATTTCTATTTTGCCCATAAAACAGAGACAGTGGAAAATAATAATATAGTCAGGATACAAAGAAACACAAAGCTTTGGATTGACATTTCATTTTACTCTGGAGGATTCTTGATCTGCTCCCACTCTGTATCTGCCAGATAAGTGGCAAAAATCTGGACTACAACTTGATCACTGATTCCCTAATATATAGCAAATTCCAGAATTCAGTTCTGCTCCTCCAGTACTCAGAGTTCACTATACTCAGAGACCACAGATATAAATATGAACAACTGAAGGTACTTTGTATATCAATTGTGTGTCAGTCAAGGAAATATAGTTAATAGTTCCATCAGGGATCTACCTGCCTTACCAATCTGTAGTGCTACTTAATATAGTGGCATAATACAGAACAGTGATATCTGACATTAGCATTTTAACCTTTCAAAGGCTAATTTGTCAACCAAGTGCACCTGTTGAAGAAATGCTTGTCACAACAGTAAACACCAAATATGCAGTCTGCTATTTCTTTGAATTGGACATTCTTAAATCTCTTAAAGAGTAGTCAGAGACCAGAAGCACCAGAGATAATGACTAAAGATTAGTTAAGCAATAAACCCCAGTAAAGGGGTATTTTCAGTACTATGTTTATACTCAGGGCAATTTAAGAACTCAAAGTTGGTTAAAAGTAAAAGCAGTTTAAGATAACCTCCTCTCTGCTGTCTTATAGTTAGGACATTCTATTTTATATATTGTTTGTTTTCTTTGAGTTTTGTTTATTTTATTTTTATATCATGAACCTGTTCTTTTTACTCAGAATTGCTTTCCTTTACTTTGGATGCTAACTGCTTTATTCTTAGCTATACAAAGACAGTGAATTTATAAGATAAGACATCTGGAAATTACATGAATTTTTACTTCAGATTTTTAAAAGGAACATCAGACAATAACAAAAGATAATCAGGTTGAAAACTTCTTAAATAGTTATGAGTAAAAATTATTATTTTTTAGTCTTAATCTTCTTTAGTATGCTTATTTTCTTCATGTCTTAGTCTTTACTTGCTTGTTGATTCTCTTCTCCACCTTGTTTTTTACCCTTAGTTTTCTTCTTTTGCCATCTGTTTGCTGTTGTTGCTTCTTGAAAAAGTATTTTATCACCCAGGAAACACAAGCATTATGCTGCCTTGGCCAGCAAATTTCAACATATTTTGTGCCAATTGCTCCCTACTTACAGAACACCAATTAACAAAGAAGTCTATGCAGCTTGTCTCATTCTTTTAAGGGTAGCCATACTATGACCCTCAGCAAAAAAATTATGATTATGAGCATATGTTTAAAAAATTCAATATCTTACTTATTTCAAAGTCTTCCTTATTACAGCTATTATTAGGTCCTGCTAGACGATCAAGCAATAAATCATTTGACCATGTAGAATTCATAGTCCTCTAATTTATCTTTCCATGTGTTTTCAGATAAAACTGCGTAATACTTTCTAACTAAAGGTAAATGAGTAGATAAATTACAAATGTCCTTGAGGGAGCATAGCTGGAGAAAATTACATTCAGGTAGTATAACTTACCATTTTTTCCCACTTTTACACTTTTTCTTTGTATTGCCTATACACATAAAAGAAAAAAAACCACACCCTTTGGAATTAAAATTTTAAGGAATTACTGTGGGTTAAACTATTTTTTATACTTATCCACTTGACATCAGAAAAAAAAAAGCCTATTATTTTATCTTCATATTTTATAAAAATGACAATACATTGCATGGAACAGGTATACCTCAGAGAACAATAAGATCTGAATTCGGTTTTTGCTTAATTTATTGATTTACCTAGATGAGTATTTTTAGCAAAGCATTACCCCCTAGACTTCAGTGTCCAGCAAAATAATTTGATAGTGCATTCTGACCTCTGTGCACATTTAGTTATTTATATATTCAGAATGTTATATGAATACTAAATGTTGCAACAAATTTTTGGTTTGGTGTAATATCATGGAGGCTGATTCTTTTATTCTATCTTAAACAATTAATATATTTGTAACCTGAGACCTGGAAGAATAATTCTTCAAAATGTTATCATTGGAGGTGGTGATGTACTCTGTAAGTGTTGCGTTAAGAGGCAGAGCAATTTGGCAGAAACTAAACCCCCTTGCTTTCCAGTCGATCCTCAGATATCAGAGGGACTGGGGGCAGCTGAGCTTAGGTTCTGAGTGATGCCCAAAGTCAGCGTTAGTAGTCCGGTCGCGCCCAACACCTTTGTTGGACTATCACGGGTCCGGATGCACTACTAACATCACACTACCTGCTCAGCCGGACACCTCCTGAACTAATACGGCCGCACTCAGAGGTACGGTCGCGTTCAGGGACCACACACGGCTGAGTCAATCAATAGTGCGATTTATTGAACACACGGCTGAGTCAATCAATAGTGCGATTTATTGAAGCAACAGATATACAGGTTCTTTGGATTGTCGGTGATAAATTCACTACCTATAAAGCACGTGCAAATGCTAAAACTACGAGGGACACTACTTGGCTATAAACGCTTTAAAAGATGTAAAGTGACTCTATATAGAGATTTCTAAGTTTCCCGGGAAGGCACTTGGTATGACCAAGGGTTCAAATCTTACCCAACGGCATCCCGATGGGGGGGAAGAGAGGCTCAGCCCGTCGACTGATCCCAGAAGTTAGAGTGGTACATGACGATGGTATCTTCCCTAACATCCAGCTCGTAAAACACTATTTTATAGTGTTTTACTTTGCAGGTGGAGCTTGAGTGACTCTAGTCATACATACCTTTATCAGGATTGGTGCAGAATTCTCTCGCTTCGCATTTAAAGGTACAGACTAGGAAAAATTCAGTGAGCACGCTCATTGAGGAGGGGTCGCACCTTGGGGGGGTGGTAGCTTTTGAGAGGGGTGTGTGTTTTAGTATTATAATGATATTATAATTAGCAAAGTTCACTCTAAGTACAGCACTTCATCAAAGTTGACAGGTCTTTGGCCCAGGACATTGTAAGCGCAGCTTATCAATGTACATCCTGTGCATCCCTAAACTCCCCTGTTCACAGAGCGTGGCCGCGAGGTCTCCACTCCGCTCCACCCTCCATGTAATCTCTCCCAGAGTCAGCACACCAGGCGCCCCTGATGTTGCCAACATCCAAGGCCGTTCAGGGAGTCTCCATGTCACAGACCCGTTGCACATGAGTGCTATGTTCCACTGGTTTCAAGGCTGTTCTTAGAGGGTAAATTTCCAAAGTACCCCTCAGCGATTACTCCACAGCAAGGTACCTCATTTCTTTATCCATCCAAGTTGTGAATGAACTGTAGAAACAATAAAACTATGGAAGAGCTTGAAAGAAGTCGCTGGTCAAGTATATGTACATAAATGCACATGGCCTGGGAAATAGAAAGAAACGCAATGATCGTTTAATCCAACTGCCTGACCACCTCAGGGCTGTTCAGGAAAGATGGGCAGGGAAGACAAGAAGGGGGTGTTTCCTCTATGTGAAGGAACAGCTCGAATGTAGTGAGTTGTTGTGTGGGGTGTATGAGAGGCTGGATGAGAGCTTGTGGGTCAGGATCAGACAAGATGCCAGCAAAGGAGTCAGGAAAGCTGGCAGGTCTTTCAGGATGGCATCATTCAAGTGTACAAACAGTTCATCCCTGTACTGAGGAAGATGAGAGGACATCAGGAGACTGGCTTGGCTAAGTTGGACAGGGTGTGTTTACATACATGCACTTGAGGAGGGTTTCCTTTCAACTTCTTTTATCAGTTTATTGTTAGTTTGGTTTTTTTATTATAGATTCGGCAAGGCTAACCTGGATTTGTTATGGTGTAGCTTCTTTTTTTTTCCAGCATCGACATCAGTAGTGTTGAAACCAATGTAGTTCCTCATCCCACTCTTCAAAGAGAATCAGAGACACACTCAGAGCTTAGTCTATTAAAGCAAGAAACAGTACATTTTTATAGATTTTTTAACTTTAGAAAACAATAGGGAGAGGGAAAGGAATAAATGAAGAGCTCTAATTTGTATGGTTAATATAATATCTTTATGAATCAAATTCCTCTGATTTTTTCCTGTTCGACAAGTCTTTTGCAAGGAAAACACTTATTTCTTGACAGCCTGATTAAGTTCTGTACTCATATCATTTTGTGTTACACTGCACATGCACTAATATTTCATGTTATTAATTGCTTAACCTTTCTACACCAGGAACCCAAGTAATTTCCAGAGTCAAAAGTTAATTGGAAAGCTAAACCTTTTTTTGTCGTAATCAAATGCTGACCATCAAAAGAAAGAAAGCAAAAGCAAGTTTTAACTTAAAACAATGTAGTTTAGGCATCTAATGCAGAAGAAGGCAATCTGTCATGTTAAAAGTACTTCAGCTTTTCCCTGCATCTATACAATATTTCTGCTATGTATCTGCTCCAGAAATTTCAAGTAGTATTACAACAATTAAGTCCATCTGAACTTATAACAACTTGAATGATTTTTAATAAAATGCATGTTAGTTATAAATAAAGATATTACAGAAGACAAAGGTTGGATGATTATATTATTATATTCGTGACACTTCGTTGACATGCATGGATGCATGAGTTTGCTTTCGTTCTTGTAGGGACTGGTCAGGAACATCAGGTTTGCTGCCTGATTCTCTAACTGACATCATTACTTAGGAATTTGGCGTATCGTCTGGTAATTTAAATATGAACTTCACAGTAAACCTTCAGGTGTACTACCTGGTTCATTTTTTCCTTTTATATTTAGTAGCATATCAAGAAGTTAAAAAGAACAAATTAACAGAACAGAATTACAGGAAGAACTGTCCACTGTACAACTACTACAAACTCCAAGTTACTGAATTATTCTAAAAGTATATTTTAGTGACTAACTGCTAAATAGAAAAGCCATAGCTGTGTCTGTGGGCTGCAGCTCCTGGCTATTGTTAAACCAGATTAAACTTGATATATATGAATCTGACCTTAACGACAGGAACAGAAGTTTTACTCCTTACCCTCTATCTGCTAAAAAAATAAAACCCTTAGCCATATCAAGCCAAGCCAGCACTGACATAGAAGGGTTTCTGGTGTCTTACTACTCTCTTAATAGTTCCCAAATCAGGTCCCAGTTTTCTAAGGACAAGCATCAACCCATTGAATTAGATACCTTAGTCCTGACCTCCATAGCACCAGTTGCCTTGTACTAAGGGACAAGTGAGAAACTATCAACTTTCTTGCTCCCTTTTTCTGCTTTATTTCCAGTATAAGGTAATTGTTCTCAGCTGAAGTTCTCCCTGGAGTTAGGCAGAACACCTTTATGTGCTACTCTGGATACATGTACTTTTCCATCATTTCCTTTTTCTGAGACAACACATTATATTTATTACATCCCTACCCTTCTGACAACAGTTCAGGTTAACATTGTCCGGTTCTGATACTGAAAAGAATCCTTTACCTGAGAGAAAAACAGCAATAGACCCATAACTCGTTCTTGTTTATCCCACTGGTTCCCAGTTTTCCAACAGTTTAATATTTTCTTTTTTTTTTTCAGAAGATGAAAAATTTCAGAGAAGTTATAGTAAAACTAACATAATATAAGGAATATAGGATCATAGAAATGAAATACAATGTAGTGAAGTATACACACTGCTACTCACTAAGCTTTTGTTGCTGTATCCATCAGTTCCTATTAAAATCCCCTGACAGAAAAGTCATCTATTTAAAATGTAACTTTATAAAGCATTTTCTGAAGCAGATGCACAGCTGGTGTAAATTGGGTTACCTCCACTCATTTAAGCTGAATTTCTAGATATACATTTGTAAAGGTGACTGCTCTAGATAAGTCCCTATGGATATTTTAAAATACAGACTATGCTGTGATTTTATATAAGCAGAAAGTATTTGCAAGACAAATTTATTTTCAGTAACAGGCTTTTACCACAGACTTATCCTTGCTAATGTAGTACTGCACAACTGTTCATGTGAGATGGCCTTATTTTCTGAACAGTTAAAATCATTCATGAATGAGAACCCTAAATCTATGGATACATATCAAAATCAATGGTATGCTAGATCAAAATTATTATAACTTGTGTGTTACAGACTTTATACATAAAGAGCTTAGATTTTAAATGACATTTTGCATTCAACAATTTGTTTTATTTGAAATTCAATTGTTTTATAGTGTTACTTTGCTCAAGAAAGCTCGGGGTTTTACTTTTTTATACCATTATATTTAATCTTCAGATGTTGTTATCTTTCACCTCTCCAAGGTCATAACTTCATCTGATGTATTGCTCATTCATTAAATACTCGCCATTACTTCAATCGCGAATCAAATAAACACCTAAAGGATTTTTTTTTCTCTTATCAGAATATGTTAAATCATTAAATTAATTGATAAATACCTTGAAAATATGATGAAATATGCCCCAAAAAATATTTGGAGAGCTTTATTTGAAAATACATTTCAGTGCATGCTTCTTTTCACAAAAGCTGTTAAAATATACCTGTGAGAAATCTTGTAAATTTAAACTTAAGCATGTGTTTGCATATAAAGTTCTGTCAGGATCAGACAATCCTGTTTTCAGCACACTGTATCTTTTTCTTTCATTCAGAGACAGGTGAAATTTATAATTCATTTAGGTAAATGGAGGCTGAAAAAATGTTACGGAACACAAAAATGTGTAAAATAATTCCACTGAACTTACTATTATTATATATTCCTATATCATTTCATAATTCATAGTGCTTATCATTAGATAGGTTTGGGCATAGGTGGTGTTGTGGTTTAACCCCAGTCAGCAACTACACACCACGCAACCACTTGCTCACTCCCCCACAGTGGGATGGGGGAGAGAATCAGAAGAGTAAAAGTGAGGAAACTCATGGGTTGAGATAAAGACAGTTCAATAGGGAAAGCAAAAGCCGCACACAAGCAGAGCAAAACAAGGAATTCATTCACTGCTTCCCATGGGCAGACCGGTGTTCAGCCATCTCCAGGGAAGCAGGGCTCCAACAAGCATAATGGTTACTTGGGAAGACAAACATCATCAGTCTGAATGTCGCCCTTTCCTTCCTCTTCCCCCAGCTTTATATACTGAGCATGACATCATATAATATGGAATATCCCTTTGGTCAGTTGGGGTCAGCTGACCCAACTGTATCCCATCCCAATGTCTTGTGCACCCCCAGCTTTCTTTCTGGCAGGCCAGAATGAAAAACCAGACAGTCCTGGACTGCTTGGCGACAACTGAAAACTTCAGTATGTTATCAAAATTATTTTCATCCCAAATCAAAAATATAGCATTATACCAGCTTCTATGAAGAAAATTAACTCCATCCCAGCGAAAACCAGCACAGATGTGTATCAGATATGTCTAGTATAGAAGAAATTTTGTAATACCTGTTGCAAAGTATTCTGACATCATTGTAAGCTCAAAAACTTTGAGGACCACATCTATGCATTTCCAAGAAGAAAGAAGAGTTACATGCTTTTTCGCGTTTATTTAACAGACTGTTTTGAAGAATATAGAAGATATAAAGATAAAATAATGAGAGTGGTTTCCAGAAAGAAGTATAGGGAAGTACTGTAGTTTCAGGATTCACTAGTCATTACTGGAAAAAGAAAGAAAAAAAGAGCATTTCCATTATAACAGAACTTTTATTATTGCAACTACAAATAGTAAATGTCATTGATTTGTTATTGGGCTGGGTCCATATTGATGAAAATATTTCCTCTGGCTTTTCTCAGATTTCAGTTGTAATTTAGCATTATTTAGTGTCTATGACAACTTACATCTGATTCCAGAAATGTTTATTGCTCCTGGCTTAATTTTATGTTCGGTAAGTTCCAAACTATTCTGATTTAGGATCACAGAATCAGAATCATAGAATCATAGAATCACAGGATCACAGAATCACAGAATAGTTTGGGTTGGAAGGTACCTTTAAAGGTCATCTAGTCCAACTCCCACTGCAATGAGCAGGGACATCTACAACTAATCAGGTTGCTCAGAGCCCTGTCCAACCTGACCTTGAATGTTTCCAGAGATGGGGCATCTATCATCTCTCTGGGCAACCTATGCCAGTCTTTCACCACCCTCAGTCTGAAAAATTTCTTCCGTAGATCTAGTTGAAATCTACCCTCTTCTACTTTAAAAACATTACCCTTTGTCCTACTACAACAGGTCCCGCTAAAAAGTCCCCATCTTTCTTATAAGCCCCCTTGAAGCACTGGAAGGCTGCAATAAGGTCTCCCTGGAGCATTCTTTTCTCCAGGCTGAACAACCCCAGCTCTCTCAGCCTGTCTTCTTAGGAGAGGTGTTCCAACCCTCTGATCATTTTGGTGGCCCTCCTTTGGACCCTCTCCAACAGGTCCATGTCTTTCCTGTGCTGAGGGTTCCAGAGCTGCATGCAGTACTGCAGGTGGGGCCTCAGCAGAGCAGAGTAGAGGACCAGAATCACCTTTGACCTGCTGGCCACACTTCTTTGGATGCTGCCCAGGATATGGTTGTCCTTCTGGGCTGCAAAAGCACATTGCCAGCTCATGTCCAGCTTTTCATCCACCAGGACCCCCAAGTCCTTCTTGGCAGAGCTGCTCTGAATCCCTTCATCTTCCAGCCTGTACTAATACTGGGGGTTGTGCTGACCCAGGCACAGGATCCTGTACTTAGCCTTAGACCATTTCTTGAGCTTGTCCAGGTCTCTCTCAATGGCATACCATTCCTCAGGTGTGTCAACTACACCACTCAGCTTGGTGTCATCTGCAAACTTGCTGAGGGTGCATTCGATCCACTATGTCAGTGAATGAAGATATTAAAGAGTACTAGTCCCAGTACAGATCCCTGAGGGAGATGCTCATCACCTATCTCCATCTGGACATTGAGTTATTGACCACTACCCTCTGGATGTGAGCATCCAACCAACTCCTCAGCCACCCAACAGTCCACCCATCAAATCCATAGCTCCCCAATGTAGAGAGAAGGATGTTGTGCAAGACTGTGTCAAAGGCCTTACAGAAGTCCAGATAGATTACATCTGTAGCTCTTCCCTTGTCCACTGATGTAGTCATTCCATCATAGAAGGACATTAGTTTGGACAGGCAGGACTTGCCCTTGTTGAAGCCACACTGCTGTCTTGAATCACCTCACAGTGCCTTAGCATAGCTTCCAGGAGGATCTGTTTCATGGTCTTCCTGGGTAGAGAAGTGAAGCTGACAGATTGGTCATTCCCAGGATCCTCCTTTCTACCCCTTTTGAAAATTGGTACAATATTTACTTTGTTTTATGCTAAGGACTTACCTTCAGTGAAGACCTGAGTTATGTTTGACCTCTTCAGTGGACTTTTCAGGTATGATCCTAATGTCTTCTGAATGTGAAAAACCTGTTTATTACAAGAATGTCCATCACAGAAAACCGTAAAGCAACCCATAGGATTAACTTCTCTTTAATAAGACTCATGCTTTCATTCTTACGTGAATAGATGTCACTATCATGTAGCAATAACTGTAATAAATCAATCTTGCATGTGGTTTTTTACAGCAGCCTAAAAAAAAAAAGGTGTTTCTTAGCTATATCCATATAAACTCTCTGTAGACTGAGAAACCACCCATTAGTTCATCAGTCTCAGGACACACAAACCCAGTTTCAGCTGGGGTCAATAATTCTTGGCAGCAGATTTCTGGAAACATTCTGTCCATATTATATGAATCTAAACATGATCTTTTCACACTATTTCTAAATAGCAGTCTGTCAAGGAAAGTACAGGTATTTCACTTCAGATGAGAGAAGTACTAGCTTGAATTAAGTTTGCAATGTCCACTAACTGTGTTTGAAAGTCATATATAAATGTATTGGCTTGTTTTAGTTTCTGCTGAAATAACCAGTTATACATGCAGCTCTTGTCTTGGCAGTGTCCATGTGTCTGAATTACTGTAATCCATATGGCATCTGAAGACCTCTTGAAAAATTCATGGAGTGATTTTATGCTTCTTGCTTGTTAGGGGGAACAATGACTTATGACACATGCACCATTATTTGCAGTCATTTGCCTTTTCATTCCAAAATTAAGTCAAGGTGTTAACCTTAATATAGAAACTCATTAAATGTTCTGGATGTCTCCTGTAATTTCAAAACAGCTGCAATCAGCTGAAAGTCACAACAACCATCAACATCCTTCAGCTATTTCCTGTATTCCTGTTGCTTGTTCCAAGTCAGAATTCGGTTGTAGTTAAATCACTTCTTGTCCATGTTTGGAATTTTTACAAGGAAATATCACTTACATGCTTTCAGGTTTCTCTGTTCTCTGTCATAAAAAAAAGTGAAATTCAAATATGATTGCATTTAGCAAAGTTATGGTGTTAGGACAGAACTTACAAACAAGTTAGAACAGACGTTATTTACTGTGTACAAATCTGTGTCTAAAAATCAGTCCTTCACAGTATTTCAAGAACATACTATTAAGATCAACAGGAAACAAACATAACTAGAGTAACTCTACTGACATGTCTGAAGCAATGAAACAGGGATGACTGGGAGACACAAGACTGGAACAAGAAAGTAAACACAGCATAAGGAAATGAGAAAAGCTAGCATGTCTAAGTAATATAATATTACATGAGTCAGAACTTTCATAAGTCACCAGAATAACCCAGTTACCATCCCTGTATAAGATAAAATACAAATTTTTATCAAAACCTTAATGAAACTATGAATCTGTGAATGCTATTTATATCACTCATTTTTACTAGCTCAATGGAAAATATTGAAGAAAGCAATGTTTTCTGCTAATTGTTTTTTCATAGATCATTTTGTCTTTTCATAGAAAGTGTGAAAGTAATTTGCTTTTTGAGTTTGTGTCTGTATACAAAAATTGCAGTGGGTTCTTTCAGAAAGTGTCACATTCATCAAAATGTTTCATTTTTTTAAAAAATAAGCATTTTTTGTGAAAAAAACCACAACCAACTAATGTATTAAACTGAATATGTGTTTTCAAAAAACTCTATATTGAATATTATACTGATATATTCACACCAAGAAAAATACAGAAAATTAATTTAGCTTACTTATTAAAAATTTAATTTTAGTTGCCAAAAAATATTTCATTTTCCAAAAACAATGATTCAGGTCATGGCTACAAATGCTATTAAAATTTATTATATTTATCTATGGGCTGCGTATTTATAATATAATCATTTAGTCATCTCACATTAACAGCACATACTTTAAAATACCTAAGAAAGTAGTAAGTACTATACAGAACCATAATAAAAAATGTATGCTAAAATAATCATTTATATTGAAGTGCCAAAAGGAACAGAAAAATATGGAAATAAAATAAACAAATCCAAAAGCTATACTTTTTCTTTAATTTTCCAGCTTAAAAATGTCTGGAATCTAGATCCTGAGGTTTCTCTCTTTTATTTTAATCACTATGATTTATTTGTAGACTATGTGTATGTTTAAGCGTTTTAATGATTTTTTTTGTTTTAATGTTTTCTTTTCCACAATCAGACTATATTAATAAGCTTCACTGTCCTCTTCTTGAATGGTAGATTTTATTATCTTTGAGGCTTCAGTGTGGGTTCAAGATTTCCAGTAACAGGGCTTTAATTCAGCTTTGACTTTTACCTTACAAAGTCATGAATTGCAAGACAATCAGGGTATTAATATGTTGCACACTCCTTTCAGAGCTGCCAATGTGTATGCAAAGTTCACTGCAGTGAAAAGAAGAATGAATCAGACCTTAAGAAGTAGATTATATGTCACCCTTGTGAAGTGGCATTATATTAGGTAAAATAAAAACTATTCAGTCCTTCCAGGCTTATTCTGGAAAGCGGCCAGAGAAAATCTTTCCATCAGAGTTTACCTGGTCACCTCCTTTGTACCTACATCAGGATGCCCCTGTTGCACTTCTCCTTTGCTGGAATACATTATATATTACAAGTTGTTATTCCAAGGACCAACACTTTCTTTTGTTTTAGCCCTTTTATTTTTTTCCAATTGTTCATTTAATTTCTTGCAGGTAAGTAGAATCTGTCATAGGATATATATACATTGTCTCATAGTCTTCAAGTTGTGGAAACAATTCTTGTCTGATTTCTTATATATCACTATGTATCCCTGATAGCACTCTAGCTTCCTGATTCACCCAAGACATGACAAGAACAGAAGACATTAGAAGCGGTCAATAAATTCCTGAGGAAGGGAAAGTTGTTTTAGTTGTGGCACAAGAGTGTGAAATCAAAAGTATGTAAAGCTACATTCATTAAATAAGAATAGCACTGCAAATAAATGAAAACATAAAGAGTTGCAAGCCACCACAAACATTATTTTTACTCTGAAATCTTACTGGGAACTGGACAAGTAGGAAACTGTATTGCTACATCTACATAAAAGCTTTAGTAGATACAAAAGCAGGTTGTTTAGAAAGACCTATATCATTGCACACAGTGGAAAAGAAGATTCTAGAAATGCATTGCCCATAGCTGAGAATGCTTCCACTTTAAGGTTTTTTTAAAGTACACATTAAAATGAACACTCAAAGTGGGAAGGTGAATGTATAGACATCCAGAAGAAAAAAAGAGCTTATTCTGACATTACCGTGAGGTTCTAGGAGTGTGCCTCAGAGTGTTCAAGTTGCTACGGTTTATTGCTCCATCAGATCTCCTAAGAATGCTTTGTAGACTCATATTTTGAGCTACTGTTCATTAAAAGAGCATCGTAAGCAAAGAAACATGCTTCATGGGTTAACTATTTGGTCATATATGCAAAGAGAAGTGGCTTTTTATCTAGGACATACAGACACAGCACCTCTTAAGGACATCTGGAACTCTTTTAAAACCCTTTTTATTGCAATGACAAAAAGGGCAAAACTGGTAAGTCAGAATAGCTAAGGATTCAAATGAACTATATATCTCCAGATGCATAGAAATCTGTCTTTGAAATAATGTCGGATACTGAAGCATTTAAAAATATAACAGCAAAACATTTTTAAATTTTACTGGTATCCATAGAACAATCCATGTACATGATAAATACATGAAAGTTACAGTGTCAACTCAGACAGAACATAAGTACACTGAGGAAAGTAATAAGTTGGTAAAGAAATCATATTGGGCTCCTACTTTTATCACAAAGCATCATGCTAATTGACTTAAAGAATGATTAAATGATTAAAACTACAGAACTAAAAAAGCCCTGGAAACCCTTTACAGAATCAGAGAATTGCTGAGATTGGAAAGGACCTCTGAAGATTGTGTTGTCCAACCCCCTTCTCAAAGCATGGTTAGCTAGAGTAGGTTGTTCAGGGCTGTGGCCAGTTGTGTTTTCAGTATCTCCAAGGATGGAAACTCCACAGACTCTCTGGGCAACCTGTTTCAGAGTTTGATCACTCTCACAGTAAAAAAGTTTTTCTTATGTTCAAGTAGAACTTCTTATATTTCTGTTTGTGCCCATTGCATCTTGTCATTGGTTACCTCTGAGAAGGGTCTGGCTCCACCTCCTCTACTCCCTACCAACATGTATTTATATACATTGATGAGATCCCCCCTGAGCCTTCTCTTCTCCGGGCTGCACAGTTCCAGCTCTCAGCCTATTCTCACATGCAGATGCTCCACTCCATTAACCATCTTTGTGGCTCTTAGAACCATGGAATAGTTTGGGTTGGAAGGGACCTTTAAAGGTCATCTATTACAACCCCCCGGCAGTGAGCAGGGATATCTACAACGAGATCAGGTTGCTCAGATCCCTGTCCAACCTGACCTGGAATGTTTCCAGGGATGGGGCATCTACCACCTGTCTAGGCAACCTGTTCTAGTGTTTCACCACCCTCATTGTGAAAAATTTCTTCCTTATATCTATCCTAAACTTACCCTCTTTTAGTTTAAAACCATTACTCCTTGCCCTATTGCAACAGGCCCTGGTAAAAGGTCTGTCCCCATCTTTCTCATAAGCCCTCTTTAAGTACTGAAATGTTCTTCTCTACACTCTTTCCAGTATCCCTGGAACTATGTCCCTGTCCTCTAGGAAGCCCAGACCTGACTCAGCACTCCAGATGTGTCTCACCAGGGCTGAGCAGAGAAGAAGGATCACCTCCCTCGACCTGCTGGCAATGATCCACTTAATTTCTTCAAGGGTGGTGTTGGCCTTCTTTGGTACAAGGGCACATTGCTGGCTCATGATCAACTTGGTGTCCACTGGGCCCCCTAGGTCTTTTCCTGCAAAGCTGCTTTCTATCCAGAAAATGAATATTATCTTCACACATAAACCAAGGTGGTACATTTTTATCTAGTCCCGTCTGACAACAATTACTTCACATTATAACATACCAATAACCACCGGAATATGATAGAACACTTTAAAAAGGAAGAAATAATGACTGTTTATATTATTTTCCAGTGAATCATCTGCCAATCAAACAGATGATCTAGGACCTTATCTTCTACAGATATAAACTTGGGTTCAAATATATGAATGCTGAAATGACACAATAAAGCCAATAAAACTAAAACCAAATTGAGAAATAACTGTAGGCTACTATTATGCTTGTCACAAGGGAAAACAAAGGTAAAAAGGATCTGCATATGTGAAAATGTTGGATGACAAAGCAGACGGTAGTATTTCTCAAATCTGTTGCAAAAGTTTCTGCTAGTTATAACATAATAATTCAATTCAGGAACATGATTATAGAATCATATATATTACTAATAAAGTAATGTTCGTATATTTTACAGACCTGCTGGAGCAAACTATTGAACACAAAACCAATTACTGATGAAAAGGTAGTAATGCATTTGAACTTTACACACAATAACATTTTGTTAACCTTACAGAAAGAAGATGAGGAGAAAAAGTCTGTGTCAAGTTCTTACGCAAAATTGTTTGAGAGGATTGGCTGTGAGGATGTTGGAGAGGAGGGAGACAAACCCCAGATTGTAGGCATTTTAAGTTGTGAAAACCTTATTCATAAAAACAGACTTTGCTGCTGGGCAATACAAAACAGTAAATGCCTAAGTGTCCATACAGGTCATGTTCATTCCGTCAGAAGGCTAAAACCAGGAAGGTGTTATTACAGTGTAATAACTGCCAGGTGTTATTCAGTGTAGGAACAGAATCTTGTAAGGGCTGTAAGGATTGCAAGGTCTGTTACAGTTTCATGAGATTCCTGAAATACTTCATTGTAAGTGAGTTACAGCTGGTTTTTGGGGGGGGGGGAGGGGGGCGGGTAGTGTGTTTTCACTCCAGCAAATTCTAGTATTTGTTACTTCAGAATAACAAATACTTTTCTCTCTTAAAAAAAAAAAATATATTCATTCTGGCAGGCAACCCAGCACATTATTCCCATCCTAAATGAGAGAAATCACACTCCTAGTCATAGAATAACTATTTCCTTTTGAAAGCAGAAAAATGTTTCATGAGATCTTGGAAACAGAAATTTTTTGAAGCTTTTTGTTCTCTCAACAATTTGCTGCTATGACTAGGTATGTGGAAGAACCATTCCAAAAATAAAATCAAGTTTCTACAAAATGGCTGTGCATACGCATGTGCATATGAGTAGAATTTATACAAAAGAGTAATTATCAATTAGTGGTTTTCTTCCTTTGGTGAGGGTGTAAACGAGTATTAAGAGGAACTGTTACTGCTCAAAGTCAATTCTAATACAACACACTAATGAAAATATTAAGAAGTCATGAATAACATGTCTTGTTACACCTGTAGCCACACACAGTGCCCATGCATTGTATGGACAAGAATATAGTCAGGAACACTGTTTATTTTTTAAACATTTGCACAGTAATTCTCAATTATTCCAAGCTGAAACAAACTGGAAGTCCCTTGGTTGAAAAGCTGCACATGTCATGGAGTCTAAAGATACAGTCACTCAAAAGACAAAATTGGATTTATTCTCACACACTTCAGTCAGAAGAATGAAAATCACTACTTGACATAAAGAAGTCAGTGTTAAAAATAAGAAAGGTAAAAAGGAAAAGATTTAATGTGGTCCTTCAGCTAGGTCAACACTGGTGAACAAAAAAGTTAAGGTATCTATATGCTACCACTAAATAATATTTTAAATTATACATTACTCTTTCTTTAGTGTTTGAAATCCTGATTTTAGTTGCTATATTTTCCTAAATCTTCCACTGATGATGAGGATAGACAATCATTCTGACAGGGTTTTCTCCTGGTAAGGAGGTAACAAGGTATGGAACAAGAACAGAACTAATCAATTATCTCCTGACAATCCTGGCAGCGGTACCACTAAAGCTTGAGAAATCACCTGCCTGGACTGTGGAAAGTCACTGATGCCTAAAGTTAATCGTCTCCCAGTCCTATAAGAGCGGTTTCAAGTGAGACCCTTTGAGTTCTCCTGGACTGCAGCAGGCTGTGACCAACACCTCCCTCTGAGTGGGATGCCTCTCAGAATCTGTGAACCCTCAAGTTCACGATCAACTCAGAGGCTCAACCGTTCACCCATTGAGCAATGTATAGCATTCGACATGAGTATTTGACTGGATGTGAGGGGGATATTTAATAGGAATCTTTGTACATATCTATCTCTTTCCTCTACATCTCTTTATGTGTCTCTTTATACCTCCCTTTATGTTTTAGGTTGATTATGCTGCTAAGTTTTATATGATTTGATACTGTGATTTATCTCAATAATGTTGGTGAATCTGATTGCTGCTTTTTTGTATTAGATAAATTGCCATCTTTAAGTTACAGCAAGCACAAAATCATGGACTATATAACTACACCAGAATCCCTGACACCCTGTCCCTTTAGTCATAAACCATTGACCAAGTCTGGGACTAGGGGTGGATTTCAGTCTACTCTGAACCTCATGACTCAACAGAAGGGTGTCCCTTACTTTCTCTTCTCATTCTACACTTAAGTCACACTAACCCTATTCAATTTCCCTAAATCATTGCAACCTAATTGTAATTTGGTTTCTCTGTGTATATTTTTCTGTTTTAACTAAGCAACAGAGTGGACTTTGCTATTGAATTCTGTTAAGTTGTGCTCTTTTACAAATTTGTATTAAATCATTTGCTTTCTGATATCCTTGGTGATGATTCTCTAAGCAGCCAAACCACTTGTTCACAACAGGGAACTACCACCAAATGGCACAATTACATGTGGCATACCTGTGTTAATGTGATATAAAGGAAGAGAAAAGGATCTGTTTGTAGGATTTTTTTGCCATTCAGATGAATTTGGGGCACATAATATGGAATCTCTGAGTTTAAACAAAGCTGTTTGGAAATCTTGGTAGGACCTTTTGATCACAATATATTTTCAAGCAGTGATAATCTTTTTCTGGGACATATACTCTTCATTGTTAACTGTTGGACTCAGCTTTTCAAGGTGTCACAGACAAAATGGTGAATATTCATTAATCTTCACCAAGAAAAAACGTTACATTTTCACAGCCAAAATATTTTCAAAATAAAAAGAAGTTTTCATCACAGTAAAACTGCCTCTAGTGACTGCAAAAACTGTGCTGCAAGAATAAGACAAAACTAACAATAAAATATCTCTTTCTTCTTGATAACAAGGTTGTGTTTATCCTGCTAATTAAACCAAGAAACAAAACCATAGAATCATAGTACAGTTTGGGTTGGAAAGGGGCTTTAAAGGTCATCGAGTCCAACCCCCCTGCAACAAGCAGGGACATCTTCCACAAGTTCAGGTTGCTCAGAGCCCTGTCCAATCTGACGCTGAATGTTTCCAGGGATAAATTACTTGTTGCTAGCAGTGATGAACAGACATTATGCTTCATAATTTTCGGGTAAAAATGGTGTAAGCAGAGTACAAGCCTCACTGTGCACTGTCTACAATGAAGGCAGGCTTTACATTAGAAGCACAAGACAGAAAATAGTATTTGGCCAATAACCTCTGTAGGAACCCACCAGAAGTTGCAAGTTGCCTGTTCCTTGCTCAGAGTTCTGAAACGTCAATGCTGAGCAAAAAGGCACCCTGACCTATGGGTGACCTATGACCCTGACCTATTACCATGTAGTCATTTTACGTTTGACAAAAATTCCCAAACACTGTCTCTTGCTTTTTGGATGTGTGTTTAAAGCTCAAGAGTAGAATAGGATTAAGCAATTCTCATAGGCTTTGAAATAAATCATAGAATGAAGTCTTAAAATTTTGTTAGTGATATTTGAATTGAATTGTGGGTGTAATACACAAAAGATCTTTTTCCTCTAAATCAGACTCTCTTAGTTACTGTTATTAAGGGTAAAGTATAATACTATAAAAATGTAATTATCTACCCTAAAAATTATCTACCTATACTATAAATTGCCTATCTGATACAAAATTACAACTTGTGCTAAAGATATTTTTACATTAATTGTAAAAATTGTAATTTGCTGTAGGTAATAAGAATCCTTTCTAAACGTGTTAATCAGATGAGTCAGAAAACAGGTGGGAAAATAACATGGACAAAAGAAATGTTTTCTGTGAGACTGATTTTTGTGATTCTTTCCCTAAACAGTTATTTATTATAATTTAGATTTCCTTTTCCTCCAGTCATATTAAAGGAACCATGAGGTAAACAATGGGTATTTTATGAAAGTCAATCACTTTGATTTTAAAGGTAAAAGAATATTATCTTTAACTCTTGATTAGTAATCCTATTATTGTCTTAATAGTTTTTATGTGATTATTCTGAACCAGTTCCAGTAAAAGTCACATGTCTGTTGGCTCAGCCTAATTTCAAGCTTAATCTAATAATCAACATTTATTGTTATAAAAGTCAGATTTCTACTGATCATAATTTTGAAAATATTTAAGCAGTTGAGAAAAATTAATCTAGTCTTTATATCTGTTTTAATATTTTTGACAAATTGCGGTAAAAATGGTTTGTTATTTTCTAGGATAGAAGAAAAAGAAATTACATAATCTTGTGCATGTGGAAAAAAATGTGGGCATTGTTTCTATTTAAAGTTCTAATTTTGGGCTGTTTCTGACTTAACTTCTCTGCAGCTTCCTTTCAATAACATCACCTTTGCTGTCCTTCTGAAAATGCACAGATTAGGCAAAGAAATAATCCTTTGGAAAATTGCAATAAATATATCCATTAAGGACAGACTTCCTAGATGTCAGAAATTATTAAATCTGATTCTTAACTCAGTTAATTTTTCAAGGCTTGTATTTCAGACCAAAGTGTGCAAATACCTTCCCCAAAGAATAACTAAGCTGGTTTCTTCTGGAAAGCAATAATAGCTAATTACGTAACTAAAATATGTGTCTAGTGAACATATGCACACTGGAAATTTCCTGATTTTTAAGGTGTTTATACACAACCTCAACCTATTTTCTTTAGTATAATTTTTCAATATGTATTTCTAGAGCAACTCAATAGAAAACCTGTCTCTAGCTGCTAGCCAGTCTGCTCAGTCATTTTATTTTGACTTCAAATACAGTCAGACTATTGTTTTCAACCTACCTTAACAGACTCTTAGATTTTAGTCTTCACTCCCTTCAGACGACTTAAACTGTTGATGATTACAGTTCATGTTCTGTTCAGCCACGAGGGAGTATGACACTGAATATGGTAAATTTGCAACTTTCATCTCTGGTTGCATACATTTTATTATATCCAAATGAGTTCTTACTTACTCTAGAATTTCCTTTAAAATGAAGAAATAAGAGACTGAAATTTTACCTTCCCATATCTCATCCTTTCAAATTCTGCAAGAAAGTGATTCCCTATCAGATTAAACTTTACTCTGAAAAATATTCAGGTGTAAATTGTAAAACACTTCAACATCTGGTTGTAACAGCTCCTCTGAGTTTGAAGAGGTAGCAAAAAGATAGAAATTTAAGAAAGCACTACTCCTTGACATTTGTTGCTAGCTGTTTGAGGGGTCCAACTGCTTATAAGCATTTGTTCCATATACAATATCCCTAAACACTCAACTCTACACTGTGAATTGTGATCTGGCTTTAACTGTAAAACAGAGAGGAGGGAAGAGAAGGAAGAAAGAGAGAGGAAGGGAGGGAGGGAAGGGAGCTCCCTGAGCTGGAAGACAGAGATGGCGAGCAGAATAAACCCCCCATAATCCAGGAGGAAGCAGTTAATGACCTGCTATGACATATGGACACTTACAAATCTATGGGGCCTGATGGGATCCACCCGAGAGTACTGAGGGAGCTGGCAGAAGAGCTTGCCAAGCCACTCTCCATCATTTATCAACAGCCTTGGTTAACAGGATAGGTCCCAGATGACTGGAGGCTTGCCAATGTGACGCCCCTCTACAAGAAGGGCCAGAAGGAGGATCCCGGGAACTACAGGCCTGTCAGCCTGACCTCCGTGCTGGGGAAGATTATGGAATGGTTCATCTTGAGGGCACTCACAGGGCATGTGCAGGACAACCAAGGGATCAGGCCCAGCCAGCACAGGTTCATGAAAGGCAGGTACTGCTTGATCTCCTTCTATGACCAGGTGACTCACCTAGTGGATGAGGGAAAGGCTGTGGATGTTGTCTACCTGGACTTTAGTAAGTTTTGACAGCATCTCCCACAGCATTTCCTGGAGAAACTGGCAGTTCATGGCTTAGACAGGTGTACCCTTCACTGTGTAAAGGTTGTCTGGATGGCCAAGCTCAAGGAAAGAAAGAGAGCAAGAGAAGGAAGGAAGGAAGGAAGGAAGGAAGGAAGGAAGGAAGGAAGGAAGGAAGGAAGGAAGGAAGGAAGGAAGGAAGGAAGGAAGGAAGGAAGGAAGGAAGGAAGGAAGGAAGGAAGGAAGGAAGGAAGGAAGGAAGGAAGGAAGGAAGGAAGGAAGGAAGGAAGGAAGGAAGGAAGGAAGGAAGGAAGGAGAGGTGGTATGGCTTTACTGTCAAAGGCTTTATGATGCTTTTGGTCACTTACAGTAACTCTGCATCTGAAAAAAAAACAGGTTTATGATCTTCCATCTTTGCCTACTAACCAAAACACTTTCATTATGACTCAGTTCAGTCAGGGACTTCTTGTTGCAGGTTCAGACAGAGCACATATATTCAAGCATGTAGTCATTAAGCATTGCAAGAAAGTATTTAAGAGCAATGCTGAGAAAAAATTCTATATAGAATTCTCATATTGGTAGCTATTTCTAATAGTTAATATCAGGACAGGAAAACAGAGGAAAACCTGCTACTAAACACTTGACAAACCCATTCCCACTTATATTGCATCTGAACATTCTCACTTATATATCACAATAAGAGAGGTATTTAAAAAAAAAAGATGTTTAGAATTAACAACTTGAAATATTTTAGTTATCTTTGCCTCAAATTTCTAATGCAGATTTTCTTAGTAGGCCACAATCTCACATGCAGAATGTACAATAGATTTGGGCAGTATAAGGTATTGGGATGATTTTTTTTGTTTGTTTAAGCTTCTGCTTATATAAGCTTATGAATCAATGGTATAGCATTTATTTACAACACTGAGGCTTTGGGTTTGAAACATCCTAGGATAAGGATTCTTTTGATTTATTTTGTTCTAAAACAGAGATCACAGTAGGTGATAAATAACTACTAATAGACACTGAAGAGTATTTTTTTTAGAAGAGAACTTTAAAGAAATAAATGTCAGAAATCAAAACCAATCAGTGCCTTTTCATTAACCCACTTTTCAAGTGTGTGTCTAGGGTTCCCAGCACAGAAGATAGAGATAAATTACTTAAGGGCTTTTGATTAAGGAGTTTTGATAAGGACATTAGAAAGCTGTAAATCCCCTAAGCTCATTTTTTTTTGATTGCATAGCTGAGGAATTCTGGTGCATGTGGTTTTGTAAATATGTGTCTCTGAATTACACCAGGGATCCCTTACTTAAGTTCCAGATATTCAATCTGTCTGAATTTCCACTTCAGTCCTGGAGCTCTTCCAAATTTAATGCTAAAATCTGTATTATCTTATTGTATTGATTTTCCTTTAAAAAAAAAATCCCTTATTCTTTGGTTAATTTTCTTGACTCAGAAAAAGATACAAATGTCTATTTATCTTCAGCTTCTGTATGGAACTTTAAAGAATGCAAAATATCTGCAAGGGCAACTTTAAATCCTTTTAAAATAAACAATCTACTTTCTTACAAGAATAACTTTGATTAAACCATTTGGCTTCCAGAGATGCTCTAGCTATAACATTACTTGAGTATGGAATTATCACTGAGTACTGCATTGCTGTACAGGCAAAGTTAGGTGACATGATTAATGCTGTCTGTGTGAGATGGGGTGAATATTTCCAAAAAGGTATATAATTAAAAATATAGCATGAAGATTTTGTATTTTGGGAGGCAGAAAACCAAACACTAGAAAAAAAAAGACCTCAGTTGTAGAACCGAGGAACATTTTTATCCTATGCTTTTCAGACTCTTTTGCACTTATAGTTATTTTTTAAACATACATCTTAACATTTTTTCTTTTCTCTTCATAGTCTAATTAATGTCTAAGGTAATCCCAGTAACAAAACAGTTTTATTAAATCAAATAAAATGGATTGGCCTTTGCAAAGATGTTGATTAGAAAACTAGTGAGAAAAGTCAAACATACTGTCCATAGTTATTAACTGAATTAAAATTTAAAAATCTATAATTACTAAAACTGAGAATTAAATGAGTAAAAAAAATAGAAAACATCACTGCTGCTTTTACATTCAGAGGTTTGATCAATGAGACTGCTTTCTTAAAATCTGAGAAAAAAGGTCAGGGTCTTAATTGATTACAGAGAGCATAGTTATTGATCTCAAAGACAATAAAATCTTTTAAATTTATATTTACATAATTTTTCAACACATATTTTTTGAGCTTCGGTAAATTTGTCCCAATATTTGAAACATTCTTTTTTGATTTTTTCTTTTTGGAAATTTATTTATTGACTGTGTGTGTTGATTTATACATGTTCATACTGTTTCAGGAAGCTAAGAACGCCTTATGATCTAAAGGTTTGTTTGCTGAAGGTTTGATACTTATTACTGTTAGCAGTTGATAAAGGATTGATCCTAATATGTCATTCTGTCTCCAATCTCCAGGAGGATACTCACTGATATAAGCCAAAGACTTCACTGCTATTTGATGGTGTGACTTAAAAAACCCATGAAACAACTTCGACTTAACCAAGTTTGAACACAGGTAAATTTGTGGATGAGTCCCAATTCATCTTGATGTTGACCCTCTAGACTTGTTTAGGTATGACAGAGGCTTAGATTGTTTGATTCAGGATTAAGAACTCTGATTTTATTTCATTTTAATTTTCGTTCCTTAACCATCATTAAGTATATTTATGTTTGACCTACAATAACAAGAACTAGATGACTGGGAAGTGAAGGGAAGGGACTTTAAACATATTTAAATTTAAATTTACTTAATTTTAATTACAAGGCATTACTTTTACTTTAAATTCAGCTATTTTCTTATGGTTTTTCTAACAATCCTGATCAATGACAATGTAAAAGTGTCAGTAAAGGAGGAGTTGTCTCTTGATGGCATTGTAGCTCTGAAATACACTCCTAAATAGAGACAGATGACATTTTCAACAATGTCTATAAAAAAAAAATTAGTATCTTTTTTAATGGTGGATCTGAATATACAGAGAATTCAAATTCCACAATGGGATGAACCATTTCTCAAGCAATTATTTATAAATGTTTGTGATATAATGATATACCGATATCCTTAAGTGTTACCCTGAGAAGTGTATGGTAGGTAGACTCAGGCAGAGAGCTTTGCATCTTGTATACCTTGCTTGTCTTTCTATTAATATTCCAATAAATAAAGGTGTATATTACCCCTGAGCTAAACATAACATTCCTACTTAATGGAAGGAAAAATACCTATAAATTATTTTTTTCCTGGGGCTTATGATAAATTTTCTAGAAATATTGAAGTACACCAGAAGACAAAGAATAAAACAATTTTCTCTAAACTTTAAGCAATATATCTGTGACATTTTTTGTAAATAGAATTCATGTGTTCTTGACCTTTCCTAGCTGATATTCCTTGAATCAGGTTTTAAGAAGGAATTTTAATACATATTTGATCCAAATAAAAAAAGAAAAAGTGTGAGACAAACTAAAGAAAAGAGTGAAAAATGGTACTAAAAAAATTATGTTATATATGATAAAATTAAGGTCCAGGTACAGCAAATTACTAAGTGCAACTTCAGCTGGACTTGATCTGACTTACAACATGGTCTTCATTAATGTTAAAATAGCAAACACCTCATTAACCTTTCCATAGTCCCAGAGCAACATGACTGTACAACTACTAGTTTTCTAGTCCTAGTGTACACTCTATGCTAATAAAGAAAAGTGGGTTTACTTCATGAGGATATCCTGAAAAAGATCCCTATCCCTACCCATTGTTGTACAGTTATGAATTTCATGCACATTGTTAGTTTCAGGCACCATAAAATTATCAAAAAGTGAAAAAAAAGGACAGAAACAATTCTGGCAATTATGTCCTTAGGCCAGAAGTAGTCTTCTTGTCACATTCTTCTATTGATCCTACTATGGCAGACTGTAATTAGTTGTCTTATTTGCCCCACAAGATAGGTAATAAACATAATAATAATAACAATAACAATATTGAAATCCTACCCATTTTATTGTCAACAGCAGCATATTCTTTCACTTTCTAATAAATTTTTAAGACAAAAAAGGATATTATGATGATCTATATAATACAGACTGTTTAATTTCTCAGTCAGTAACTTCTACACCAAGGCCAATGACTTGAGATGCCAAGGCCTGTTATACAGAGGTCAGGCCAGAAGACTGAGAATTCCCTCCAGCTTAGACTCTGCCAGTTTATGAACCTGTGGTTGAACTCATGCAGGTATTTGAGAAAGGGAAAACAAAACTACAAAAAAAAGGAGCATTAATTATAAGAAAGTTAACCATCAATTTCTCCACGAATAGTTGAATCCAGGGATGACAACTGAGATTTATTCACTGGAAAACCAGTTCATGTTACATTATCTATCCCCTTAAGTTTCCACATAGTTATTATCTTCATTACAAAATTGATATATGAGAAGTATGGAATGGGGGAAAAGGATTACGTTGCTAATCCTTTGACTAGCTGCAAAGTATTCAAGGTATTTTTGTGTACACACAAAGAAATCATACATTTAAATGCTGACTGATAACAAAATAAACCATGTTTGAGCAACTGTCATGGTTTAACCCCAGCCAGCAAGTAAGCACCACACAGCCACGCACTCCCCCATGGTGGGATGGGGGAAAGAATCAGAAGAGTAAAAGTGAGGAAACTCATGGGTTGAGATCAAGACAGTTCAATAGGTAAAGCAAAAGCCGCGCACACAAACCGAGCAGAACAAGGAGTTCATTTACCACTCCCCATGGGCAGGCAGGGGTTCAGCCATCTCCACGGAAGCAGGGCTCCGTCACGTGTAACGGTTACTTGGAAGACAGGCGCCATAACTCCGAGTGTTCACCCTGACCTTCCTTCTTCTTTATCCCACCTTTATATACTGGGCATGACGTCATATGGTAGGGAATATCCCTTTGGCCAGCCTGGGTCAGCTGTCCTGGCTGTGTCCCCTCCCAGCTCCCCGTGCACACCCAGCCTTCTCACTGGCAGGTCAGCATTAAAAGCTGGACAGTCCTTGGCTGCTCAGCAACAACGCAAAACATCAGTATGATATCAACATTTTCTCATTCCGAATCCAAAACTCAGTCTCACACTAGCTTCTATGAAGAAAGTTAACTTTATCCCACCTGAAACCAAGACAGTATCATAATGAGTAATTGTGGAGTAATCGCTGAGGGGTACTTTGGAAATTTACCCTCTAAGAACAGCCTTGAAACCAGGTGGAACGTAGCACTGATGTGCAACGGGTCTGTGACATGGAGACTCCCTGGACGGCCTTGGATGTTGGCAACATCAGGAGCGCCTGGTGTGCTGACTCTGGGAGAGATTACATGGAGGGTGGAGCGGAGTGGAGACCTCGCGGCCACGCTCTGTGAACAGGGGAGTTTAGGGATGCACAGTATGTACATTGATAAGCTGCGCTTACAATGTCCTGGGCCAAAGACCTGTCAACTTTGATGAAGTGCTGTACTTAGAGTGACCTTTGCTAATTATAATATCATCATAATACTAAAACTCACACCCCTCTCAAAAGTTACCACCCCCCCAAGGTGCGACCCCTCCTCAATGAGCGTGCTCACTGAATTTTTCCTAGTCTGTACCTTTAAATGCGAAGCGAGAGAATTCTGCACCAATCCTGATAAAGGTATGTATGACTAGAGTCACTCAAGCTCCACCTGCAAAGTAAAACACTATAAAATAATGTTTTAAGAGCTGGATGTTAGGGAAGATACCATCGTCGTGTACCACTCTAACTTCTGAGATCAGTCGACGAGCTGAGCCTCTCTTCCCCCCCATCGGGACGCCGTTGGGTAAGATTCGAACCCTTGGTCATACCAAGTGCCTCCCCGGGAAACTTAGAAATCTCTATAGAGTCACTTTACATCTTTTAACGCGTTTATAGCCAAGTAGCGTCCCTCGTAGTTTTAGCATTTGCACGTGCTTTATAGGTAGTGAATTTATCACCAGCAATCCAAAGAACCTGTGTATCTGTTGCTTCAATAAATCGCACTATTGATTGACTCAGCTGTGTGTGTGGTCCCTGAACGCGACCGTACCTCTGAGTGCAGCCGTGTGAGTTCAGGAGGTGTCCAGCTGAGCAGGTAGTGTGATGTTAGTAGTGCATCCGGACCCGTGATAGTCCAACGAAGGTGTTGGGCACGACTGCACTACTAATGCTGACTTTGGGCATCACTCAGAACCTAAGCTCAGCCGCCCCCAGTCCCTCTGATATCTGAGGATCGACTGGAAAGCAAGGGGGTTTAGTTTCTGCCAAATTGCTCTGCCTCTTAACGCAACAGTAATGCCTTCTGTTTATGTCATCTTATCACAGAAATCCTCAGGTGTCTGAAAACAAATTCCAGTTATTAAAAAAAAATAAAATTCTCATAAGAAGGCTCAGGTTCTTCCCACAACTAAACTCAGTAAAACAATTGAGTTTGATTTTTACATTCTATATGAATGGAATGTGAAATATCAGGGGGAAATGTGAAGATCAGAGGATTTAATAAGATTTATCATGAGCTTTATAGAAGAAAAAAACACAGAATTCCTCTAGTCTTATAAATAGTATTTTAGTTCCTCTAATCTAAAAACAAACTCTGAATAAATAGACATTGCATTTCCTCTACCTAGTTATATCATTAGATACAGCAATAGCAACAATCCCTGAACAATGCTTGTGAGGGACTCCTCATGCTGTACCATCAGTTCAGTAAGTGACTTTTGGTATCCAGCAAATTATGCTTTGTAATGTTATCCTAATAGCAGAACTATTTTTAATCTTACATAACTAAGTTACTAACTTCCCTTCCCTTCCCTTCCCTTCCCTTCCCTTCCCTTCCCTTCCCTTCCCTTCCCTTCCCTTCCCTTCCCTTCCCTTCCCTTCCCTTCCCTTCCCTTCCCTCAAAATCTGTTTAATAAATCTTTTTTGTCTTTAGGATATTATCACATTTAATTATGTTTCTACAACAGTTGGAGTAAAGATACAGAAAAGGGACAGAAAGGTTAAAATGATTCAGTAGCAAGCACAAGCAGCAGCACATTTTGTGTCTCATTAGCTGAATTTGTTTAATATAACATGCTTCCATACAAAAATATTAGGTACATGAAGTAATTTTTTACACAGTCTTACCACTTTTTTATATTCTGTCTCATTTTGGAGTGGAGTTTCGTTTGTTTGTATGTTTTCCAAATCCATGATTATTTCAGTGAAACTGAATATTTGATTGCAAACACTTTGACAGTAAATTTAAAAATATGATATTTGGTTTAAAATTCTACTATTCTTTTCAAAATATAAATCCTATCAATTGGGAAAAAAACCACCGAAAAGTCTGAAATATTGGAATATTTAAAAATTAGGAATACAGAAAGCTAAAATTAATAATTGAAGATATATAGATATTAATATGATATCTGAATTAAAAATTAAATATTTCAATTAGCCAGAAACATTTTTAGCTAAAACATTTCTGACAAATTTGGAAACAGCCAGTCTTAAGAAAAGGAGATGAGTTGGATTGTTTAACATTGGTTTTGATTTCTAGGTTAACAAAATCTGATCTCTAGAACAAAATAAGTTTTGATTTAGCATTCCATTTGCACCGTTTTTTGAGAGGTTTCAGAAGACAAACAGACATTCAGATAAGATTCAGACATTCACACAATATATTAGTTAATTACCCAAAAAGGGTATGGGAAATGGCATCCACCACATCAGAGTTGTTGTTTGGTTGTTCTATTAACAAGAAAGTATCTGAGCAATGTTTTTATAATTTTTCAGTGGAAAGTAGTGTATTTTACTGAGTGTGGAGGTAACAAATATAAGGAATAATTTAGATGGTGGTTTCAAGAGATTTTAAAGGCCTTTTTCTTCTTTTGTTTAACATCATAGAAAAAAAATAATCTTTTTGCTGTAATAGCAGTATTAATAGTACATTTATTTTTAGATCAAAAGTAACAGAAAGATCTGTATGCCCAATTTTTTATTAAAATCGAAATAGTAACTCTATTGAACAGAGCTGGTCATGCATGAAAGGACTGTTTGGAACATAAGGAGTGTTATAACCAAATTGTTTTCCACACTGACAGTATTATTAAAGGTCCTTCTAGTAGTGTAATTTAATTTTACAATCTTTTTATTTGCATGCATTTAAATATTTTTAACAAACACTTCTTTGAAACAATATAAAGCAAAAAAGAAATGTAATGTTTTGACCTTCAATATCTCTAATAGTAGTCCTTTCTGACACAAATAATGGCTCAAGTGATGTTAACTTTTCAGCCAGATCTGTTTGTCATCAAAGATTGTCCCTATCAGCTTAAGCTAAATAACTCATATAAATGATAAGTGAACGAATACTTGAGATGAAAATCCCATGTTTTGTTTTAGTTTGACAAAATTGCTGCCTTGAATAATTTTAAACCTGTGCAAACATGTCTAACATCTACTTTTACTGGTTAATTATCATACATTTAGAAGTATATTGATTTTGGTCCTTTTTATAAAGGAGTCTAACTAAAATGCATTCCTGTTTACTGAGGTTCAGTCTATGTCTTTCATAATATGTATTTCCCTACATATTCTTCCTGATATTGATATGAAATACTGGTTGTATTACAGCTAGACTACAGATTTATTCATTCCACTACAGTTGCGGTAACCAGTCATACTTTACATGCATGGATAATAATATCCATGATCTCTATTTACTGTTGTTTTCTTTTTTTGTATATAAATTCCCAAATGTCTTATCAAAGATATTCCGTTAAGAAGGAAGTTATGCTACAATGGCATGACATAAGGGTTTTGATTTAATTACTTTTCTTCTGAAGACTTAATTTAATTTAGTGATACTGAGTAGTTTGGGGGATTAGTATTAGCTACACCTTCTACATTTCTGTGTTTAAATGTCTCATATCAGAGACAGATGAAAGCTAATGCTTGAATTTAATTTGAAGAGGTATCTAAAATACAAACTGTAATCTCTAGTAAAGATATTGATAGAGCTCCCTGTGGCAATTAGATGTTTCAGAATTTTTAATTTAACACACATGACCTAAGAACTCATATACATTACTGGTAGAGAATTGAGGCATACAGTATCTAAAAGGAGCATTTGAAATGTAGGCATGAAATTTGCATGCAGAGATCAAGAGGTAAATTTGTTTAGATTATTAACAGCAAGAGACTTCAGAAGAAGCCATCTACAGTGCCTTATCTCAGTTTTTCTGCCATTCTTTTTTGGCTCCATAGAAACTCTATCTTCTTCTAACATAGATGAGACGATTGAAGTTTTAGATGTAGAGCTACACTACCCACCTTGTCCATTGCTGATACAAGGGCAAATTAGGGAGAAAATAGTAATACTCTGTCTTCTTTATATCACCTGTGCTTAGTCCTCTAAATGATTAGTCCAAGATCCCACAGGAGATCTGCAAGAGAAAACATATTTAAATGTGGGCTTTCGAATTTCTAGGTCTAATATCCTCGTAGTATAGGATACTGTGTTCTATGGTTCAGAAACACTGTGATATTACCATCTAGTGAAGCTGCACGAATTAATACCTTTTGGAAATAGATAGGACCATGACCAAAATGTTATCCATAAGATCTTGCATATTATGCACTAAAATGCTTACAAAACCCACAAAAACCTATGCCTTGTGAGATAGCTAAGAACTTTTAATGGTAGCCTCAGATGCCCAGTACTTTTAAAACATCCACAAAATATGCATAAATATTAACTTTGACACAGAATTTTGAAATTAAAAAAAAAAAAAAACCCACAACAAATCCTGGGCCTAATTCATACTTTTTAACAAAATATAATCTTAAAAAGAAATAAGTCTTTATACCAGAAAGACTTATCTCATGTTCAGAAGCTTTTTGAAGATGTACAACCAGTTCTTTCTCTGTTTAAAGACTATTAATGTGTCAGTTGTGAAATCTATTCACTACTGAAAGTGTCAGTGCCTCATTTCACTATTCAGAAGTAAAAAGCTCTTTGTAGGACTTGCCTATTATACTGAGTATTATTCATTCCAAATAACAAGGGAAGTAGGCATTAAATTGTATTATCCAGTTCAAAGTAATTGTTACTGAGGAAATAAAAAGCCATAGGAACATAGGAATTGCAATAATGGATCAGACCAGTAGTTTATCTAGCCAAATATCTTAACTTTGACAGAGACTAAGATAGTAAAAGATATTCCTTAGCAGATGATTATTGAACAATGCTGCCCACAGGAGAAATTTAATACCTTTTATGTTAAAGTCTGGCATATACTTAAAGTTATTTATTACAATACAATAAAAGTATTCCCAAAGCCTCTTTCTCTGTCTCTATCACAAGAAATGTAAGTGGATTTTTAATAGCTTTTATATATATAGCCGTCATAATTATTTCATATATATATTATTCTAGCATGCAGAGATCACTGTCTGGATTTTGATCATATTTCAAGATACATTTCTCCACATTTTTACAGTTTAATTTTTACTTTTAATCTTCTTTTGCAATACCTAACGATCTATCACTGCTAAGCATATTTCAGGTGCATTGTTCAGTGCTTCATGGTGTTACTTAAACTGAAAAGAAAAATTATTCTCTCCTGCTGTATTCTAAGGCCCCAATACCAAACAGGAACATTATTTGAGCCACTACTTCCTGGAAAACTAATCAGTTTTGCTTCTCACTGAATACAGGAGAAAATAGCATAAGGGCTAGTAGTGTCTATGGTGCACAGTATAGAGATGAGAAAAAGCCAAGCTAAGCTATGGACTCAGGAGCTGGAAAACAGTTCCTCTTACAGGAGGAACCGAAACAGCTCCTATATAGATATCATATATATAGGACACACCTGTAAGATTTTATTTTTATGGAATGAGTCTTACTAAAATCTCTTAAAAGTGAAGAACTCTGTATGCTTTGAATATAGAATTGCTTTTTGCTATGTGCAAAAGGACACAGTTCAATCTTATATTGTGCCCTTTTTTTATTGTAGAAAGTCCTTGCCCTTAATTGTTTGCAGTTGTGATGTGGGCAGTAATAAAGGCAGCATGGTTAGAAGTGGAAAATTACTGAAGAGAAGAAAATGTCTGCTGAAAAATACTGACAGAGAAAATGCCTGCCAGCCTGAGAACTGTGAGCCTGTGAACTACGCCTGTGAACCAGAAGCATCCTTCTTCTCAAGTGCAACTGGCATCTTTGAAGTGCAGCTGGATACCTAGAAACAAGAGACATCCTGATATACTTCTGATAATTGCAAAACCCAGGAACTGTAATGGTAACTTACCATCTGAAAAGCTGAAAAATAGTCTGGGAAAAGGTGAAAACATCCTCAGAAAATAAGAACTGGTAGCTGCCGTGGGCTATTCTAACTGTAAGAACAGGAAAATAATCTGGAAAAATAAAAATCTGTGTGGAAGAACAGAAAAAAAATCATCACCTATTGGTGAAAAATAGAAATTAACAGCACCCATTGGCTGCTCGAAGTGGTGGTGTCCTAAACTGTTATGTCTCTATGATATAAAAATTATTCAAACTTTATCCAAAATGGAATCTTTGAGAATTTCCCATGCTACACATACTTCCTAATTCCAGTTGCATTCTTGGGACAGTGATAAAACCCAGCACAGAAGACAGCAGCATAAGAAGGATTAACATTGTTTAAAACACTTATTGTAACAATGTACAAAATATACAACGTTGCAAACAATTTACATCCACTTGAAGTTTGGTGCAGAACAGATTTTATGCAGAAGTTTGAACACATCTGATCTGTTTTAGTTTTGTAGTCATGTCAATATTCAGAAAATTAAATTATGATACTGCCTCACTGACAGAATCATATTTGAAAAAGAAACAGACACAACCTAAACTGGTCTTTGGGAGTTTAATTCTGTTTCGCATTAGACTTCTTAATGTGTTCATGCTGATGCATAGGTTTAGACACTTGTTAAGAAAATGTTTTTCTTTCACCTGCCCATAAAAATAAAATTCTGTCCGCAGAACTTCAGGATGCAAATAAAGTCAGATCAATTTTGTTTGTTTGTTTGTTTTAATCTTTTTGTTGAGGAAAGGATCTAGAAAAGTCTCCCTCTCTGCTCAAAAAGAATTAACGCTTATTTCTGAGCTTCTTGCAGGTGTTTGCCTTCATTTGTGATTCACAATCAAGATATTTTTTCATGAATTTAAGCAAAATGACAAAGAAATAAGGAATAAAATTTAATAGAAAATATTGATGTTTCTCTTATGGCTCTTCCTCCTCCAGGTCATTCAGAAGTGCTTGTAAATGGAACATATCAAACGTCCTGCAAAATTCCAAAGAGATCAGAGGCATAATTGTGACAATAACAATGATAAAACCCACAAAAGAATCTTTTCCTAATCCTGAGAATGAGACTTGCTCAAATACAGGGTGAAAACCTGTGAAGGCATGATTGCTATCCTATCATCATTTACATAAAAACTTTGGAGAAATAAGGGCAGTTGGGTGTTTGAGGTTTTTTCCCAGAAAATTGCATGAACAAGCAGACTAAGTGTAACAATACTTACCCTTGAATGATCACTAACTCTCCAGAAAATGAGGTTGTGTATGCAAGAGTAAATTTACATCTGTTTCAATGGAAAATTTGTGTCCAAAATGTACTGTATCAAAAAGCTTTAAATATGCAAAGAAAAATCTTAGCAAAAGTTACATGGAAGGAGATTCCTGAAGACTAAGCAATAACAAGGAAACTGGGACATTCTGCTTCTAACTATGTTTCATTTCTTTTTTCAAACACAACATAAAAAGGGGAAAAAAATCAAGTTCAAAGGTAAACCAGAAAGTGCAACAGCTGTAAAAGAAAATACACGCTGATTGTGAATGAGGGCAAGTAAAGGGGAAATCAAAAAGCTGTGGATTATGCATCCTGTTATTCATTTTTCTGTTGAAAGTTTTAACATGGAAGTAGTATCTAAGAGGGCTCCTTGAAACAAAATATTTCTGTTAGTTTTCGATCTCAACTATTATTTCACATGTTCTGCCACTGAAGTGGTCCAATGTGAAAAGAAATACTCAGAATTCAGAGATGATTACTACTCCGAATTCAACAGTTTTACTCTTTACATCATTGGCAATAGACTCATATGCCATAGTTATGATAACTGCTGGTTTGAAGCATCTGTAAACAAATATTGATTAATCTAAACATTAATAATGATTTTGTAATATTACTAGTCTTTTTCTCATACCTGACAGAGATATTTCCTGTGCAATATTTTTACAAAATATCAGACTGTATTTTTCCACTATTGTGCTTTTCGATTATACCTTTTCATCACTTGGTCAACTGTGAATGCCATGTCACCCATTACAATAAATGTTGCTTGAAGCAGCACACATTAAAAACATGACAACAAAACTATGCCTCATCATCTATCATTCCATTTATACTCATTGTAGTTCGATGGCACTACCTAGTGCGTCTCACTTTGCTTCTTTATAGATCATTTGGGTATTTTTGAAAATCAGCTTCTAATTTGTTATCAATTCCACAATAGTTAATGAAGTTCTTGCTAATGTTCAGTAGGTTTAGCTTTCTGCTTCTAGAAATGATTGGTTAAGGATTTAGCAGAGGAAGAGTTAAAATAAATGTTAAAAGGCATTCAGGATAAAATTATGTAATTACACATCAGTCTATTGATACTCTTGTGATTAACAGAGCTAGGGGATTTTGAGTGCCAGAAAACCTTTCTTATTGTCTGTACATTTCAATTTAGGGGAAAAAATAATTGAAAAAATTAAATATGAAAATAAATAATGCAGAATCAGAGATGGAAAACAAAAACATTGGGATATAAGGGCATTCTCACATAAGGAACATGGAAAAGAGTGGTATTTTTTTTAGTAAGGAAATGCAAGAAAGACCTACAATACAATTATCTAAAATAATAAATACTGTAGAAAAAGTAGCTGGGGATTCTAGTCTCCCTCTGAGAATCTCCCCTTCTAATAGCACATAAAGGAACAATCAATGAAATTAAATTACAAAGGCAAGGAACCTCTTTTACCATATCAGGAATAATTGTATTTCAGGATTGATTTCTTAAAGGATATTTCTGATGTCACAAATTCAGTAAATTGGAAAAAAGAGATTGCCTTATATATGGATGCCTGTGGTAACTAGAATGACAATAGTTAATGCTAAAATCAATTTTTGGAAAACAGTTTAGACTTCATTCTTTCAGTCTTAGACTAATCTCTAAATATAAAGTTCAGGAGGTGTCCACATGCTGAAACAGATTATTGCATTTCCTCCTAGTGTCAGTTTTTCACCTTGACCTGAAAATGTAGGTCCTAGCTTTTTTCAGTCACCAGTCTAGATGTATACAGTTTTCCTCTACTTTGAGGATTACTATTAAGTGGTATCTACTAGTTCATCTGTAGTTTTTCGTGAACTACGTGTTCTATTTTGTTAAGAGCACAACTGAGCATCAAGATTGAAGGTGTGCTGTGCTGTGCTGATTGGCTTGTCCTGGCCCCAGCTTTCTCCATGGAGCAGAGGGAAGGGAGAGGGTTACCGGCCTAAAGACCGATGAGTATGCTTGTGTGGAGAAAAAAATTCATGGTGAATATTATGTGCGAAAATAGAAATGGGAGACAATGATATATTAAGGAAAATAAAGTACAGGAAAGTTTGAGACACTTGTGAGAAAGTATAGCTTCAGAATTTATGGGAAAAGGGTTTCCTAGAAACATGGAAAGGCCTGAAAAGAGTTTGCTACAACCAAGCAAATTAATGAAAGTTGCTGAATTGATCAGTCCTGGAGGAAAAGACCAACCGTTTAAAAGTTTTATGTTTGTTCTTGTTGTGGTTTAATCCTAGCCAGCAACTGAGCACCACGCAGCCACTTACTCTCCCACAGTGGGATAGGGGAGAGAATCAGAAGAGTAAAAGTGAGGAAACTCATGGGTTGAGATAAAGACAGTTCAATAGGGAAAGCAAAAGCCACACATGCAAGCAAAGCAGAACAAGGAATCCATTCACTGCTTCCCATGGGCAGGCAGGGGTTCAGCCATCTCCAGGAAAGCAGGGCTCCATCATGCATAACGGTTTCTTGGGAAGACAGACTCCACAACTCTGAACGTCCCTCCACCCTTTCTTCTTCTTCGTCCCAGCTTTATATATGGAGCATGACATCATATGGTATGGAATATCCCTTTGGCCAGCCTGGGTCAGCTATCCCGGCTGTGTCCCCTCCCAGCTCCCCGTGCACCCCCAGCCTGCTCGCTGGCAGGCCAGCACAAGAAGCTGGACTGTCCTTGACTGCTCAGCAACAACTCAAAACATCAGCACATTGTTAATATTTTCTCATCCCAAATCCAAACATTCTTCACACCAGCTTCCGTGAAGAAAATTAACTCTATTCTGGCTGAAACCAGGACAGTTCTGCTTAGCCTGCTCACTTTTAAAAGTTACACACAGATCCAATTCAGTCTCTGATGATTTTGATTCCTATCACATCTTTGTTTGCACTTTTTTGGTTTTGTTTTCATGAGTTCTACACTTTCTGTGACAGTCATAAGAAAAAAGAAAAAAAAAGGAAAAGGAAATACAAGACTAAAATTAGAACATCTTAGTGAGTACCTTTCACATGGTTTTACTTTTAATATCAAATTCTTTACTTATCTGAACTATTCTCCTTGTTCACAATATGGTACCTTTCTTACAGTTAATTGACTTAATATTACCTTGTTTTTCTCATTTTTCTTAGACATGAAACAAAGAGTTACTCTTTGTTGATTTAAGAAGTCACAATAACTGGAATTTTCCATTTTTATCCCTTGCTTTTACCATGATCAAAATAGTTAATGTTATGTTTTTCTTAGTCTGACTAGTGGGATAAGCAAAAGAACTACTCCTGAGGGCCATGTAAATGTGCAATGAATCAACTAAAAGAATTGCTGTGAAATAAATGCGATCACATTCTTTATAGAATTAAATTGGAAAGTTCAAGATTTTCCACCTTCTTAGCTGCAGCGCTACCAAGCTTCATTGCTTTCAGCATCATCCCAAAGTCCCAAGATGAACCCTTAAGCAGTATTTACTAATTCCCAAACACTCAGCATCAAAGAAAAGTTACAGATGTAATTCTAAATAGGTTTCACACCCTTGTTTGGTGTCTGAATAGCTGAAATAAGCAGGCAGACTGCCAAATATTTCTCCAGAGTAGCTATTTCCCTTTCAGCTATATAATTTTAATTTACATGGAAATCATCGATACTTTAAAGTGGTACTTGTCCATCAAGCTTGTTTATTTCCCATCTCCCTAATGTGCTGTAATAGAAATCCAAGTCATTGATTGGTTGAACAAACGTAATTGACTAAAACAAATGTTGTTCAGAATGACTGTCTCAAGTTCCTCTGAACTGACTGAAGTCCAGCCATTTGAGACAGACCCATGTCAGGCATAAATATATTCCCTTGAACAGTACTCCACCAGTTTCACATTATAGTCTACTGAATAACATAGACTGAGTTGTGTGCAGTTATATGTCATAAATATTTTTTTATTCATTTGGATACACATAGGATTGTAAATGTGTATAGATTTGAATATAAAATATCATAGTTTAAAAACATGTAGGACCTATTCAAAGCACGTTACTGAAACTAATGTGTGAAATATCCAGTAGTTTTAAAGTGCCAGAATGTTACTGTAATTTATTACCTTTGCCCTTTTGTGCCTTTCTCACTTCTATTCTTCATTTAGATACTAGACACAGGATTAAACTGATGAAATTTCCCTGAACGAGTCATTCAACTTTCCTTTTGTAGTCAACAGAGAGAAATAAGCACCTTGGAGCATAGTTCATTTCACCCTAAAGTGAAGATCTGTGATAGATCAGATTAACTGTACGTTAAAAGTCTCTGTCTTTCTCCACCAACAGTAGAGAAGGAGCCCATGGTGACAAGCACAGATATCTGCATTATAGACATCTAAAGTTAGCTTATTCAGTTTCTGTCTTGAACACCTTCAGGAAGATGCTGAGCATTTTCAGCTCCAACCAAATCTGCAGAAGCCCAGGAGCTCAGCATCTCCTGTGAGGGGGGATTAGATCCCAGTTTAAGAAAGAGATTTAGACATATTTTTCAATTTCTTTCTGCCTTTATCTTGATGTCATTAAAAAAAAGAATGTGGATTCTGCAAAGGAGAACAACGATTCTGTAACTTCTTTGTTGGTAGTGGTAGCATTACTGCAAGTGTTAGCATGGTAGTAACTGGGAAAAAAAAAGCAGAAAAGAAGTGCACGCTGTTCTCATGAACAAGAAGGTCTTTAACTAAAGCCCTGTTGATTTTCTCTCTTCTGTCATACTTACGGAAGATGTGGTCACACTTAGAAAATGTGTAGTAGATACTATTACAGCTTGTTTTAAAATGTATGGTGTAGCTCCATAGATGTAAAACTGGAAGTTCTCATATCTTAAACATTGTCTTTTTTTTTTTTTCCTAGTTCATATTTTAGGTAGCAGACAGCCAACCTTTGTGAATTCCAAACTTTATCAAGAGCAAATATTCAATAGGTGGCATCTGTTTCAAAAGTCTCATTTCTGGTTTTCTTGCATCAATATTTCAGATTTTTTTTTAAAGTTCACAAATTTTAAAGTCCTTTTATTATTTTTTATTGATAAAGAATGAGATGATAAATCAGTGTTTAAATATGAAAAACATGTTTGAAAAGCTGCAAGATTTTTGTAACCATAGATTTTAGGGAATAAGTCTAGTATATAACAACTCTGCATATGTCTTTCAGACGTTGCTGCTCTGCTGAGTTCACCAACAATGATACTTGACAGGATAAACATGGGATGCGTTGATAAAAGGAAAAAAAAAAATAACATACTTTATCTGTTTATTCCACATTTTTAAAGTCATATTTGTCTCATTCAGGAAATCTTGTCTAGCACTTCAATATGCTATGAATTCTTAGTTTAGTTTACCTATAAAATCCATATTTATATAACATACAATATAAATCTAGTAGATAATTTTGTTGAAGCTTCAAAGAGTATACAGCTCAGACTACTATTTTTTATTCATTATATTAAAATGTTGGAGAGAAAAATAAGCTGTTCTAAGAGGAAATTCATGTACAAAATTTCACAAGTGCCAGAGTCTATCTTCTTTAATATTTAAATTGAAATATTACGTAAAATATTAATAAGAGTCACAGACATGAACACCTGCTTGGATGTTTTTTTCTTCTCCCGGCTGCAATAATCTCATCCTGCTGTGCAGGCAGGGTTCATTTTACTGAAAGGCATGCTTATGCTACCGGAGGCAGCAACTGGAGCTGTGAATGTTGGATTATCAGATCTTTTATTTGAGAACTTAGATGTGTCTAATGGTGCCTGAAAATTTTAAATGTTTAATTTTAAAACAAAATATTTAAATTTCTCAAGGAATATACTATTCAACATTGTGGGAATTAACCCAGTGTAACCTAAATTTGTATTACAGTAATCAGCCTTATCCAAAAACTTCCATAGGCTTTCTGATATGACTATGCAGAGTTTTAGTACTCCCATGAGTGGACTAATGATCCAGTAACCCATAATTAAAGACATTTGCTTTCACTCCCTGATCATCTCAATGTTTTTATATGAGCTTAGGAAGGCCATAAGGAACACAGACATAAAACCCATGAATTTAAAACTTGGCTGAGTTTTTTTCCTAGCCTCTGAAATTAGTAAATATATATTTGCAAAAGACTTTGAGCTTTGATATTACAGGATAGACAGGTCTTCTCAGGATTCTAGATACAGTCAAATTCACTAGTTATTGTAAGTCATGTATTTCCCTTTTTGTAGACAATACTTGAAAAATAGTAGAAAGGTACTATGTATCCGTCTCTACAGTATCAGTTGTCAGATGGTGACAAAATGGTTTGCAAATGATTTATACTGATGGCAACAGAATTTGCAAGAAAACAAAGTAGTTACTACTCTGAGTATGATATGATTAACTATAGACCTAGTCAGAGAAGGGGAAAACATTAACATATAATTCAGTCACCAAAAATATTAGACTTTTTGGCCAAAATTATTTTTAATCTAACTGTAATAATTTAAAAGCATCCAATTTTTCAAGTAGATTAATCAAAACTGTAATTTCTTGATAGGTCACACCTGTTTTAGCTTTGTTCTTTGTGATCAAGATCTGAACAAAGTACTGGGAAAAATCACATTAAAAACTCACTTTGTTGTGTTTACCTGGATGTGAAGAATCGCCTTTTCATCAAACCCTGTTGTTGTTCCTGACCAAATCTGTTCAGTCAAATATCACTCTGAAGAACATACAAGATTTCAGCAGGCATAGGTGGATGCTGGCTCTGCTCTTTTCCACTACTTCTGTGCCAACTGATGAAAATGGTGACTAAGGGCAGCTGACAATGTCATACAAAATTAGAAAAGTCTTCAGATCTAAACAAATATGCAAATAAAAAAAGTGTGGGCAGCAGAATAGTTCTTGAGGAAACTACTAATAATACTAATACTTAGTTTCCATACCAGTGTAACTCAGGTCACTTTACAAACCTTGATGGTATTGTCATTCTATAACATATAAAAGCAGGGAACTTTTCTCATCTACTGACAATGCTCAAATTGAAATTATGGGAATCAATAAAGAAAATTAAACCTGGAAACAAGTAAGTAGCTAATTTAGTGAAAATTGTTGGTTTAGAAGAGAGGTTGGGAAAACAGCTGGCTTTGTCGGCAGTTATGTAGTTGACAAAGCCAAATGCCTGTTTTCCTGAACTGTTTCATGGTCATTATATTTTATTTTATTTTTTTCTGTCTCCACAGTTAGACCTACTGTTGCAGCATGTCTCCCAGGTGTTCAATGGATTTATGCCAAGACTTATTTGCTATAGATCAACTTCGCTGACTTTAAAAATGAAGCTTGGAAGATGAATTTCTAATTTCTTCATCCAATCACAGCTGTATAAAAGCTTATTCCCATATGTATTTTTTTTTAAGTGTAAAAATATGGGTAGTTCCGCATGGGGATAAGTGAAGAAAGTCTACATGCTCTTCCAATTCAGTGATATAACCAGGCTTGAAAAATTCATGTTGTAGAAATGGAGCTCCATTATTATTTCTTTTAACAAAATTAAAGTTTATTAATAGTTTTTTGATAACCTAGAGAAGTAGGGAACTTATCTCATTTACTTACAAGATTCAATTTGAAATTAATTCCACTGAACACCCTAAGGGTGTTTAGTTTTTTGCAGAAAAGGCGTTCCACCCATTCTCACTGAGAAATATATGAATATATTTGAAGGAGTTTGATGAAAAGACTGGTTTTCTCCAGCCTTCTTCTTGAGCAAGTTATTGCTCAAAATTACATAGCCTCCTCACATAAAGTTTTGTCCATCTGTCACTTTCTTATTAATATAAAATGCATTTGTTATTTATATTAATGATTAATTTTTTAATTTGTTCTACCATAGTTGTATGTTGTGTATTCATTATGTGACCAAAGGTTCACCCCCACAAACAAAAAGGCACACAGAGGCATGATGTCCACGTAGGGAACCCCAATAATCTAATTAGGAACCTAATTAGGGGAACAAGTCTCAAGCCCACCCCTCCCAGGGCATCCCAGGGAGATATCAGCCCCATGGGTTAGGTGAGACCCATCACAGTGAGCCAGCAGGAATAGTTTTTCAGGCCACCTCACAGACTGAGGAGGTCACTGTATTGGGGTATAAGACCTGTTGCGCAATACAGGAACCAAAGGTGGGGAAAAGGAGAGATCATGGAGGCTTGGAGAGGAACAAACATGGGAAAACAAAAGCGTAAAGGGAGAAAAGGGATTAGCTACCTGTAAAAAGGGGCCAGATAGTTTGCTTGTCTGGCCACGCCCTGTGCATAATCTGCATGGTTTGTCCTGTCTTCTTGTAAAATTTTATTCTTAACTATTTTCCTGGATATGGGGCATGGATGCAAGGTCAGACAGTGGATTATCTCAGGCCAGCTGTTGGAGGGATCTACATTTTATATATTCATATATTTCCCACTAATGGACCTTCATCCTGAATAGGCAAAGAAAGGGACAGGATTAGGCCATCTGTGCCATCTGTGTTTATGTGAGCATTTCTGTCTTCCAATTTGTGTGGCTGGCCATGGAAATATGCATTTATAGCATATGTGCTCACATTTGTTTACTGGGAATACATGCTCAGCCTCGCTACTGGACAGATCCAGGGACATGGAGCTGTGGCAGACTTGCCTCTGCCAGGCCTCCAGATTCATCATCTTCTAACATTTCTGAGTAGAGTTTAATCAAATTCAAATATGAATAATGGATTGTTATTAAGTTATTTAATATTTGGTGTTTTCTTTGCTTATTTTTTTCTTGTTCCATGACCCTGTTTTTGTCTTCAATATCAGTGTCAGTACCTATTCTACCTCTGCATCCACATTTTTGATGGAATTCTGAAAGACATCTGAGATTATAAAACCAAGAGATAAACTACACATTACAAATCTTGAAACAGAATTTATAGCAACAAGCATAACACATTTTCAGATATTAAGACAATATAGAAAAATATTTTCCTTCCTATGAATAGTTGAGGGAGTTAGCCTTGGCAAACAGTTAAACTCCCAACCAGCTGATCACTTAGCCCCACTCCTTACCAGAACAGGAGGAGAAAATAGGATGAGAAAGCTTGTGGGTTGAGATAAAGACTGGTTGGAGATTGGTTACCATTCACTGTCATAGGCAAAATAGACTCAATTTGGGGAAAATTAATTTAATTTATTGCTATTTAAAGTAAATTCAGGTAGTGAGAAACAAAGGCAAACACTAAAATAATATATTTCCTTCCCCTTCTCCCAAGATCTCTTCACTCATTCACTCCGGACTGCTTTAGCTTTCCCCCAGCATCACGGGAAGGATGGAGGGGTTATGGTAAGTACATAATTGGTTTCTTTCTGCCACTCCTTTCCTTTCATACTTTTCCTTTGCTCTGGCATGGACTCTCCCATAGGCTAGAGACCTTCAGCAAATATCCATCTGTTCTGGCATGGGGTCCTCTACAGGCTTCAGTGAATGTCTGCTCTAGCACCTGGAGCACCTCCTCCTCCTTCTCCTCCTCCTCCTCTTCTGACCTTGGTGTTCCCACTTTTGTCTCTTACTCCTTTTCATTCCCTCTTTCTCTCTCTGTGTGGTGTTTTCTGTCCTTTCTCAAATATATTTTCACAGAGGTGCCACCAGGTTTGGTGACGGGTTCAGCTCTTGTGTGAGGTGGGTCCACTGAGGAGATGGCAGCCCCTGGTCTTTTTTTGCACAAACCGCCCCTAAACACATGCCAACCCAAAGCACACTCCCCAACCCTAACACCAAGCCCTTGCCACAAACACCCAATACAGGTAAAGCATTCAGACAGTTTTATTCTGTGATCTTTGCTGGTTTCAAACAATCTTTTATGCCTCTGCTACTTTATATCTGACTGAGACAAAATAAAGAAAGAAATGATGGCTGTATGACTGGTAAATAGTAGCCTATCACAAATGAAGCAAAAAAAAAATAACATTTTACAACTGCATTTCTACATTTATTCCATTTTCTCACATTTATGTATACATTTGGATGGAGGTCCATGCCTTGTCTCTGGGAATCAATCTTATGGTGTTGAAATCATTATTTAAGCATGGCATCAGGTTGCAATGAAATTGCTGTGAAAAGTTTAGGCTAATGCATTCTACCTCACAGCTGAAGGTAAAACCATGCATATAATTATTCAGAGGAGATCCATGACCATGTATTTTCTCACCAACTACTATAATTGATCATGTTTAACTTAGAATATTAAGATAAAAGCAGATATTTTTAAAGAAAACAAAATTATTATGTGAATTTCCAACATCATCCATCCACTAACTTCTACCTGTTTTCTTGTGCCTATACGGTTCAAAGTGAAAATCATTCAGATGCCATTCAGAATAAAACAACAGAAAGTATCTGGTTTACGTTATACTCATTTCACTTCCTATATAACCATTTATAACCATTTCAGAATCCAAGCATGAATCTGACGAATGCAGAGATGAACTAGAAAATAGAGGTAATATTAGCCTCAGGAAGCTGCAGATATCTGTGGTCACAGAACATCAACTAATTAAACTACCCTGTATTTTTTTAGAACGGTAGTGCATTTTAGACTAGTAATTGCATTTAAGATCTGTAGTTCTATGACATTATTATGGGAAGCATTGCTGATTAAATGTCATTGCACAGCTGAAGAACCAAATTATGCCATTAGACATTCCATCCTGTTTTAAAAAATGATACTGTCTGCATAGCATGACAACTACCTTTAGCAAGATATCCAAAAAGCATTTCCTAAAACTCCAAGTGAATACAGGAGCTGTGTTAGTTATTCTAGGCATTCCATGTCTTTATTTCACCATCTGCTATATCATGCCTGAGCTTAATAAGAAATTTTGCAGCTTGCTAAGTCCTATAACTCTAAGAAGATGCTTATATAAAGATTAACCTTTAAAATAAGCAATATGGAAATTAAAGTGGCAGAAATTTGATGAAAGAAGGGAGAAGGAGGTGACTACACTTTCTGCTTATTATCTGATCTCCTAGTACCAAGTTACCATGAACAGAGAGGAAAATCTTAACTGGAAAGAGTTCAACAAAAATTAGGTGATTTTAATTGTAAATTGAGAGAGCAGATAGATATTGTTCTTTATCCTATGATCTCCCTAGCCTTCTGGGTCAGAGAAAGACAATGATTTTATCCATTATGAATTATTTTTATGAAAATTTCTGTAATATAGAAAGCCTGGAAGCCCAGGAAATGTATGAACAGTATAAAATGTTAAATAAAGGAGTGTCAGCAAAAGCAGTGGACTGGCAGTCAACCTCAGTGTTTACTGACTAGGTTATTCTAGTTGTCTCTGGGATTTCTCTACCCAGCTGTCTCCAAAACAAAACTCTAAAGAGCTGGCTCTTTAGAGACTCCAAAGATAGCCCTGTGCAGCACAGATGTGAACTAGTCAGTGCCATTTTGCTTCAGTGCCAGAGAACAGTTTCTGGCCCTTTTATATTTTGTTTTATAAAAACATTCTAAAATGTCAGCTTGCTAACTTAGCTGAGAGACTGAAACAGAAAAGGAAAACCTAAAAGTGTAACCTAACATTGAACTGTCTTATGCTTTGGGGTCTTTTTCTATAAAATCAAACATACTTTAACTTTTGTTTAATAAACCAAAATAATATTTTTTATTTACAGAACTCTTCTAATAATTAAGAAGAGTCTGAATGACCTAAGTGATACTGTATTCTCTCTGTTCTGGGAGCTCATGAATCTACACTGCTGAAGTGACACTTGTGTAGGTTTCGCAGTACTCATGAGTCAGAGGAGGATTCTTCCACTAAGCAGCCATGGTCTGGTTATGGAATGCTATACCAGGATTATAGATAGGAGTATCCAACACCAAATATAAACCAGAATTTCTTTGGCAAGAGCAGGAATAACAGGAGAAACAAACCCCAAATCTCTCCCTCCAGGCAATTCAGATTTAATAGGTGTCATCATGCTAAAACAACTGTAAATTTGTTCTGTTCGATTTGTCAAACCAGTAAAAGATACTTGTTTTTCTGCTGTCTTTCTTCACCCAGATATTAAAAATTTAAATTCTGAATCTAATAGGCTGAAGGACACAGGACCTTTTTTTTTTTTTTTTCTTCTCTGGGTGAGTTTACACAAGTTCTGCAAGAATTAAATCTATGAAGAATACTCTAGGAAGTTCCTTTGTCAAACCTGAGGAAGCCCTGTATTTGAATGTCATGATTCATTTACACTGAACTTTAAATGAACAAGAAAGAAGGCAAAATCATTACTGCTGTGAATCTACAGTCTGTGGAGAGATACAATACCAAGAACAGGATGTTGACCCTGTGTTCACAGTGAAGTCTACAGCTAAAAGCAAAATCAGCAGTGAAACTAAACACGGGACTGCTTATTAAAAAGGGCAGGAGAAAATGTTGACATCATATGTCATTACTGAAAAATACATTCAAGAACTTAAATGTGTCCTGCAGTTCCCAAAGATTTTCCTGAGAGAAGTCACAGCAGCATGTCAGCACACTGAGCAGAAAGGATTGAGTGCATTACATATGGTCAGAAACAAGACAATTTAAAATGAAAATTCAAGAGAGCACAGCAGGAAGTATGTGCCAAATTGCTCAGGGAATAAACAGCTATTTTAAGCAATGTTGAATGGTTCCAGCATTTGGCAGGTGTGTTTGTTGGGGCACATCTGCTTTTTGTTAACAAAACTGTGTTTGCAAAAGAATCCAGAGGGACTTTGTGTCCATATATCATAAAACCTTATTGTTTTATAGATCTTGATACAGCTTCAGGAGATGATACTTTCAAAGACAAATAGACAGAGTGGTCAGTTTTTATGAGAATTTCAAGTGGAGGCAGAACTCCAATGTAAGTTTTACCATTGACAATACTTACAGCACACAAACGTCAGGAAATTAGGGTTTAAAAATGTAATATAATTTAAGTATACTTTGGTTCTGTGCCCAGCTGAACTGAATGATCTCTGTCCTTTCACAAGGAGATAAAATTCTCTTTCACTAGAAAATCTTGGCTTATCTTCAAATACAAAAAATAAGTGCCAGTTGTTTTTTGATTCAATAGCCAGTCGTTTCAAAAATTTCCATGTCACAAAAATGTTGAAAAAATTACATTTTGTTGAAGCCTCCCCACCTCCACCTTTTTCCAAAACTGGGTGAGGACCTAAGTCATAATAAATAAATCTGGATCTTGGTCATAAGAACCAATGGATCTTGGTCTAACTTGTCCTTGAGAACAAGACTGAAACTTAGGATGTCTTTGTCCAGGTAAATGCTTTAACCATGAACATCATGTTCTACATAGTTCCACTTTCTTCTAAATGCAATATAACTGCTATTAGACAAAGTAGAAAAAACTGTTCTCTCCACAATAATTAGGAGAGCCTACTGAGACTTCTTATAGGGTGGAAGAAGAAGGCATGAGTACTGTAAGGCACAGAAGAAAACTAGACTCAGATCATTATGTCATGGTAAATACTATAACATACTGACCATATCATAACTACAAGCTCAACTTTGATTAAAAAATAAAAGCAGGTGCATCTTCATGATGTTTTTAAAAAAAGGACTTGAGAAATGAAAACAGATGATATCTAGGTTTGTGACTTACAGATGGAACTAAACATTTAAGTATGCCTAAACCTTGAAAAAAGTTGGGAATGAAGACTCACTGGGTAGGATTCCATTCAACGTTAGAATATTTACATTTATGTGTGTACAATCAGAGGTCAATATGTATGCCGTCTCAGCTCTTATTTAGTCAGTGAAAATCAAGTCAATAGAGTTGACTAGAACACTCAGATTTAGCAAAGAGCATATCCAGTCATATCCTCAGGCACTTCTGATCAGGTAGGTAGGTCTCCAATTAGGCCAACATATATGAATCCAAGACTGAAGTGTTCAGTTCTTCCTATGAATTACACAAAGACTCATAGTAACATATTGTAAGATATTGTAACACCTTATTCCTTTTTGTGCATTTAATATTAAATGACCTTATTGAAAACATAGAGGTAATAGGGGTAAAGTACAGACTTCACAAAGTAAGACTATGTCTAGTGTCCAAACTCTCTTTTCAAAGAATTATACAATATTATACTGTATGTCTAAAGTTCATTCTGAAGCCTGAGATAATAAAACCAGAAAAGACTGATCTAGTCTAAGATATAGCACTATGACCCTTCCTCACATTTAGTTTTCTATTTGATGATTAAACACAGAGGCAGCTAAAGTGGTTACTTGAGATCCCAGCCATACCTATTCTGTTCTTCAGCTGTTAGCCACAAATGACATATGAACTTCCAAATACGTAATATCATTTCCTCCCTTCTCCTTATGCTTCATCCAAGATGGAGGTAAGCTCAAAATTGTGATGTTTCAGGAAGTGCACAAATGACAGCACTTTTATATTACATTATCAGGATCGCATTCATGTCCAAATGCTAGAGGAGGCAGACAGCCACTACTCAGAGGGAAGTTGGTGATCAACAGATAAGAATCACTGAGTTCACAAACAAATGGATTTCAAGGGAATGAAACTTGAGCCCTTGCATATCACAGGCGATGATGTGACATGCAATTGATGTCATATATCTTGACTTCTGTTAAGGCATTTGGCATGGTCCCACACAACATTCTTGTTGCTAAATTGGAGACATATGGATTTGATGGATGGACTATTCAATGAATAAAGAATTGGTTGGATGGTTGCATCCAAAGAACTGCAATCAATGGTTCAATGTCCAAATGGAGATGAGTAACAAGTGGTGTCCCTCATGGGTCCATACAGGGTCCGGTACTATTCAGTATCTTCTTTAATAACATAGACAGTGGGATCAAGTGCACGCTTAGCAAGTTTGCAGATGACACGAAGCTGAGTTGTGCAGCTGATATGCTTGAGGGAAGGGGGTGCCATCCAGAGGAACCTTGACAAGCTTAAGAAATAAGTCCATGTGAACCACATGAAGTTCAACAACACCGAGTGCAAGGTCCTACACCTGGATTGAGCTAACCCCCGGTATCAATACAGTCTGAGGAGGTTGGTTGTAGTCCTATCTAGCCATGGGCCCTGCCAAGCTGGGCCCACCTGTGGGCCCGCATCCCAGCCTAGTCTCAGCCTATCCTCATCCCCAGGAAGGTGCTCAATGCCCAGGGCTGGGGCTTTCCCTGGTGGACTCCAGCTGCCCTGCTCTGCTCTGAGGCAGTGGGACAGGTTCTGGCTACCAGGGCCCGCCCTGATGCACCCCCAGTGCCCAGCTCATGGAGCTGCTGCCCCTTAGAGAGCCTGGCCTGCAGGCTCATGCAGGACCCTGATAGTTATTTTCACCTCAACAGGAAAATGCAATAATTTTTTCACTCCTGATTTTATTTTTTTAAAAGAAACTAGTTTTAAAGTAGGTGTAATCCTGGGATATTTCATTCACTTTTAATAGTGTGAAAGTGGTGGAATGATACTGGTTAAAGAAAAAATTATCTTTACAATTCTATTTTCCCAATCTGAAATCTCTTTCTACGAATCCTTTTTTTTTTCAAAATAGATTTTACAGATCTACTTTGATGTAGTTGAGGGAGAAATGCAAAGCCCAAAGTTTTTTTCATATTACGATGCTATTATAATATACATGAGGCTCTTGTGACTATTGTTTGTTTCCAGAAGTATCTCCCACTCCTTCAGGAAACATGTTTATTCACTTATTTACAAGATGGATGGTCTACCATAAGCTACTTTTTGCCTTAGAATTTTACTTCAACTTTTGAAAAAAATAATGGGTCTTTATGTTTCTTTGTTGTTTGTTTGTTTGAGGGGGAATTAACTGTTACTCTTTGCAAAGAGTAATTTCTGTTTAAGATTTATAAGATTTTGAGTTGCTTGGTTTGGGGTGGCCTTTCTTTTTCCTTTTTTTAATAGAGCTGTTAGGTCCTGCCCACCAAAATTAGATTGGTTTTTGCTTTCAAGCACTGACATTCTGAAAATTATTCCCCTTCCTTCTGCCAGTGAATTCCTAACTAACGTTGCTTTGAAATCAGGATGTAGCATTACCATTACTCTTCAAAAGAAATTGAGATCTCACAATTTCCTCTGTCTTTTCTGATCACTGATTGCTCCACTTATTTTTCCCAACTGGTAATAAAATTTTATTGCCAGGCATACATAATTAGAAAAAATTTACTTATAAAATGTCAGACTGAATTTTATTATATCTGTTGCTTCTGAATTTTCTGTACTTCACATTTGGGAAAGCAAGTAATGTCTGTAGTTCTCTAGGAAGTTCAGAGTTTAATGGATAACTATGCATAATGGGCTAGCTAGATTTAGAAGGGAAATAATGTGCTTTTTGAAAATTGTGGAGACAAGAAACATAATCTTAGTTACTAACTAACTGAGGCAAAATTTTACATCTCTATTTGTAGCAATTGTCTAAGCATTCTTCAGAATTATTTTTTAGTTGTAGACAAAATACAAAGCGTCTCCACGTTTAATGAGGAACAATTAAGAAAAAGTGTTTGGAGAATTGATTTTGCTTCAAATTTCTAGGAATGAAAAAAACTGCATTCAAACTAACTTAGCATTTAACTTTTAAAATAGTATATTTTAAGAAGTAACAGTTATTCAGTTTAAACTTTTCTTTATTAAATTGATAAATAGTAATTTAATACTTACGGGATACATGTCACAAGCTGGACTGCAATACATAGCAAAAATATTTTTTGCTCAGGAAAATAAACAGATATAACTCAAAGTCTCAGGAGGAGTAGATATGTTCACTAATCAGATGGTATACTTTAAGGAGTCATTTTTCCTATAGGGAAATTTAAAACGAGTCAAAAAAACAGTCATGTACTAATTGTCCTGTTAGGTTTGTACTAAACTGAAGACCATGAAAAATTTAGAAAGGAAGAAGACAAGGATTTCATTTAAACAACCAACCAGCCCCCTTTTTTTTGAGGTAACATCTGCTATCTGGCCTGCAGGGTTTTTATCAGTAGGCATTCCCACAATTCAGGATGACACTATACCAGTGTTCCTCATGTTTTAAGAATAACACAAAATTTGATTTTTTTTGATAAATTGGATAAAACCAGTACCCTTCATAAGGAAGATCCCATAATAGTAAGTAAATTTATAATATTCTGGGATATGTTGTCCTAACTTCTATTAAAACCTTATGCTGTAAGCCTGAATTGTAGTTCCACTGCTTTATCAGATCTCTATTATCTGATCTGTGAATCTCTTAAGAAAACAATTTATGATGAAACTGTGCACTAGTCATCCACAAGCTACATCAGTAGAGCAATAATATAAGACTATTATCATTATGTGTCAGAGAGAGTTGGCTAGCAAACACATGAACACACGACTAAAGACTACTATGATAAATGAAAGTCACTTTGGAAAATATATAGGGTGCAGTTGTAGAATGGTTTAAGATGATCAAAAACTGTTTGTAGTTAGAAATACTTATCTGAAAAAAAACCTACATGACAATTCAAATTATTCTACTTTCTGACTACATTGGCCTGTACCTCTTCTTCTATAGGATCGATGGAGATTTGCTTTCCAATGGAAACACCTCAGTGAAGTATCTAAAATTGGTAAGCATAACTCATTGTGAATTAATTTAGATTTATCAAAAGGGATCTTTTCACTGAATTTACTTGACTTTACCTAGGTCCAATCAGAAAACAAACTCTATTATCATTATACACATATAGACTCACAGAATAGTTTGGGTTGGAAGGGACCTTTAAAGGTCATCTAGTCCAACCCCCCTGCCGTGAGAAGGGACATCTACAACTAGATCAGGTTGCTCAGAGCCCCATCCAACCTGACCTTGAATCTTTGCAGGGATGGGGCATCTACCACCTCTCTCTAGGCAACATGTTCCAGTGTTTCATCACCCTCATTGGGAAAAATTTCTTCCCTTTGTCTAGTCTAAATCTACCCTTTCTTACTTTAAAACCATTACCACTTGTCCTATTGCAATAGGCCCTGATAAAAAAGTCTGTCCCCATCTTTCTTGGGGGGAAAGTTGAAATACTGAAGTACTGAAATACTGAAGCCCCGTTGAAGTACTGGAAGGCTACAATAAGGTCTATCCAGAGCCTTCTCTGCTCCAGGGTGAACAACCCCAGCTCTCCCAGCCTTTCCTCATAGGAGAGGTGTTCCATCCCTCTGACCATTTTGGTGGCCCTCCTCTGGACCCACTCCAACAGGTCTATGTCTTTGCTGTGCTGAGGGCTCCAGAGCTGGACGCAGTACTCCAGGTGGGGCCTCAGCAGAGCAGAGTACAGGGGCAAAATCACCTCCCTCAACCTGCTGGCCATGCTTCCTTTGATGCAGCCCAGGATATGGTTGGCCTTCTGGGCTGCCAGTGCACATTGCTGACTCATGTCCAGCTTTTCATCTGCCAGGACTCCCAGGTCCTTCTTGGCAGGGTTACTCTCAATCCCTTCATCCCCCATATCTCAATCTGGACATTGAGTCGTTGACCACTACCTTCTGGATGTGATCATCCAACCAATTCCTCATCCACCAACAGTCCACCCATCAAATCTATAGCTCTCCAGTTTAGATGTTGTGGGGGACTGTGTCAAAGGCCTTGCAGAAGTCCAGATAGATGACATCGGTAGCTCTTCTCTTGTCCATTGATGTAGTCGCTCTCACAGAAGGCCACTATGTTGGTCAGGCAGGACTTGCCCTTGGTGAAGCCATGCTGGCTGTCTCAAATCACCTCCCTGTCCTCCATGTGCCTTAGCATAGCTTCCAGGATCTGTGCCATGATCTTCCCAGGCACACAGGTAAGGATGACAGGTCAGTAGTTCCCAGGGTTACCCTTGCTACCTTTTTTAAAAATGAGTGCAATGTTTCCCTTTTTCCTGTCTGCCAGGACTTGTCAAATATCATGGAGAGTGGCTTGGCAACTACATCAGCCGATTTCCTCAGGACTCTGGGATGTATCTCCTCAAGTCCCATAGAATTGTTTATGTTCAGATTCCTCAAGTGGCCTTGAAACTGATCTTCTCTTACAGTAGGAAGGACTTTGCTCCTACAGTCCCTATCTTGCAGTCTATCCACTCCAGAGGTGTAGGAAGAGACACTGCCAGTGAAGACTGAGGCAAAGAAGTTGTTGAGTCTTGCTAATCAAAGGGGTGCACTCTCTTTGACCTTCCTTTTCTGGCTGACATACCTGCAGAAGGCCGCCTTATTATTCTTTGCATCGATTGCCATATAAAACCATATATTTCTCCTTATAATATAGAACCTACAGAAATGTTCACTTAAATGTTCCTTAAGCCTGTTATTAGTTTCTAGATTAAACATCTACTTTTGTCTAAGGAGCCACTGAACTCCTACCGCTGCAGAGCTATACTGAATGAACCATATGTTCATCTTATGTAATCATTGTAACACTCAGGTTCTATTCTTGTGAAAGGAGTTGGTTATTACAGGAACACATATATAAGTAAAATCAGCAGTGAGGCCTGCTTCTTCCCTTCTTGGCACTCTTCACGGTGGTAATTAGACTCTCTGTGCATTCTTGAGTATAAGACCATCAGACAAAAGTGGTTCCAGAAACATCAGCAGCACCTCAGTTTTTTTACCATATCTTAACTTTTACAATAACTTAGATTTTAAAAAATAAAATTTCCAACTCATAAGTAAAAATGTTGTGACCTTTTAAATAGTAAGGTAACTTCTTATGTTGTTTTTTTTCATATATACCTATTATTCAATATGCAAGTATGACTTTATAAGCATATACACTACACATGTATATATAAAGATAAAATGTTTATTCATGTTTGTTCATTCACACAGAATGTCTGATACATGTGATGCTGATATGTTTGTATTCACTGACACTGACAAATCCAGAGCACTTTAGGTAGTGAAACAGGTGAAAGTGTTGCAGAGCACTATGGATGTATATGCCCTGAAACTACTCTCTGACACATTAGCTGTACACTTGCATGATGATCATTTAATAGGATGAAGAGATACTGCAGAACCTCTTGGGCTGCTGTCCTTTAGAGTACCAGTTCTTTACTAGTGGTTTCTAAGATCTCTTATGGAGGTGTCCTGGGAGAGAATATAGCTTCAGAAAAGATTTTTGGATACTAGTTTTGATCTGAGCAACGCAAAAGCCCAAGAATGAATCTCCAAAATTAAGAACAGGAATTTGGAAACAGGAGTTTTATTATTGTGACTTATGTGCCTGTTTATGTCTGTACACTTATCTGAGAAAAACTTCAGTACACTATAGAATACCACAAAAGAAAAGCAACTTTTCTTCTCTTTGTAGGTAAAAATTAGCCAATGATAAATCTGCTCATCTGAGTTAAAGACAGAGATAGTTCTAAAATGTGGATTTTGTTTTGGTTTATATTGTTTTGTTCTCCTCCCTTTCCCCTCCCCAGGTATGTTTTAACTTTTATAGAGGAAAATCAGTTTCATGCACTTTATTCAATACTTCATGACAGAAATTTAACAAGCAAATGTCTCTGTGTACTTCTGTCTTGATTAAAGATACTGAATTGTTTTCTAAATAAGCTGCCTGAAATTCCCATAAATGTTAAATATCTAAAACCATTAAAAGTATGTAATTTATAAAATATGACTGGAAAATCCTTCAAATTATTTACACATAACCATTGTGTTTTGCTTTTTCTATTCCAATTCCATTCTTTGACTTTTCTATTCCAATGTGCAAGCTGTGAATTCTAAAAACACAATCTGCTTTATTTAAACCATACAGTAGCTCATTTTCTTGGAGACTAAAGGTAGCTTCTACAGATTTGAAGACTCTGCCAAATATTAGAGGGTCAAGAACCTGTGAAGATGATAAAGCATAATTTAAGTGTAGGAAATTCAAGTATAAAATGTTAGCCTTGGAATGAATGTAACATCAAAGGGGGTCACAATTTCCTTCGAATGGGATTGAGAGAGAAAGAATGAGGATATAGTCTCAGAAGAGTTAGAAAATCTTTCAGAGAAGAGAGACCAGAGAGAGAAATGAAAAAAAGAGGTAAGTAATAGAAGCTGAGAAAGTAAAATAGTAGGAAAATGTTATATATTTTCATAAAAGATTAAACAATTAAAAAAAAAAAGACAGGTTTCAGAACTGGAGAATGGGGGGCAGTCAAGTAGACAGAAATGTTCGATGAAAGCTCCATAGACATTTTGTCAGAGCAGCTGTAAATTCCAGATATTTCAAAGATTATATCCAAGAGAATAGCAAATCCTGTTTTTTAAAGACTGAATAGCACATTGTATCAGATCTGGGCAGATTCTCATTGACATTTTGAAGCAGCATTGGCATATGAGTGGGAAAGTTTTCATACTCTTGGGTCCCTGAATAACCGATGTCTCATCTACAGATAGGGCAGAGTAAAAGCTAGTTACTCAAGCAGCCCTCTCAGGAGGTGGTAAGGGGAAACAGAGAAATATTTTGTACCAAACCTGAAAAAATAACAGTTGAGGAACACTTAGACATCTTGATTCTTTTTTTGATGTATGCAATAGGAGTTGGGGTTCTATGTCCCTGATAAACTCATATTAACTGCTATTCTATTCTATTTCTGGGTGAGGTTTTTTTTTTTTGGTTTTCCAGTTATCTGATTGAATAAATGATCAAATTACTTGAATTTGGATTATCTTCCTAGGAACATTTCCACATGAATTCACAACTTTCATCTCCTATTTCAGCACTGGAATCCAAACATGCAAAAATGCATATAATTGTGTTCAGAAAAATTGTGGTTTGGAATTTGTTGTCTAAAATCTGATTCCATGTATATGTGAGTACTGGGAATCATTTTTAGTTCCCTTTGTGTTACTTTACAAATATTTTTTTCTTCACAAATATGGAGAAACAAATTCCGGATGCATTACTGGGAAAAAAAAAGTTCAACAAACTTTTATTTTTCAACAAAAACACTTGTATCATATGTTTAAACTTTGCAGCAATAGAAGATCATGGGTCTGTGTGTTTGTACAAGTCCTGCAGGCCCTTTTCTACTAAGATATGTGTATATACATATAAGCATGTGCATATGGATGCACCTAGATGAATTTTTTTATTTATTTATTTATATATATTATGATATTGTTTTTTTAGTTCTTCATACCATTTAAGTTCCTAAACAGCTGAATTTAGAAGTGATTTTGTGCAACATATCCATTATTCCATAGGTTCATTGTATTTGATAATAAGTATAATCAGGAAATAAGTGCTGCAAATGATAAACTTTTTTCTTGTTCCCTTCTCACAGCACATTCATTTAGCCTACCCATTGCCACCAATCTGTTGTTTTGATAATTATTTTGATTCTTGCACAACAGCTTCCTCAATATTTCAGCTACTGATCATCACAAACATGATTCTGCAAATGTCTCTCTGAATTTCGTTATTTATTAAAGTTTCTGATAAATGATGCTGTTTAATTTTGAGCAATGTATTATGCTTACAAAACTTTTCAGAAAAAAACCCTCTCTGATATAGGTCTTTTTCTGAAAATTAGTAATCTTTCACAGACCTTCTTATGAAGTTAACATTTGACTATACATAGTCAGCATATCATTCATTTCTTCAAAACAAACACTATTAATTCTAATAATTATAGGACAAAGAAAACTGGAACCAAAGGATAAAATCTTCTGCACAAGCAGAGCTCTGTCAGAGCATCAACACTAGGTTTTGTCCTTCATATTGGTTTTGCCTGCACATGTACTGTGCAGGCAAAAACATCTTGATGCATCTTTATGCAAGTCAGTTTGGTACTAAAATTATAATTTTCTATTCCTAGTACTACATTGGCCACTTGAGAGGCATGCAGATGCTTCTTACTAGTTGCCATTACTTATATTTATGCCATGTCCTCTTCACTTTCATAGTTTCTCATTATGAATTCATCCTGCTTAAGCATGCTGTGCACATGCGAGTGTTAAAAATGAGTGTAAGGTGATGGAGGACAACTGGTTTCTTTTGTAGCTGAGGCGCTTTCAATGCAGACATTCAGTTGTTATGGCAACCCTCAATTAATGAAAGTGTTATGAAGCCCATATTTCTCCACTATTTTATACAGTTCTTTCCATGAAAGAACATGACTAAATGTCCCTTTCTCAACCAGTGACACTGTTGCACTTATAAACTATATTAATATTATTAAATTAAAATATTGTTACAGCCTCTGATAAGAAAACCGCTCCTAAAACCTCATTATAAATTAATATTTTTTAAAGTTCATTCTGAAAGCAAGTGGTTGATGATTTATTAATATCTACATTGATTAATAAATTGACCTACAACAATGAAGATGGTTTTTATGTGAGAAATTGGAACTAGTATAATCACTATGTTATATGGAAAAAATATATATTAGTTTGTTCAATCATTTATTTATGACAGATAATATTTAAATAATTATCTATATATTAGGCATAGATTTCTACGGGACATCTAATTTTTTTGCCCCACTGGAACTTTCTTCTCACATATACAACATAGAAATTTATATTCTCACATTCATTAATTAATTAGAAGAAGACAGAAAATGTATGATTACAGCATCTCTTGCTGTGAAAATGAACGGCAGAACTACGAATCTATAATGCAATGCGTCTCCATGTCTGAGCTTAAGACCTTACACAAATATAATACCTTTTAGAAGCCTACAAAATAACTCATTACTGGCCAGTGGCACCTGTGTTAACTACGTACTGGGACAGAAGAATGAGTGTGCATAAATTTATTAACCTATGTGATGTTTACCTTTCAGCTTTAATACTGCCTTCATTGGATCTGAGCTTGAAATCATGTAAAAAGTAGTACATTCAGAAAATAAAAGAAGTGGTGGCTCACTCTCTATTGCTGCTCGATATATCTTTCTTTCAAATGTGAACTTTGACAAAGAGGTTAAAAATTGTAGTATCTTCACAGAATAATAAGCTTAGACCTTACAAATGTGTTAATGGTGTAACCTTTAAAAGAAGATTTTGAAGAAACTGAATCATCTGAATATGTAATCACATAAGGTAGATTATAAGACTTTTGTCTGTATTTTTTTTCATGAGAAATTAGCAAAGATAAAAAGAAACCAATGCAGTTAAAATAAGTAAGTGTCACAACACTTTTATAAATATAGATTTCTTCCACTCACTAGTATATTCAAACTACTACAGGGTGACTACCTGTTTTGGAAAACTTCAAGAAGTCATATCTCGTGGGTTACATTGACTGAAACTTTAAGCATACAAATATGTTCAAGACACGCTTTTACCTTGAATTTTTAATTTCATCAGGTTTGTTTTAAGCATTATGAACATTCATCCACTAAAAGACACAGTAAAATAACATTAAGAGCTTAAATTAAACCAAGAAACAAGAAAATTAGGACCAGAGCTTTGAGCACATCTAGTTTCTAAGTTTCTCCATTACATCCAATAGGTGGATGATCCTTTGGAACAAGATCAAATTCTAAAAACTGTGGTCTATGCTGATGGCAGGGAGCCAAAATTTCTATCTCATAAGAATATTGCTATATACATATGTTCTTTCTCCAGAAAGGATAATAATAATAATGCACAAACAAAAAAACAAACAAACAAAAAGAGTCTAGAAATATTTGCAAGTTGATTATCCCAAAAGTTTTCTAATTGTAATAGGGTATCAAAAATTTTACTTCAATCACCTTGCAATGTTCCCCTATTTCAGTTTTGACCTTTTAAGATTTCCATCCCCGAAAGCTTTTAAGACCTGACCTGACTGGATAAAGCCCTGAGCAAACCTGGTCTGATCTCAGAGTTGACCCTGCTTTGAGTAGGATATTGGATTAAAGACCTCCTGAGTTCTTTTCTAACCTGAGTTATCCTGTGGTTCTATGATCCTGTCCTATGAAGTTCTAAACGTATATTCATTTCAAACAGGAAACAGAAATTTTCATATTGGATATCATAATAATGAGATCTTCCAATTTACATGATATTTACATCAAAATCCTAATCTCAAAAAAAAACTATAAACCTTTATTTACAGGAAAACAAACGAATGGAAATCACTAGACTACCTTCAAGTGACATTGAACCTTGACCACCTTTCATTTTGACGACTTGCATTTTGCCCCAAGTGGTTTATAAAATCTTGGCTGCTAATTTAGAATTAAAAATCAGGCAGTTTCTATTCTATACAGTTAAGGCTTTGTCTCACAAAGGTTGTCAGCCTCAGGGATCAGCAAATAACAAGCACACAGTATTATTTCTTTTTGTTTTTTCTTATTCACTAACTCAAGAGCTCTTTCTAGCTTTATGACCGGAACAGATTATTTCTTGATTATTAAATTCACATATCAGTATTTTTTTCTTCTGGACTAATTGCTCATTTTCCAATAAATGAATGAGCTCTAGCCATTCTTCTTGATATACACTCTTGAAGTAACAACAAAACAGAAGTTCAACTTTCAGAATGAATAAAACAGGGGAAAAAGACAGTATTTTTCTTCAAAAAATATTATCAAAGTTACTAAATTCTTTTCACTTTTATATTTGTACCATCCTGAAGAACCAGGCTGTAAAACTCTCAAGCTTTGCTGTGCTTCAAAGAATTCACATATCTGTTATTTCATCAGCTTTGGTGGGTTGAAATATGACATAGTAACTTTATATACTACCGTTATTAAATCAAAAAACTGATTGTGCCTAATTGATATAATTTTTCTTAGGCTGTAACCTGTAAAGACAGTTCCAATGAAAAATATTACAAACACTTAAAAATGGCAAGAAATATGCTATCTGTGAACTTTGTTAATCAGGAGGAAAGTAAAGAGTGACTGACAGTCATCATGCTTTGGAGCCCTGAGGAAAAAAAAAAAGAGAAAGAAAGAGAAGTGAAGGGGAGGAAGAGAGGGAGGGAGAGGGAGAGGTAGGAAGGCAAGGAAAGGAAGAAGAGAGGGAGTGAGAGAAGAAGGGAGGGAAAGAAGGAGGGAGAGAGGGAGATGAGGTAGGGGGACAGAAGAACGAAGGATGGATTGCCCTTGATGATCTTCAAAAATACAAAAAATATCTCCAATAATTAAACCCAGTACCAAAATCCTTCTTAAGCATAACTAAAATTAACAGAAATTCTTTAATTTAATTCTAAGACCTTATTTGTTATAGATGATTGTCAGCCAGACAGTTGTCATAACAACGAATCTCTTGAGTGCAACAATATTTTCAGTGAGGCCCATATCACACAGTCTGCATGTAAATAACTTTAAATTTGTTCTAATAACTAGATAAAGAATTTTTAGGAACTATTTGGTTATGTATTCATCATACTTGCAGGGATAATTTACATATGCATTCTTATATTTTTCCTTTGTTCTGCAATGATCCTGCATTGTACAACTACAATATAATCCTTTCTTATTCGATACTACCTTATACATCAACATCTGCCTTCTTTGAAAAGATCTGAGGAAAAAAAAATGACTTCAAATCAGTTCCTACAAGGTTATTCCATTGATTATAGAAATAATTTAGTTTGGTCCATATTACTTGGTTACAATTTTAAGTTATGGATAAGGTGAGGAAAACTGTGGTCTAATGACCTCATGACTTCCATTCAGACGTTTCTGTAGTTAAGATGCTGCACATCTTTGAATAAATTACCTGGGACTTAAACACGTTTTTATCCATCTGAAAACCAAAACCCATATTCAATTCCAAAGGAAGATGCAAGAATTAATGTTTGCAGTGGGATTCTTGTGTATCAGATCCTATTTTACTGAAAAATGGCAAGTGTACCACTTGTTTTTTTTAAGTATTTTGTGTTTCTTTTCACAGTTTTAAAATAAATAATTATTTTTATTACAGATCACAGGCAAATGAAAGTATCTGGTGTACTGTACATGTAAGATGTTGTCCTGGTTTCAGCTGGGATAGAGTTAATTTCCTTCCTAGTAGTTGGTATAATGCTGTGTTTTGGATTTAGTATGAGAATAATGTTGATAACACACTGATGTTTTAGTTGTTGCTAAGTAGTGCTTACACCAGTTAAGGACATTTCGGCTTCTCATATCTTGACAGCGAGAAGCTGGGAGGGGTTATAGCCAGGACAGCTGGTCCAAACTGGTCAAAAGGGTATTCTGTATCATATGACATCATACTCAATATATAAACCTGGGGGGAAGTTGGCCGGGGGCAGTGCAGCTCGAGAGCTGGCTGGGCATTGGTCAGCAGGTGGTGAGCAATTGTATTGTGCATCACTTATTTGTATAGTCTTTTGAAACCATTTGAAAAAAAAAATCTTCCTTCCCAACAGTTCTGTATTATTCTAATATAAACTTCAGATCATAAATGGTTGAGGCTCTGCTAATACACTTTGGAACTATTTTCAGGTTCTAAGTAATATAGGGCTGATAAGATCAGATTCTAATAAATAAACCAATGACATTTTTAATGCATGTTCCACTGGTACGAAGAACTACCATTACATAATAAATACCTCTAGTTTTATTGTAAAGCTGGGAGCTATTTCTTCATTGTAACATGTACTAAATAGAACTTTTATTTCTATTACACCAAATAAATGAAATGAAGCAACAAGGAAGTGTTTTAAATGAAGTGTATTATAAGGATAAAGTATACAGAAGACTAAATGAGAAAGCAAATCAGAATAGTATTTTCATGTGGAGTCAATTCATTCAGAAACAAAGTAGAAACTTCAGAGACACTGACTGTATAAAATGCAAAGATATTTTCTGTGCTCTAGGGTGTAATCTCTCCCCTTCCTCCCACGGAAAACAAACAGATAAGAAAACAAAACCCTCTGTTAAGACACTGTACTAATACAACATTTGAATTGATTAGAGTACCTTAAGTAATCTAATGCCACTCACAAGAAAGCAATTGATGCAGCTGTGTCTGTCATGACTGCCATTAACTCTGACAGGATTTCTATACATACGTTGCTCACTGGCTTGAGGTAAACTACAATTTGCTGTTTTTACTGAGGTATTTTTCTAATTATATTTTATTTTTCTTTTTTTCCCTCCATCTTTCTCAATCCTGTTTCTCTTTTTTTTTTTTTTAATGTTAGTTTCTATGGAAACTGCAATGACAAGAACATGAATGAAGTTTAATGATGTCAACTAGTGCTGTCTGAAATCTGTTTATATTATAGATTAAAATGTGTGTTATTATATGTGTGATATTTTTCTTCATTAGATAATATCAGTGCCTGGATCTTTGACTTAATATAAATGATGCTCTGTAAATCTAGCCTACAAAAGTCCATGCATTAGGTGTCCATAAACCGCAGCTATCTGTTTCTGTAGTATGAAAGCACATGTGCTGTGAAATGCCTTAATACTATGTCGTGTTGTAGATGCTGCAGAAACAGCTTTGCAACACTCTCTCCCTCTAAAATGTTTCCTCCATGTAGCTTCATTTTTCCCTTATTGGGCTTTTAAGATATTCAAAAAGTAAGTATCTCTCTGAAACATTTTATGCTCCTTCAGTCATCAGGAAGATACAAGTCCTCCATTCTGAACACTTGGAGATGCATTTTGATCTATGGAAAGGAAAAGTTTCACTATTTCTTTCTATTTTTGATGGAAAAAATTATGGTATATATCTCTCCTTTTTCTCTCTCTCTCCCCTCCTCTCCTTGTTGAAGTATAAAAGACATGTTGCACAGGACTTGTTTGTTTAGTTGACTGAGTCTTACGGACTGAATTGCAAGAAAATGGACAGATGTTTAGTGACAGAAGGGAAACGGGCTAACGTTCTCCCACCGAATTGAACTGTCGAGACACCGCAGCCCCATGGTGGTAGCAATTGCAACTAATTCTTTCTTTCTTTCCTTTCTTTCCTCTTTCTCTTGCATTTGCAAACCTGTTGTCAGGCAAATAAAGTTACCTGACGCTTGAATCCGTTTTGAGTCTTAATTCTGTTCCTGAGAATATGAACAAAATCTCACTCCGGTCTATGACCAGCACGCGACAAGATCCTCCCACTAAGTCACAAGGTTCAGAGTGGACCGAAATCCACCCCTAGTCCCAGACGTGGTCAATGGTTTATGACTAAGGTTAGGTAAGGAAAGTAAAGGAATGCCCTCCCGTTGAGTCACAAGGTTCAGAGAGGACCCCCTTGTTTTCTAAATTCCTTCTCAGAGAGGAGTCTAGGTGCAGCTCAATCCACTCCTAGTGCCAGACTTGGTCAACAGTTTATGACTAAAGGGACAGGGTATCGGGGATTCTGGTGTAGTGATATACATTGTGCTTGGTGTAACTTTAGGATGACAGCAATCTAATTCAAAATAACAGCGATCAAGTTCACTAACGATATTGAGATAAATCACAGTATCAAGTCATATAAAACTTAGCATAATCAACTTAAAACTTACTAAGATTCCGTAATCACACACACATATAGGTGTAGAGATAGAGACATACAAGGAGATCTACAGAAAAGAGATAGATATGTACAAAGGTACCTATTAAATGTCCCCCTCGAGATCTCTACAGAGTACACTCTTTCCAAGATACAGTGTATTTTCTGCTGCATCGTGGTGAACTGTGATCAAAGTGTTGTGTCCATTGTTTGGGATGTGTTCTAGCAATTGACTCAGGTCATCATGTTTTAACAGTTTTCTCACTAATGTGAGATTCATTCAAATAGGGGTAGGCAGTAAATCTTTATAGGATATATAATTAGATTGTAGCAATTGATAAGATGTGACAAGAGCTGAATAATTAAAGTCACATCCCATAATTTTGGTAAAGTTACAAACACAAATATTTGAGTGGTTGCTTGTCTCTATAGTCGTCATCTGCAAATAGAGAATCACAAAGGGTTCTTATACAAACACATCCATTTCCAATATACACCAGCAGAGTTTCAGTGGTTTCATTGGGGTGTACTTCAAAATGACAAACATTTTGCTCAATATTAAGACAAATGTCTTGAGCCTTGATAGTATTACTTTCACAGATAAATCCCTGTTGTTCCTGTACCACACATGCATCAACATCGACAGTTTACCGTTGGTTTCCGTTTTGTTGGGCCCATATTTTATGTCCCAACAGAGAGTACAGTTCCATGGTGATTTAATCCTAGTGCAATGATTTGGTATATGGTGTACACCGAAGCATTGCGTATTGTCAAAGCAAAAGCTGTGGCTTTACTGTCTGTGGAGTCATAAGTGAAATTAATTAGATGCCACTAAGATTGGAATTCCTTTTCAAATTTGGTCACATTATTCCAGATTATCTTTCGAATTTCAGTGGGTAAGGTTCCTCCTTCTCCTTCTCTAATAATAGATGCTACTACAGACTGTATCCATAGTTGTGCTTGGATACAGCTCAAGGCAAGAGAGATATTACCCTGAGTTCCTCCAAGGGCATTTATAATTGATTTGTGGTCATTCTCTTCTATTTGTTCCCAGTGAGGTAGAATGTTTCATAGGAGCCATTGATTTGCTCACAGTGCCAACAAAACTGATTTTCATGGATATTCTAATTTGTTTAGATTATTGGTAGTTGCTGTCAATTTGTTCATTAGGATTTCAGCATCTATGTTATTCAATATTCCCAGTTCTGTTCCCAGGATACCAGTTACATCTCTCCTTGATCTTTCTGGAAAGGTGAGAGTTCATCCATGTAATCCTGCTAACCTCCCTGTATAAGATGTATTTAGGAATGGTGATCAGGTAGCTTTAGTTGCAGAGATATTGACCAGCATTGATAGTTCTACTCATTTGAGAGACCATGACCGATTGAATAGTACTTGCTGTTGTCCTATATTTTTGATTATGTAGGGGATGACGTTATGAGTGTGAGGAGACAATTTGATAGGAGGCTGGGTTGGTGAATATGATTGTTCGATATCAATTTTTAATTGAAAGCCTAGATCAGAGCGAGAGTTAGGATCTGCCCAAAGACACATTATAAGTGCCAAATGTCGTATGGTAAAAGTATACCTACATTCATGTTTGAAAGGACAGTTGTGTCTATGTTGTTTTCCCTCGGCATAATAAGGACTCCACTCCAGAGCAAGTGGATATGCCCCAAAGGAGGCTGTGACCCTGTGGGAGGCCCATGCTGAAGCAAGCTCCTGACAGGACATGTGGACTCATGGAAAGAGGAGCCCATCCTGGAGCAGGTTTGCTGGCAGGACTTGTGACCCCATGGAGGTCCCATGTTGGAACAGTCTGTTCCTGAAGGACTGCGCCCCGTGGCAGGGACACAGGCTGGAGCAGTTTGTGAAGAACTGCAGCCCATGGGAAGGACTCACGTTGGAGAAGTTCATGGAGTACTGCCTCCCATAAGAGGGACCCCATGCTGGAGCAGCGGAAGAGTGTGAGGAGTCCTCCCCCTGAGGAGGAAGGAGCGGCAAAGACAGTGTGTGATGAACTCACTTCAATATCCATTCCCCATCCTCCTGTGTCGCTCAGGGGAGACGTGGTAGAGAAATCGTGAGCAAAGTTGAGCCTGGGAAGAAGGGAGGGGTGTGGAGAAGGTGTTTCAAGATTTGCTTTTCTTTCTTATTATCCTGCTCTGATTTTGATTGGCAATAAATTCAAGGAATTTCCTCAAGTTGAGTCTGTTTTGCCTGTGACAGTAAGTGCTGACTTATCTCTCCCTGTCCTTATCTTGACCCACTATCTTCTTGTTAAATTTTTCTCTCCCTTGTCCAGCTGAGGAGGGGGAGTGATCGAGCAGCTTTGGTGGGCACGTGGCATCCAGCCAAGATCAAGCCACCACACTCACACACATGAGCATGTCATCCTGTCATTGCTGCTGACTGGCCTGTACTAGGTCATTGCACACTTCAGCTGAATGTTTGGTAGCATAGCCAATTGCAAAAGTGGGGTAATTTAGCTGATTAAGTACTCAGTTAATGACTGCTTGGATGACAAGACAAAGCTTCATTGCTCGTACTGCCAGTATAAGATTTCTCTGCCATTGGCAGCATTCAAATCTACAGAGGGAAGCACAACAGCAGGTGCCTGCCTGCTGAGTACTCCCTTGCTACGCTGCAGCTCCAAAACTGTATCTCACCTACAGAAGTTACTTCTTCCTTTCTTGTGCTTCCGTTTCTGAAAATGTGTCCTCCCTTCTTGTTCTACAGACATACATATTAAATATTTTACCTGCTGGATCAAGACTACAGAGCAATCAGGATTCCCCTGACATCATCTGCATTGACTGTGAAACAATCCACAAATTTTGCGAGTTACATTTTCATATTCACTGCAGCTCACTGGTGAAAATGTTGAAACTCTGTCAAACCTATCATGAAAAATATTCATTCAACAATTATTGCTGTTGGTTCTGGTCTTCTTAAGAGTTCCAAATTACTGTGTTCTTAACCCATTTAATATATATTTAGGTATTCCATTTAATATATATATTATTGTATGGGGTAATAAGTTAAAGACCTTGCAGCAGTCTGAGTAAATTCATATATGGACAGCTACCTTGGCCAGTCAAGTTTCTACTCCTGACATATAATCATGTGAAGTTTGTGTTCTAATACTACTTTTACATAAGAACAAATAGATAGACATAGGTAACAAACCTTTAATTTTTAAATTAATTGATTGGCCATTAACTTGTCTAAAAGTGATTTGAATCTCACCAACCTTGATAACAGGTCATTTTGTTCTTCTAGAATACTTTAACATCTATTTTTGGCAAACATTGCAAGACTTATTAAAAATTACCATCAGCAGACTTCAGACTGTAACATCCAGATCTTTTATGTTGGGTACAAATGAGCCAAACCTACTTCAGTTTATTTTTAATAAGTGTTGTCTTGCCTCCTCCTCATTTCCTAATGAAATGGAAAGATTTTTGTCAGTATTATATTTTATAAACACATATACTCAGTTCTTTTCCAATACAGACTTCAAATGCTGGTTCATAGTTCTATCTTTACTGCTTCATAAACTGTTAACACCCATTCCTAATAGTGTGTCAATGCCATTATCATAACACTTTGAAAGACAAAATAATAATCCAGGAGAGTATTACATAGTAACTAAGAGTAAGTTTCATTCCTGGATCTTCCAGAGCTCCAATTCAGCCATCAGTTCACCTCAGGCTTAATGGTGAAGAGCTACTGTTTTTAAGGACTTGTGCAGACACATTTAGAGGTACAAGGCTAAGAGAGATCAGGCTTTCTGAATTATGATCTGAGGTTAGAGAAAATGGTGTCTTGTGAAGAAATTCAAATTGCGCCATTTTAAGATCATAAATTACTTTTTTTTTTCTGCTTAGCCACAGGGTTTTGTTCTACCTTTTAGCCTTAACATGTTGACAGGTAGAATGATGTTGAACATTTGGATTAATGAACTGAGAGAAGAATGCACCTATACAGACCTTTTGTTGTTCTATTAAACAGATGAAAATAAGGATGAGGTAGGTACTTCCAAGTGCTTTTAAATTTCCTTGCTTTTGTTTCTTGAAGTAGTCAGGATACTGAGGAATGAAAGAGATGTTAACCCATCACCATCTGAGATAAAAGTAAATCATAACTTCTTTCCGAAAGCTCAACTTTTATCTAGACATGTGTGAAGAATTGTGCAAAATATGTACAAAAATACTAAAGCCACTGAAAAGCTAAATAAAATTAAAATTAAAAGCTAAAAGGTAAATAGAATTGAAAGGTAAATAACCAACAACAGTGATAAATGAGAAGAGGAAACTTTTGGGTTTTATTTATTTATTTTTTGGCATACTATGGATATAATAAATACATTACAAATAAATTGTTAAAGTACTATTTAGAATTGTATATTAATTAAGATATTATGGGGTATGCTTCTTCAGAATTTCTAGAATCCTGGATATATTTAGTTCTGTTTCACCTCTGGTTTTAAATGGCAGTAGTCTAGTTTCACATTTGTTGTCTAAAACATTTTCTCATAAAACCCCAAAATCTTAGTTCTGTTTTCTCTTTGAAAAAAATACACAGAAAAAAAACTCCAAGAAAAAAAAACAAATGGGGAAAAAAACCCCAAAAACCAAAAAACAAAAACAAAAACAAAAACCAACAGGAGAGAGCTAAAATCCATGGGGAACAGAAGAAGAGATCTCATGGCTGCTGTGTTTAAGAAACCTGTGTTAGAAGACTTCACTGATGTAATAGTATATATTTTCTTTTAATTTCAGTCAAAAAATACTTCTGCCCATTTTGTATGAATTCTTTCTTATCCCAACTTTAGTCCTTTAGTTTAAATGTTTATTTTCTTTTCCTGTTTCTCCTCATATATTTAAAGGGAACAACCATATTCCTTCCTAGTCTTTGTTTTGCAAAACTAATTGATTCAAGAACATTTATTATCTTTTTTTTTTTTTTAATGAGCTGGAATAGATTCTGTAATAAACTTGAAAGACTGACTTTGGATTTCCTTGATTTCAATTGCATCTTTCTTGATCATGTTTTTCCAGGATTATACACAGTATTCCAGAGTGGCCATACAAGTGTCTTGTATACTGGTACTGACACTTTCTTATCTAAATAGATGTATGTTGACTATGAATATGAGGTCTTTCTTCAAAACTGAATCGTGTTCTTCCCTTTTTTATTTCCTTTCTGTCCCATGATCAGTAATGTCCACATTTTCTTCCTCTCTATCCTTTCCAATTAAGAAAGAACAGTTCAATGTTGTCATATTCCTGTGTAATACCTGCTCTACCATTATGCCATCGATACATCCAGATATTCTAAAAGATTATTTTATAATATTTTGCTTATAAAATTATTTTCAAATATCCATGATATTTGAAAAGTCCTGGAAATCAGGTGAAGTCCCTGGTGACAGGAAAAAGGGAAACAATGTACCCATTTTTAAAAAGAGTAGCAAGGGCAACCCAGGGAACTACTAACCTGTCAGCCTGAACTCTGGGCCTGGGAAGATCATGGAACAGACCCTCCTGGAAGCTATGCTAAGGCACATGGAGGACAGGGAGGTGATTCGAGACAGCCAGCATGGCTTCACCAAGGGTGAGTCCTGCCTGACCAGCCTAGTAGCCTTCCATGATGCAGTGACTACAACAGTGGACAAGGGAAGAGCTATGGATGTCATCTATCTGGACTTCTGCAAGGCCTTTAACACAGTCCCCCACAACATCCTTCTCTCTACATTGGAGACCTATGGATTTGATGGGTAGACTGTCGGGTGGATGAGGAACTGGCCAGATGGTCGCACCCAGAAGGTCGTGGTCAACAGCTCAATATCCAGATGGAGATCGGTGATGAGTGGTGTCCCTCAGGGGTCTGTATGGGGACCAGTACTCTTTAGTATTTTCATCAGTGACATAGATAGCAGGATCAAAAGCACCCTCAGCAAGTTTGCAGATGACACCAAGCTGAGTGGTGCAGTTGACACGCCTGAGAGATGGGATGTCATCCAGAGGCACCTGAACAAGCTGGAGAAGTGGGCCCATGTGAACCTCATGAGGTTCAACAAGGCCAAGTGCAGGGTCCTGCACTGGGGTTGGGGCAACACCTGGTATCAGTAGAGGCTGGGGGATGAAGGGATTGAGAGTAGCCCTGCCAAGAAGGACTTGGGAGTACAGGTGGATGAAAAGCTAAACATGAGTCAGCAATGTGCACCGGCATCCCTGAAGGTCAAGGAAGGTGATTCTGCTCCTCTACGCTGCACTGGTGAGATCCCACCTGGAGTCCTGTATCCAGCACTGGAGCCCTCAGCACAGCAAAGACATGAACCTGTTGGAGTGGGTCCAGAGGAGGGCCACCAAAATGATCAGAGGGTTGGAACACCTCTCCTGTGAGGAAAGGCTGAGAGAGCTGGGGTTGTTCAGCCTGGAGAAGAGAAGGCTCCAGGGAGACCTTATTGCAGCCTTCCAGTACTTTAAGGGGCTTAATAAGAAAGATGGGGACAGGCTTTTTTATCAGGGCCTGTTGCAATAGGAAAAGGGGTAATGGTTTTAAGCTAAAAGAGGGTAGATTTAGACTAGACATAAGGAAGAAATTTTTCACAATGAGGGTGGTGAAACACTGGCACAGGTTGTCCAGAGAGGTGGTAGATGTCCCATCCCTGGAAGTGCTCAAGGTCATGTTGGATGGAGTTCTGAGCAAGCTGATCTAGTTGTAGATATCCCTGCTTATTGCGAGGGTCCTTTCCAACCCAAACTGTTAAATCTGTCTAATTAACGTTGCTAGTAAAAAAGCTCTTCTTGAGGCTTCCATCTGAGATAAAGTGTTACACGACAAAGGTACAGCAAAAAATAGCACAACATAATGTTGAAATTTTTTATTAGGGATGAAATATTCTATTAGAGGCACAGTAAATAGATGAACACAAGAGCAAAATTTGGGGTTTTTTACAGAATCAAAATGTGGAGTGGTTGTCAGATAATAATTATCTCCCCTCATCTTGTGGACAAGTGAAATAACATCTAAATCTACAACAAGATTTTATTAAAAGAGATGGTGACTGAACACAGTCCCCCCTGCTGAAAACAGAGTAAAAAGAAACTTTGAGTATTCTAGCAACCTATTTGGGGAACCACCTCAAATTGCTTTCCACTTTGGATGATTCCTTAGATGAGCTTTCAAAATAATCTTACAAGAGACTTCTGTACTTGAACTACTGTTTTGGTAGTCATCTTATTAGGAGAAAAAGCAGATTAACAAGTATACAACAGCAGTGCAGCAAATAGGTACAAAATAAGAATGAAAGAACTTTTCAAATGTTGAAATTGACTTGCCCAAAGGTTGTGTGATATTCACTGCCACTGAGAAAGAACTAAAGGGAAGAATGATAAGGCTTTGTGAAAGTACAATGTGTGCTTTCATATCTCTCCCGATCAATAAGAAAAAAGTTGTACGTATCCTCAGACAAAATCACCATAATATGGCAAGTGAAAATTCAGTTGCAGATGTATTTCCAAAAATAATATTAAACTTCTGGAATGATATATCATAAATGCAGAACAATTTATTGCCCTTCCTTTGTGTATAACATGGTTAATTTATCCAGCCCACAGATCTTTGGATGAACAATCTTGTCTTCTAGTATTGTATACTGTATTCAAACATAAGAGGAAAAATAGGAATGCACAGCTCTTTACTAAAAGAAATTAGTTTTACATTTAGAGGATGCATCCTACATATAGCAACAAAAAACCACAAGAGACATCCTTGGTTGAGTCCATAACTTGCAAGAGCAGACATCCATGTAATGGATGTTTTATTCTGAATGGCCTACAGTCCATGTTTCACTGCTTGTAGTGCACAACACATTTCACAATATGCCACAGGAGAAGACTTGGAAAAACTGGGAACATCATGGGTCAAAATGACTTTGTCAGTAGCTGGCATTTTCAAAGGTTCCAGGTGCAGGTTTCTTACAGAGATGGTGGGGGGGAGTATGGTTTCCTATTAACACCACTGTACCTCTGTAGTGAGTGCTCCCTGTCACTGTGTTACAGGAGGCAGCTGTGTCACTGGTAAGAATTCTTACTGTCTAGAGGATAGAGCTGGTTTTGTGGAAGCAACCACCGGATGGCTGGAAACATATCCTGTGCCCCATGCCATCCATATCCAACACCACATACCATCTCCTCGGCCCTTAGAGACTGTTATGATGGATGAAGCCCAGAGTCATGGACCAAATGAACTCCACAGACATTTTAAAGTGATGGCCCATGGACTAAGAAAGTGATATCTGTGTGTATATATTAAAATACAGGAAGAGTAATAATGAATAATTGGATTGTATTGAAAAGTGTAGGACCCAGGCATGACTTAAATGATATGGAATAAGGGGTGGATATTGTCCTGGTTTCAGCCAGGATAGAGCTGGTTTTCTCCACAGAAGCTAGTGTGAGACTGTGTTTTGGATTTGGGATGAGAAACTGTTGATAATGTGCTGATGTTTTGGGTTGTTGCTGAGCAGTCAAGGACAGTCCAGCTTCTCTTGCTGGCCTGCTAGCAAGGAGGCTGGGGGTGCATGGGGAGCTGGCAGGGGACACAGCTGGGACAGCTAACCCAGGCTGGCCAAAGGGATATTCCATACCATACAATGTCATGCCCAGTACATAAACTGGAGTTGGCCGGGGGGCGGGAATTGCTGCTTGGGGACGGGCTGTCGATTGCCTGGTAGTGAGCAATTGCTGTATTGGGCATCACTTGTTCTTGTACATTCCTTTGTTGGTATTATCATTGTTGTTATCATTGTTGTTTCCTTCTCTCTTGCTGTCCTATTAAACTGTTTTTATCTCAACCCATGAGGCTTTTTTCTAATTCTCTCCCCCATCCCACTGCGGGAGGGGGATTGAGTGAGAAGCTGTGTGGTGCTTAGTTGCCGGCTAGGGCTAAACCACGACACATGGCGAGTCTCAGAAACATACCAAAAGGAGAAGTCTGAGACCAAAATCTGAATAATGTTTCCATATCCACAGGAAAAACTCAGAAATTGATGAAAACAAACAAACAAACAAAGACCAACAGTAACAGTCATCTTGGTTGTACTTTGTGAAAGAAGAGCATGTAATGGTTCTTCACAGGACAATTTCCTGGCATCTGATCCTAACTCAACAAATGGAACAGACATATTACACATCAAAACTCCACAAATTAAAAACTCTGCAAATGAGTTTCAGGGGAAATGTTGCTTATCACTGTTAATATTTCAGCTACCTCTGATATATATAAGTCTCCACATAGCTCTGATGTGTCTTTTTACAGTGGCAGATGGATTCAGGGGTGAATTTCTATAGCTAGGAAAGGAAGTGTTCATTGCTGCTTTCTGTGGGTTAACTGCCTGCAGCTGAAAAGGAAGACAGTGGGTATTAGGATTTGACTGAATCCCACTGATTTTAGTAGGACTATATTAAGACAATTTGCTCTGTCTTCCCCACCAGATATTCAGGGCTGACAAGCTTGTAAAACATGTTTGCTATTTTAAAATTGAAAAACAGATATTGGCAAGTCATATTAGATGGGGAATCATATGAACTGTACACTTCAGTACACCCTGTGGCAGATATATGTTTTCCCATCTGCATTTTGCAATAGGTGAAGACTTGAAACTCATGATACATTTAAAAAAAAAAAAATCAGTGAAACATTTGGAGACATTGAGGGTGTCCATATAATAGCTAATGACATGCTAATACAAATGTCAGTTTAGGCAGAATACCATGAGATGCTAAGAAAGCTTATGTCAAGAGCCTAAGAAGAAAATATCACTTTCAGTTCTATTGATTCAGTTTATTGTAAAGAAAATATGTATAAAAAGAAGGCACCCATATGAAAGAAAGAAAATCAGCTGACGGAAAAATTTGAACTACCAACTCATGGATATCATAGACATCACACACAAACACATAGGATACTGAGGCCATTGGACTCACAGATGAATTGTGAGGTATATCAGGTCTATGAAAATTTCTATATGAGAATATAATTACACAAAGATTAGATGAACATGACAAATGTCTAAACCAGTAGAGTGCTCTGTGACTCTCCATTATGCTGCTTCTATCATCCCAACAAGCCAGTCGCAATTCAAGCAGATGTGCTGTATTTCCAGATGTTTATCAATATAATAGACACAAATATTAGCTCTGCTTCATAAACATGATAAGTTCTGATATAAAAAGAACAAAATGTTCCTCAGATTATGAAGAAACTACCGATCACTGCTCTCATCATAGGAAATGTTATTAGTTAATTCTAAGTCTATTTGGATCACAAGTTGCTCAGAGACATTTTCTCTCAACCTCTCAGAAATTGCTTCTAAAATAAGATTCAGATGTCAACCAGGTATATTTAATGTGAAGAAATAAAAAAAAATGCACTACAAGATACTATGGAATCAAACTATGAAAAGACAGCACATATGTATTCATATGTATTCACTCTACATTTAGTAAAATTTTTAAAACAAACTGAAGGACATATGGAAGGATCCTGTACTGTAAAATTGTGTTGGTGATTTCATAACAGGGAAGAAAACCTGGTTAACTATGCAATCCATAGTGACAGTGTAACAGCTTGAATTTTGAAAGACATCATTTCATTGCAATGTGACAAGATGATTTCTAACAGAAATAGGTACACAATGTTATATAATTTTCATGAGACACATCATAGTACTTACAGGATGAAAGTTCCAACCAGGAAAATAGTGTATTGGCCAGGTATAACTTTATATACAGCAGAGCTTAGATATTCATACTCTATATCAAGAATAGGAACCAAAACCACGTATTTCAAAATATGCATGAGGATTGATTTCCATAGAATAAGGAGGTTATTTCAGGGTGCATCAGAAAAGACTATGCCACCTTAAAGTAACAGCGTCAAGTTAGGATCAAATAGAGGATTGTGATTCTTGTTACCTTGGGGAGATTGAGAGACAGAGACAGGACAAATTTGGATATAAAAGAAGAACGATTGTAGCCGGTTATGATGACTTCTAAAGGACAAGCACTTCTAAGTGCACAGAATCTCTTCTCATTTTTATGCCACCATGATATCTAAATGCCTTCTAGTGATATAGTTAACAGTCTGAGCAACATCTGTGATTCTATCTCCATTTTTCTGAACTCCAGAGTAAAAAATGTTTGTGGATATATTATTTTTTTAATAAATATTACATTTTTATTTATTCATGCTGTGCTCTCTGTTTGCATTTGTAATTAGCAGCTAGATATACACCTGGTTCTAATGCTTGGCATGTGTGCAGAACCTGTTTTCCTAGTGCTCCCTTGGGTGTGAAGATTCATGGCAAAAGCATGGTGATTGAACCATCCAGCAGACTGTGGTATACCATATGGATCTGAAGATTCATACTACAGGAGAGATAAACATTGCCTCTGAAAGCAAAAAAATGGCACAGTTTACAGTGGCCTGATACTACCTCCAATGCAAAACAGTCCTTACAAGGTCTCTCACATAAACACCCAAGACAACAGCTTATGATGTATAGAAAATCAGCAGGTAAACACTTTAAAACAATTAATAATTATACAAATAATGTCATTGGTTCAAGATTAAGAATATGTCAACATCATCTTTTAAGTTCAGTCCAAATGGAGACAGTTTTCCAAGACAACAGACTTAAGAAGTTAAAGGCTGGCACACTTTCCCATCTCATTCATCTGTTTCTTTCCTAAGGGATTTCTTGGCATGGATGGTGTTTCTTCTCCTCACTGTCTTCTCAGCAAATACTGCAAGATAACTGTAGGAGTTCCTCTGAATGTTGTGGAATTACTGGTTGCCAGCAAGTATCTTTCTTCTGGTCCACCTCTGTTTTTAAATTTATATTCTACTACAGAATTGGTCACATTTTTAGATGATGTTATTGCAAATCCCTAATGATATTCACTGCATAAAATTGTTCTATCATATTTCAGGTCCATAAAGAAAAAGGTTATTGGTTTTTTTTTTTTTAAATGTGCAGACTTACTTCAGTGTTAACTTTTTTCCAACAATAGATGAAGTCTGGGATCTTTTCATAAATCAAAGAATCTAAATGACTACAAAGAAGGAGATTGCAATGAAGCAATAACTAGACGGATTTGACAGTAGTTAAAATTTAACATAAGAAATTTAACAAAGTTTAAGAATTACACTTTTTTTAAATTAGAATGTTAGATTAAAAAGCATTATACTTTATTATAATTATACTGTAATAATTGAAGAGTGTTAGAACAAATTATTACTTTAGGTTACTAGTGAGAGGGAGAATGTTTTTTCCTATTGTTTCTTTTTTAAAGTAAAATTTTAAAAGAACAAATAAAAAGACTACATTTAATACTTAGTTATCTTCCTAAGAAATATAATAGTTTAAAATTTACACAAGAGTTTGAAAAGCTAGTTAGTATTAAAAAAGAATGTAAATCTGCATATCCTTGTGGTAACACACTGAAAGGAATTAAATGATGTTGTGGCAAATACAGTACTTCAGTAAATGAACATATATAGATGAATCTCTAATTAACTATCTAACACTTAATCTCAGAATTATTAAGTAACCATGTTTTTAATTAATTTAAAATATCTCACATTGTATTCTTTTCTGATTTTCACACCCCACTACGGCAGGGAAATTAATATGAAAACTTAGGCTGAGGCACAATAATCATTTTGACCTATGGCCTTTCTGAAGAGTACAGACATACAGCATTGTAGTGGGTTATCTTTGGCTGCCTGCCAGATACCCACCAAGCCACTCTCTCACTCCCTCTTCTCATCAGGACATTGGGAGAAAATTAGGTGAAAATACTCAAAGATAAAGCTAGGGAGATCACTCACCAATTACCATCACAGGCAAAACAGACTTGACTGGGGGAAAATGAATTTAATTTATTGACAACTAAAAATAGAGTAGGATAGTGAGAAACAAAGACAAAAATAAAAACATCTTTGCCCACCTCTGCCCTTCTTTGAAGGGTCAACTTCACTCCTTTTTTCCTAACTCCTGTCTCCTCCCTGCCCAGAGCAGTGCAGGGGAATGAGGAATGGAGGTTGCAATCTGTTCATAACATTTAATCTCTGCTGCTCCTTTCACCTCCTCAGATTTCCCCTGCTCCAGCATAGGGTCCTTCCCACAGTGAACAGTCTTTCACAATCTGCTCCAGTATGGATCCTTCCCATGTGCTCCAGTTCTTCACAAACTGCTCCAGCATGGCTCCTTTCCACAAGGTACAGTCCTTCAGAAACAGACTGCTCCAGTGTGGGTTCCCCACAAGCTGTAGTTCCTGTTAGAAAACCTTCTCCTGCATGGGCCTCCTCTCCACAGGCCAAGGCTCCTGTCAGTAACCTGCTGTGGCTCAGGATCTTCATGGGCTGCAGCTTCCTTAAGGGTATATCCACCTACTCCTGTGTGGGGTCCTCCATAGGCTGCAGAGTAGGTATCTTCTCTGATGTGGTCCTCCATGGCCTGCAGAGAAATGTTTGCTTTCACACCTAGAGCACAACCTCTCCCTCATCCTTCAGTGACCTTGGTGTCTGCAGGACTGTTTCTCTCACGTTTTCTTATTCCTCTCTCACAGCTGGCTGTACAGTGTTTTTCACCCTTTCCTAAATATGTTATCACAGAGGCATCACCAGCATTGCTGATGTTTTGGGGAACAATGGTTCTGGTTTAAAGCCTGCTGGAACTGCCTCTGCCCAACATGGGAGCAGCTCCTGGTGTCTTCTCACAGAATCCACCCCTATATCCCTCCCTGCTACCAAAACCTTGTTGCATAAACCCAATACAAGTGTGTTTAATGATTATCTGAATCACTAAATATCTGCTTAAATTATCTTACAATAATATACAGACTTGTTCCGTTGTATATCACTGTATATCACTGGGACAGCACTATTGTTGTTAGCAATAAGACCAACTTCTGAAGCATACCTCATGTAAACATCTCACATTGACAAAATAAAATAAAATAAAATAAAATAAAATAAAATAAAATAAAATAATAAAATAAAATAAAATAAATAAACTCACCACTTTCCTGTGTATTACATCTTTTGGGCTCCTCCTCCATGATATCAGAGGCAGTATCTTTTCAAGAGAAAAAAAATGGAAAATCATAGCATAACTTATGTCTTGTAAGTCCTCTGAAATATAAACCAAATTTTTTCCCCACATGATTGTTACTGGAAGCTTCTCCCGTTTAAGTACTAGGCCACTAAATTCAACTGGAGTATTCATAGGTGTAAGATTGGTTGATCTTTGTTCTAGGAAACTGAAGAAACAGATGATGTATTTTCCATATATCTTAATTTCCCTTCAAACTAAATATATTCTTACATACAGTAGAAAACTGTGAAAGGGAAATGAATTAAAAGAAAACAATTTTCAAGAGTACCAGGAATCCTCTCCATCAGCACAACAGATTACTCTCTGAGAGATCCACAGACATTTGTAAAGTTGCCAGCACAATTGCCGGTAAAGCCTGCCAAAGAAAAAGCCACTGATAGAGAAGTAGTTTCCTTAGCTTGCCATTTTGGGCACAAGGAATCTAATGCAGGAGGAAGGAAAGAGGAAGCAGTCTGTTTTTCAAGTTGTTTGGTTCTTCTCTTAGTTCACATTTTCATTTTTTCATACAGGTTTCTAAAAGTGAATGAGAATTAAATCACCAGATATTCTTCTTTTGAGGGTAAGACAGCTGAATGCTTGAGTTAGCAAATGTAGAAAAAACCCCTTGTTTTTTCATACTCGATGATTAAATACAATTTATGTAATCATAAGTAAGTTGTTTCAACAGAAAAGAATAAATTCATTAAGAAACCGACAGTTGTTGTGGGGTTTATTACCTCAGTAATCTTTTTCTCCAAAACATAAATCACATGAAGATATGTTAGAATCAAAGCCAATCTATCAAGCTGTTAAAAGAAATAAGGACAGGAAACCTTAGACATAATTCACTATTTTGCTGTTTTAGTTTTATACTAATGGAACTCCACAGGCTTTTTTGCTTGTAGACATTGTGAAACAAGCTTAATTTATTAGCTATTCCAGTAGAGAAAGTATCATAAAGTGCAATCACCAGCAGTTTCCCAGAATATCCATTCCCTGGAATACATAAGAAGATAATATGGTAAAAGTCTTTAATAGCAACTTGCTCAGCTTCTGTGTCAAAAAGGCAATGCATAACCACAAATTCCAGCACAATGAAAGTTGGTCTGTTCAAAAGTGGTTATATTACTTTTATCAACATTAGAACAAATGTGAGATGGAGATTTGGTTTACTGATCTTTTTTCCCTTCAGTTTTATTATTTAGTCTAAGTTATAGTCTTCATAACAAAGTTTGGGGCACATCAGAACTATTGTTAGGGGCATTGCTTGTATGTGAAAGGATCAAGACATTGTGCCTACCAAGGTACTTTGCATCCAATCCTAGATTTGATTTTTTGCTTACGTACACTTGTTGTACCACCAGCTAACTTCAGCAGAGCTCCTTCTGATTTACTTCAGTTTAGCCGAAAGAGAATGATAACATGTTGCTGGAAGATGTGAACTTCAGTACTTAATCCCCTGGACAAGCAACTAATGAAACTTCGTATTTTACAAAGGTTCTGAAATGCATGTATATATTAAGGGTTTATTTGTGATGTGCTCGTTCTCAGCTGTCATCAGTGTCAGCTTTCAGTCAGCTAGACTGTAAGTTTCTATGAATGAAACTAATGAAACTCTCCTCGATCTGCTAAAGAAACCTGCACTCCTATTTGCCACTCTTTCTTTAAGTTAACCATATATTTTATGCATATTCATTTCCACTGTTTTTCAAGGAGTAAATTCAGGGTATTGCTATAAAAAATTACTCAGTGGGTAAATTGTTGTAAATTAACCAATATAATGTATTAATTCTGTCGAAGGTATTAATTAGACTTAATATAGTTTGGTTTAAAATAGGAAAATATGAAACATCTCTGTCTTACTGGAGCTGCAATGCAAGTGCAAATTTAAGCCACACATTTAAGTTTATTCTGATACTTACCCTAATACATTTTTATAGATACAAAAACCTCACAGTTCAGAAGTTGTAATGAGCATAATAATGATGGAGATGGTTTCTTCACTATTAACTCTTCCTTTTTTTCTTTTTTTTCTTTGTGTTCCTCTCACTTTGGAAAAGACATAACATGGATAAAATCCAAAACCAAGAACATTTTAACATAGTCTTGCCTGTGTTATTTGGAAAGACTTTGTCTTCAATGCTTCAGATCTCAAATGTACTTCTGCATATGTTTGACATTTAAAATTAAATCTATGGTTTGCATAATTGTTAACTCCTTTTTGAAAGACAAATTTATTGATGATTATTCATTTGTTGTGCCTTTCACAAGATAGGAAACAATCTTGTAAACAACTATTTGGATTTCATGTTCTTCAGCTAGCTACCGCATTTTTGACCTGTCTGACTTGAATAACTCTTTAGAGTTTCCCTCGTGGAAAAAAATTTTTGCCACACCCTCCCTGATGTAAGAATATGTGGTGGGTTGACCTTGGGCACTAGGTGTGCACCAAGCCACTCTATCACTCCCCCTCCTTAAAAGGACAGGGAAGAAAACATGATGAAAAAGTTCTTGCGTCGAGATGAGGACAGGGACATCACTTACCAATTACCATCACAGCCAAAACAGACTCAGCTTGGGGATATTAATTTAATTTATGACCAATTAAAAAGAGTAGGGTACTGAGATATAAGAACAAATCTAACCTTTCTCCCAACACTCCCTTCTTCCCAGTGTCAACTTCACTACGGACTTCTCTTACCTTCTCCCCTTCAAGTAGCACAGGGTCCTGGGGAATGGAGGTTGTGATCAGTTCATAATACTTTGTCTCTACTGCTCCTTCCTCCTCATGTTTTTCCCCTGTTCCAGCATGGGGTACCTCCTATGGGATACAGTCCTTCATGACCTTCTCCAACAGGGTCACAGGTCCTGCCAGAAAATATGCTCCTGCATGGGCTTTCCATGAGGTCACAGTTTCTTTCAGGGCATTTCCACCTGCTCCAGCATGGGGTCCTCCATGGGCTACAGAATAGATATCTGTTCCACTGTGGAACTCCACAGGTTGCAGGGAGACAATGTGCATCACCATGGTCTTCACCATGGGCTGCATAGGAATCTCTTTTCCAGTGCCTTGACCACCTCCTGCTTTCCTTCTTCACTGACCTTGGTGCCTGCATAGTTGTTTCTTACACATATTTTCACTCCTCTCTCCCAGCTGCTGTTGTGAAGCATTTTTTACCCCTTCTTAAATATGTTAGCAAAAGGGCACTACCAACAATGCTGATGGGCTTAGTTTTGGCTAAGTGGTGGGTCCATTTTGGAGCCGGCTGAAACTGGGTTTGTCTGACATGTGGGCAGCTCATGGTGTCTTCTTACAACATCCAGCCCTCTGGTCCCCACAATCAAAACCTTGTTACATAAACTCAATACAGAATATTAATCTGTAGGTAGTGTTGTGCTGAAAAACCACCACATAAGATCATTCTGGATTTAACTCTTTCTCAAGGACATACATCATGGCACTCAAAGACATTCAACACTTGTGTCTTTCTCTTAAATTCTTCTCATCTTTGTAACATATTTACTCAACATTAAAACTGACACACACCTCCCACTAACCACCCTGACTGTTCACAGCACAACAAATTTTACACCAAGGAGGGGAAAAAACCTCCAATAGAGATACACAAGAAGTTATTTTAGTCATTGAGGCAGAATCCAAACCCTTCTAAGAGAAAAACTTCATATAAGTTCAAGTTCGAACTTTAGCATTTCTTTTGGAAGAAAACAAATATGAACAAATCTTTCCTCAGGTAGCAGATTATCAGCTGTAACACCACTCTTTTATGAAGTTATGCTTCAAAGAAAGATTATCATAGCTCCTCCATACCTCAAATTGCTGTGGGATAATTTGACAAGTGATTTCCAAACTGTCAAAACTTTTAACAGGAGTACTGTGGGAGCAAATGCAGTCATAATGCTTTGTAGAAAATTTAAGTATTTTAAGCAAGTGAGTATCTGTAGGCAGGTGTTTTACAAGGTTTCCATGCAGTTGAGTATTGAAAATGCCAAAATTCCAGCAATTAGACATTGAATAATAAGAGGATTTTGATTCCAAAAATATATACATTACTTTGAGTTAATGGATTTTCTTTAAATTTCATAAAAGATTTTGCTTTTATCTGCTTTATTTTGCTATAGGCTCATGTAATCATACCATTTATCTCCAATGACTTTCTAGTTTAGCTATTCTATTTAGATAACAAAAAAACCAACATTTGGAGTATGAAAAGTGTAAAAACCACGGTGGAGGTTCAATTTTGGACTTAGATTGAGATTGCATTATGGAGGACAATCCAAACGTGAAGTGACATGAGGAAATGTAACTGTATTCATAGGGAAAGAGAACGGTTGAATTGTTGGAGGAAAGAGAGAGAAGGAATAAGAGAAGGATTAAATAGAATAGTTTTTGCTTTGGAAAGAGTTTTTCTCTCTTTTTATTCCCCCTGTAAATCATAAATTTTTTTCTTTATACTATGGCTGATTTCTGTGTTTCTATTCCAGTGCCCCAAGAAAATCAAAAGGAAAGAATACTGTTCACATAGAAGGGTAGCTCTTAATTTGGAGACAGTGGAGCCAATTCTATCCAGAACGTTATAAGTCTGTACAACCTTTGTGTATCTCTTTTCCTGCTGTTATCTATGGACCACACATTTACCAGACCTAGGCACACAAGGCAGTATACTGTGCCTGTGCAATGGGGAGTCCTCCCTGGAGATCCTTACAAACTCAAAGGTGGTAGACCCCCCAGACATATTCCATGAATGGTATTGAAATCTCAGTCCTCATTTGGAGAGTATGAGACTTGAATTGAGGCCATTCTTTAACTGTAAATCCATAATTTTTTCTTTGAAAAAAATGGATCTTAAATTGATCTTAATCTCCTTCAAAAATTATCTGAATTATTAAAATTGGGGGGTTATTATTACTGCTATTATTGGTAGCAATGAAGTAATAGTGGTATTTTGCCCTTTATAATCTAGTTAGTGTAATATGCTCTCATTTGTAAAATAAAAGCATATGTACAGTCTCTGTTAGAAAAGACAGTTAAAAACATTAGTCAAAGAAAACATAAAACATACCATTACCATGACTTCTGCAATATTTCCCAGAGAGTATGATGACTGTATGACAGACTTAATGAAAATCTTGCTGGGAATTTACTTAATCATATATATATCAAGAGATATGTGTCAGTCTTGGAAAGAGGGTCCAGTCCTGCTGTACCAAGGATTACATAAATTTGATTGACAGACCATTGAATCACTCACTTTTACCTATTTGTTTGCATGTAATTTCTTTAAATATAATAGTTTTGTCTTCTTTTTCATCTTTGAATAAATAGTAGGTAAACTGCTTGCTTTTTAAATGGATGCTATTACCCCTGCTTAATTGCTGGCAGATAAACTGACTATAACAGTTTACAAGTATCTCCTTCATTGACTTCATACTTTTTTTTCTTTCAGTTATGGGAAGTAAATTACAGAATCACAGAATCAGAGAATCATTCAGTTTGGAAAAGACCTTTAAGATCATCAAGTCCAACCATCAACCCAACACCACCATGCCCAATAAACCATATCCTGCAGTGCCACATCTACATGTTTTTTGAACAGTTCCAGGGATGGTGACTCCACCACCTCCCTGGGCAGCCTGTTCCAATGCCTGAACACTCTCTCAGTAAAGAAATTTTTCCTAATATCCAATTTAAACCTCCCCTGGTGCAACTTGAGGCCATTTCCTCTCGTCCTATCGCTGGTTTCTTGGGAGAAGAGACCAACAACCTCGTCACCACAACTCCCTTTCAGGTACTTGTAGAAAGCAATGAGGTCTCTCCTCAGCCTCCTCTTCTCCAGACTGAACAACCCAGTTCCCTCAGCTGCTCCTCATAAGACTTGTGCTCCAGACCCCTCACCAGTTTCATTACCCTTCTTTGGACATGCTCCATTTTATATACTTTTTTATACACGCTACAAATTGTATACTTAAAAGCAACATATCTTCACCTAATAAAGCTAAGTAACATAATCCTAAAACAAAAAGAAAAGTGCCTTCCAATGTTGCAATTGTTTATAAAATCTAATAATCTTTTCCTTTATGACATGCCTAAATGGTCATTGTAGATTAAAAGCTACAACAGTCAACTTCTTAATTTCAGTCAAATCTTTAAGCCAAACAAGTTTTTTTTCTCAGATAAGTCTTTGGCATGGTCACAGTTTTTTATTTTGAAATTGTATTGAGGAAGGAAACTAGAAAACTGAGGGGAAAAAAGCAAAATTGATTTTATTCTACTTAAAGGTTTCATCAAAATTCAGCTGTAAGTAGAATAATTTCTTTTTAAGTAGTTAGCTATGTTCTTCATGGAGACTTTTTCAAAATTGAATCTTTGGCAGCATCTCAATCACAGCAGCAGAAAATGATGATGTTAGGGACAATCCAATTCTGAAAACACCTGTATCCAAATAAAAAAAGCTTTTCCTGATCATCACACAGGTATTGTCTCCAAATTTTTTCCACCTGTGTGTAACCATACCTTCCTCCCTTAAGTAAAAACTGAAGCTTTAGCAGTTTGGCAGTAATCAGAGCCTTGTTTCTTTTGAAGAGAAGCTCCAACATTGAAGTCATGATGGTTAAAACATGAAATAGTGTTCTGAACTATATTTGCGTGCTAATCTACCTCTTTGTGTACGTGTATATCCAACAGAAACTTAGTGTCAGATGAGGAAAGAAGGAAGCATCATGAAAGGGCATAATTTTCACCTCCATTTACAACTTTTTTTTTTTTTAAATCTCACTTAGCAGATGTTTATTTGAAGAATGGGTGGTAGCCAAAAAAATTAAGGAGATCAGAAATCACAGAATCATACAGAATCACAGAATCACTAGGTTGGAAAGGACCTTCAAGATCATCAAGTCCAACCATCAATCCAGCACCATCATGTCCCCTAAACCATGTCCTGAAGTGCCACATCCACGCGTTTTTTGAACACTTCCAGAGATGGCGACTCCACCACCTCCCTGGGTAGCCTGTTCCAATGCCTGACCACTCTCTCAGTGAAGAAATTTTTCCTAATATCCAATCTAAACCTCCCCTGGCGCAACTTGAGGCCATTTCCTCTCGTCCTATCACTAGTTACTTGGGAGAAGAGACCAACACCCTCGTCGCCACAACCCCCTTTCAGGTAGTTGTAGAGAGCGATAAGGTCTCCTCTCAGCCTCCTCTTCTCCAGGCTAAACAACCCCAGTTCCCTCAGTCGCTCCTCATAAGACTTGTGCTCCAGACCCCTCACCAACTTCGTTGCCCTTCTCTGGACATAGGTAATCAATAATGGTATTTTAATATAATTTTCTATGAAGTAAGAGAAAATTTCTTCCAGGTTTTATTTTGTGGATGGGGAGATTGCACTGAATATTACACTCTCTTGCCTGCAAAAATTCATGTTCAGAAACAGATTGTGCTATCCAGAGAAAGTCTTTTTTAACTGGTTCTTGAAATCAGAAATAAATAGTGTTGGAGGAAAATTAAAACATGAAATTAATAATCTTTGCATCATAGCAAAACAAAACAAAAAGTAGTAAGCAAATTGAGGTGTATTTAACAACTGTCCACTCTTTATCTGCAGACCAGAAAACTCTGAAATTGTAATAGGAGAAAACAAAGCAGAGAAGAGAAGTGAAAGCAACACAGAGCAAAGCAGAGTGACAAAGCAAAAAGCAGAGTAAATAAGGTGAAGTGAGAGGGGAGGGGAGTAGCATTAAAAATGCAAATCTACCACTTGTTTCAGCCACACCTAGCTTTTCACAAATAGGTAATACGAGTTTAAAATAACAAAATTAAATGACAAAATAAAATTATACTGTTACCTTTCAAGGACATTAAGAATGTGAAGAAGCACATACCTGCCTCTTAAGATATGGAGAAATCCCTGAGGGTATGCGGATTTGCAAACTATCTGATAATGCTTTTCTAAGCCTCTGAGATGTTTATGAATATTAAAGTAACTTCTGGACAAAGAAGTATTTTTGAAACGGATACTTAAACACAGTTGAACCACCACACATATCAAAGAGGTAGTGACAATTACCCCAATTCCAGTTGGTATGTTAGGGAAAAGCTAAGTGCACAGTACGCTGTATACAAGATAAGGCTCAGGACATCGTTCGGGGCAACAGTGTTCTAGAAACATGTATGAATAATAAACAGTTTTAGGGATAGTATGTCAATATATTTTATGAGCAATCTTAGTAGGGTTCTGTACTATAGTATAGATACTGTTGTAGAACTTGCAATTGCTGATCCATCTTGGCCATTTTGCTGTGGTAAGTTTATGATAAGAATCAGTATCTATTCCCGGCAAGCTGTGTAATTTCATGGCAGGTGGCTTTGGTACTCCTGGGTCTATTTTCTGAATTCTGTGCAGCTGGGGTGTCATTTTTCTCACTTGGGAGGGCAACAGTTTAATTTGTGATTCTTGTTTATAATTTGTATCCAGGAAAGGAGGAAAACAAAACTTTGCATTGAAGTTTCTTTTCACACAGAATCACTAAGATTGGAAAGAACCTTCAAGATCATCAAGTCCAACTGTTAACCCAATGCCACCATGTCCCCTAAACCATGTCCTGAAGAGCCACATCCACTCGTTTTTTGAATACTTCCAGAGATGGTGACTCCACCACCTCCCTGGGAAAACTGTTCCAATGCTTGACCACCCTCTCAGTGAAGACATTTTTCCTAATATCTAGTCTAAACCTCCCCTGGTGCAACTTGAGGACGTTTCTTCCCATTCTATCACTAGTTAGTTGGGAGAAGAGACCAACACCCACCTCACCACAACCCCCTTCCAGTTAGTTGTAGAGAGCAATAAAGTCTCCCCTCAGACTCTTCTTCTCCAGACTGAACAACCCCAGTTCCATCAGCCGCTCCTCATAAGACTTGCGCTCCAGACCCCTCACCAGCTTCGTTGCCCTTCTTGGGACACACTCGAGCACATCAACATCCTTCTTGTAGTGAGGGGCCCAAAACTGAACACAGTATTATAGGTGCGGCCTCACCAGTGCCGAGTACAGGGGTACAATCACTTCCCTATTGCTGCTGGCCACACTAGTTCTGATACAGGCCAAGACGCTGTTGGCCTTTTTGGCCACCTGGGCACACTGCCAGCTCATATTCAGCCAGCTGTCAACCAGCACCCCCAGGTCTCTTTCCGCTGGGCAGCTCTCCAGCCACTCCTCCCCAAGCCTGCAGCATTGCATGGGGTTGTTGTGACCCAAGTGAAGGACTCGGCACTTGGCCTTATTAAACCTCATACAGTTGACCTCCACCCATCGATCCAGCCTGTCCAGATCCCTCTGCAGAGCCCTCCTACACTTTAGCAGATCATCACTCCTGCCCAACTTGGTGTCATCTGCAAACTTACTGAGGGAGCACTCAATCGCCTCATCCAGATCATCAATAAAGATATTGCACAAGACCAGCCCCAGAACCGAGCCCTGGGGAACACCGCTTGTGACTAGCCGTCAACCGGATTTAACACCATTCATCACAAGTCTCTGGGCTTGGCCATCCAGCCAGTTCTTTACCCAGCGAAGAGTAAACCTGTCTAAGCCACAAGCCTCCAGTTTCTCCAGGAGAATGCTGTGGGAGACGCTGTCAAAGGCTTTACTGAAATCCAGGTAGACAACATCCACAGCCTTTCCCTCATCCACAAAACATACTTTTACAGAAGAAGATAGACAATCATCTACCAAGAATAGCATAAACATAACTGGGTGTGCTATCTGGAGGTCTCTTCGAGTCCTGTTTTCTATGATTCTGGGAAGATCTCCACGATAAATAGATCAACAGTTGCTTTAGAATATACCTGAGGAGTAAGCACAGGTTCTGCTACAATTTTGTTCTCAAAAAAACAAAAGAAAGAAAGAAAAAAAAAAAGAGGTCAGAATATGAGGCAGGACATAGGAAAAAGGGGGAAAGGCAATAAGAAGTCTAATTTAACAGTGGAAATGTTTTTATCAACATGGAGGAAGAAGAAAAGACATGTTCCTAAAACAGATCACATAATCTCTAGGCCAGATCTGTTACCAGATATTACTTCTGTATCTTTATTTCTCTGTTGGATGTTGTACATACTAATATGCCTAGTACTTTGATTCTTGGTATCCTTAGTTGTAAGAAAATTAAAATAACAAGTTTATTGGTTTACTGGTTCAACTAATGCCACTTTAACAACCCACATTAAGTTTATGCCAAGTCTGTAAACTGTTGGTTGCAACAATTATGTTTGAATAGAGAATACAAGACAATGGCAGTCTTTGATCAGAACTAGAGGAAATCATCTTTCCCTAGGGCTATTGATAATAACAGGAAGTGTTAGCTTTCCCAAACATCACGCTGAGGAAAAAGACAGAGCTTAGGCAAAATAGATTCTGAAGGATTCTAGTCCAGATTGTTCTCTTGGATTTCAGTGACAGTAAATAAATCAGTAAAAAAAGTCATTAAAATGACATAATTTTGAACAAAATATTTTCCCTGGGGAATTTCTTGTCATCTTTAGCATAGTTTTTCCAAAAAGGAAAGTGAGATTAAATTCTCAGTAGATTTTTATTTTTCCCTTGCCCCACTGACAATGTTTTAAGCATTTTTAAAAATTTATTCCTTCTAAACTGCTAATTATATAGCTTCAGAACCAATTATATCACTTTCTTTTGGCAACCACATCTGTCATTCATAGCTGATAAAATTTCATGTGCATTGTTAAGTTTTAGTATACTTCTTAGCAGCTTTAACTTCAGAAATATTTTAATATGTGGGAAGTTTCATGAGAATGTTTTAGATACCAGAACAACTGAGCTGATTCCAATATTAGATCTGAAAAGACATTTTCAGCAGCAGTAGTAAAAATGTACAATTTATTGTACGTATTATAGTATATATGCAATGTTGTTATCTATGTTGCATGTTTTACTATGAAAAACAGTTAAACAATGGATTTGTGCTATAAAGCTATAGTATGATAGAATTATACCACTGCAGAGCCTTCAAAATATACTCTTTTTTTCTAATGTTTGTTTAGCATTTAAGTGTTAACTACAAGTAACCATTACTTACTAATGGCTTTTGCAACGTTTCACTTGAATATACCCATGATTATGTTCAGAAAAATCCAATGACCAGAGCAGATGTTTTTGAGTTTCTTAACAGTCAATCAAATGTGATGAACTGACTGAACTAGGCAGACTATTTTTTCCTATCATGTATTTTACCCCATTTTACACCAATTCCTCATTTTAAATTTTGAATATGTTCAGGAATGTAAATTACAAGATGTCCTGAAAGGATAGCAATAAAAACTCTTTTTATTAGAAAGACTCAGTAGAAGTTTGTTTTAATATTTTGCAAAATGGAAGGCTGGATGATTATTATTATGTTTCCGGAGCTAGCCGAACAGTTTATGGCAAAAAATATTTTATAAATACATGAATAAAGCCATCAACTTTTTGGCTGAAAAATTGTTCACCCACTGCTTTAAATGAATAATTTTGAAACCATTTCTAGTTTTCTTTGTACACTTGTGTTGCATAAATTCCCCCCAAAATTTGCGAGCTTCCATTTCTGTAACCTGACCAGGTCATTAAAATGTTTCAAATTACAAGCACACAGAATGATAAATGCTCATTAATATTTTGTAATTAATTATAAACATAGATTGGCAGTTAGGTCTAAAAATTGTATAAGAATTAAATGTTCAAACTCATAAACATTTTCAAGATCACGCTAAATAAATACACTGAACCCATTATGTGAATCCATTAAAGACACAAACTGAAAGGCAGATGAAAGAGGCAATGTCATCATCTTCCACTGTTGAATTTGTTTAAATCACATGAAACAGTGAAACATTCAGTACACATTTGCATGAGGTAGGAAAAGTATGTCAGGGAGAGGGAGAGAGGTAAAATGCGAATAAACATCTTCCTAATCTAGTAAGAAGGGAAAATCTGGATTCCTGTGTTTTATCCAGTAAATTTAGCCCATACAGATTTCCTTTTGGGAATACAAATATTTGTGATATTTCCTACTGTTTGGAGTCACATATAAACTCTGGATCAGTGGCACAATGACAACTCCTCATAACCCTCCTCACGATTTACGTTGCAGCTGTCCATAACACTGTTCATATATCATATATCTAACAGTCATGAGATAAAATGTTATCTAATGACAGGCATGAGACATGAATGCCAAGTCTTGCCACCCCGTAGGTGAGCTCCGTAACTCCTGGGCTGCTCCTAACCATAAAAATTAATACTTTTCTTACCTATTGTCTCTAGGTTGGATGAGCTTTTATTTATTTTATACAAAGTAGAATAAGTTCAACAGAAAAGAGTAAGAAATCTTATCTGACCTACTCATAACCAGGCAATTACAGGAATTGCTGGAACAGGTACATTTGGCTCCACTCAGACACAATCTGCCTCACACAGCATGTCTATTAGATAACAGTTCCAAAAAAATATTGAGTAAACAGAATAGCTCCATTCATAATTTCTTGTTTTGACCAGACTTCCAAGACTCCATTAATCTCACAAAAACCAAGGTTTGATTATATTTGAGATGTCCCAATCACCCTGCCTCAATCTGCTTCAGAAGGGTATCCCACCTATGAGCTTTTGCCATATGAGGTTCTTTGCCAAATGTCAATATATAACAAAAGACAGACTTCAAAATAATTAGAACAAGTAATTATGATCACTGCACCTATAAAGAACAAAAGACTATGATAAAAGAAACCAAACACTTATCTCTCATTTCAGTTACAGTTGCTTCTGTATTGCTCTCCTTATATGGTTTCTAGTAGCCATCTCATTGTAAGCGAGAATCTTCCTTGATGTGGACTTTCTTCTGCAGGTAAATTAAAACCAAAAATATTATTGTCCCCCAATGTCTCATAGTCTGGTAAAGTACCTTTATGGAGAACACACTAAAATTTGTGAAATTTGTCAGAGATTACTATAAGCATTTAGAACCATAGAATCACAGAATCATTAAGGTTGGAAAAGACCTTTATCATCAAATCCAACCATCAACCCAACACCACCATGCCCATGAAACCATGTCCCAAAGTGCCACAATGTTGTGGTTTAACCCCGGCCAGCAACTAAGCACCACACAGCCGCTCATTCACTCGCCCACAGTGGGATGGGGGAGAGAATTGGAAGAGTAAAAGTGATGAAACTCATGGGCTGGGATAAAGACATTTTAATAGGTAAAGAAAAAGCCACACATGCAAGCAGAGCAGAACAAGGAATTTATTCACTATTTCCCATGGGCAGGCAGGTGTTCAGCCATCTCCAGGGAAGCAGGGCTCCATCACTCATAATGTTTTTTTGAGAAGACAGACACCATCACTCCAAACGTCCCTCCACCCCTTCCTGCTTCTTCATCCCAGCTTTATATACCCAGCATGACATTATATGGTATGGAATATCCCTTTGGCCAGCCTGGGTCAGCTGTCTTGGCTGTGTCCCCTCCCAGCTTCCCGTGCACCTCCAGCCTTCTTGCTGGCAGACCAGCATGAAAAGCTAGACAGTCCTTGACTGCTCAGCAACAACTGAAAACATCAGTATGTTATCAACATTTTCTCATCCCAGATCCAAAACACAGCCTCACACTAGCTTCTATGAAGACATTAACTCTATCCTGGCTGAAACCAGGACAAACGTCTACACATTTTTTGAACACCTGTGGTGATGGTGACTCCACCACCTCCCTGGGCAGCCTGTTCCAATGCCTGACCACTCTCGGTGAAGAAATTTTTCCTAATATCCAATCTAAACCTCCCCTGGCGCAACTTGAGGACACTTCTTCTCATCCTGTCACTAGTTACTTGGGAGAAGAGAACAACACCCACCTCACCACAACCCCCTTTCAGGTACTTGTAGAGAGCAATGAGGTCTACCTTAACCTCAGCCTCCTCTTCTCCAGACTAAACAACCCCAGTTCCCTCAGCCACTCCTCGTAAGACTTGTTCTCCAGATCCCCACCAACTGCATTGCCCTTCTCTGGACACACTCCAGCACCTGAATGTCCTTCTTGTAGTGAGGGGCCCAACACTGAACACAGTATTCGAGGTGTGGCCTCACCAGTGCCGAGTACAGGGGCACAATCACTTCCCTACTCCTGCTGGCCACACTATTTCTGATACAGGCCAGGACGCTGTTGGCCTTCTCAGCCACCTGGGAACACTGCTGGCCCACGTTCAGCCGGCTGCCAACCAGCACCCCCAGGCCCTTTTCTATCAAGCATCTTTCCAGCCACTCTTTCCCAAGCCTGTAGCGCTGCATGGGGTTGTTGTGACCGAAGTGCAGGACCCAGCACTTGGCCTTGTTAAACCTCATACAATTGACCTTGGCCCATCAATCCAGCCTGTCCAAATTTAGGAATCAAGGGAAGAGTTTCTGATCAAAATGAGTGCTCTGCTAAATCTTACAAAACTCAAGGAAACATTTAACTCAGGTATTTTAAACTGATATGCAAGAACCCATCTTAAGGCATGCAATTAGTGTTAAGAACCTTCAATTCTTAAGTGAGTATCACTCTAATCTCTGTTTACCCAATCCTGCTCTCAAGGAATATGAAATCTGAACATGTAGGAAAATCTTTTAATAAATCATAAAAACATTTCATTATCCATTAAGTCATTGTATAAAAATAAATAATAAAACTGCTTCTGTATTATTAGTTAGTGCTTGAGAAAATGTAATTTCACACTGATAATAAAGGTCTGAAGTAGATGGTCGATTCTTTTGAAGTCATTTTGGGGATTCTTTTTCAGCTGCCCAGTTGTCAAGTGTTTACCTTCCAAAGTTGAGATGCTATCAGAGAACAGTTGTTTACTTAATGTAGCTCAATTTTATATTATTCTCCTGTAATAGCTAGCAAAGAGAGGCCCACGTCTTTTAGGTCTTAGCCATTTTCAATACCAGCTGCACTAATCTTTTCATTTTCTCAGCATAAGTTTCTATAACATCCTTAGCTTATGAAATAAGCTTTTTGTCCTTACCTTACAGATACACACGGAGGACAGGGAGGTGATTTGAGACAGCCAGCATGGCTTCACCAAGGGCAAGTCCTGCCTGACCAGCTAGTGGCCTTCTATCATGGAGTGACTACATCAATGGACAAGGGAAGAGTTACTGATGTCATCTATCTGGACTTCTGCAAGGCCTTTGACACAGTCCCCCACAACATCTTTCTCTCTAAACTGGAGAGCTATAGATTTGATGGGTGGACTGTTGGTGGATGAGGAATTGGTTGGATGATCGCATCCAGAAGGCAGTGGTCAATGGCTCAATGTCCAGATTGAGATATGGGGGATGAAGGGATTGAGAGTAGCCCTGCCAAGAAGGACTTGGGAGTCCTGGCAGATGAAAAGCTGGACATGAGTCAGCAATGTGCACTGGCAGCCCAGAAGGCCAACCATATCCTGGGCTGCATCAAAGGAAGCATGGCCAGCAGGTTGAGGGAGGTGATTTTGCCCCTTTACGCTGCTCTGCTGAGGCCCCACCTAGAGTATTGCGTCCAGCTCTGGAGCCCTCAACACAGCAAAGACATGGACCTGTTGGAGTGGGTCCAGAGGAGGGCCACCAAAATGATCAGAGGGATGGAACACCTCTCCTATGAGGAAAGGCTGGGAGAGCTGGGGTTGTACAGCCTGGAGCAGAGAAGGCTCTGGATAGACCTTATTGTAGCCTTCCAGTACTTCAACGGGGCTTCAGTATTTCAGTACTTCAGTATTTCAACTTTCCCCCCAAGAAAGATGGGGACAGACTTTTTTATCAGGGCCTATTGCAATAGGACAAGTGGTAATGGTTTTAAAGTAAGAAAAGGTAGATTTAGACTAGACAAAGGGAAGAAATTTTTCCTAATGAGGGTGATGAAACACTGGAACATGTTGCCTAGAGAGAGGTGGTAGATGCCCCATCCCTGCAAAGATTCAAGGTCAGGTTGGATGGGGCTCTGAGCAACCTGATCTAGTTGAAGATGCCCCTGCTCATTGCAGGGGGGGTGGACTAGATGACCTGAGATGGTCCCTTCCAGCTCAAACTATTCTATGATTCTATGCTATGCTAGTTTGGAAGACAACCTATCTTTTCCTAGTGTCAGGAAACTCATAGAAGTATTTTTGAAAAAGGACTTCTAGTTTTTCACTCCTCTCTGACTTTCTGAGGTGTCCTGTTAGTTTCTATTATGTTTGATATTGAATTTTTATTTTAAGTGATTTTAAACACCCTGAAAGTCTTTGGTACATTTTGGGCTGGAACAAAATGTTATATTGTTACTTTAATAGGTAATGTCTCAGTGGGCTTTAAAAAAATACATCTATCTAACTGTGTCTGAGAAGTTACTTAAAACCTACAGGGCGTATAACCACTGCTATTTGCAATGTCAATGGCAGCAGTCTATAATTAATCTATTTGTTTGTATTAATTGCAAAACTTCACATAAGTGTATAATTACTTGCTGAAAGGAATGGTTTTCCACATAAAAGATAATTAAGTTCCACATACAAGACAACTATTTAACTACTTTTCCTTTTCGCATACCACTTTGGCCTTTACTTCAGCTAAATGGATTACAGTTGATTTCAAATGTGTTCAAACCATCAAAAGTTAACTGAAACTTTTGTGCTCCCAGTTGTCAATAGATAGTTTGGTTTGGTTCAGTTTGGGTTATGTATGTGTGTGTGTTAGCTGCTGAAGTGCCTTTTTCCAGAAGTGAGAATTTTACTGTAGAAAGCATTTAGATGAGGTACCCAACCACTTCATTTACACCTCAATTGCACTTTTATCACCATCCCCTTCATGCCTGGCATATTTGCTGTTTTAACTTACTCAGTGTCTGGTGTATATTTTATGCAACCCAATGAATTTCATGGTCTTTTTGAGGCATGGAAGTGGAAGACATTCAATTTTTTAATGTAGTGACTACATACAGCTTTCTGACACCTACAGTAGAGATTTTGAATTGCCGCTCTGCAGACATTCATTCTTCTTGCCAATTTAATATCATTTTTCCCCTAGAATCTCACTTCAGTATGTTTCAAAAAACTTCTTCCTTTGGATGACCAAAATTCATTTTATCAACTTGGACTGCATCACATCACTTCTAAATAGGCAATTTATACACTGAAGACAGCAAACAATCATTACTGGTGATGTCAGCTGGAATATGAGATCCAGATAGCATATTATTTCTGTTTTCTTGAGATAAATAAATACTAAGGCCAAAGTTTTCACTACTTCCTGAAAAACTGTCCAAGACTGGGAGAGGAGTCTCCTTGTGGACAAAAATTTCCTGTAAATAACTAGAAATAAAATTATAATGAGGCTGTTCTACAGAAGCCTAGAGCTAGAATCTGATGAAAACTAGGATTTACCAATCATCTGAAAATATAGGTAGGTACATCCCTTTACCTAAGTAAGAAAAGGAAGTTCTAGATATTATAAATCAAAATTAAAACAAGACCCTAAATAAAGTTTTTTGTGAGAATATGATCCCTTTTAAGCTCCATTATAAAAGCATTGAACTAATTTTAATCAAGATATTAAATACATTAATTATTTTATGGTTAATTGATTATCCTAATTAATATTCAGATATTGAGGATGAATTTAAAGAATCTCTACAAATACGATTTTTGTCAGTGTTGTGGTTTAGACCCAGGTGGGAACTAAGCACCATGTCAGATTTTCCTTTGATATTAATTTGATGGTTATTAAGTTCAGGTATGTTTGTTTGGTTTTTTCTTTGAAAAAAGACCTGAGCACATTTGTTTTATCATTCACTTGATGAAATTTTGTTACAAAATCTCAGTGTCAGTCCTTCAACTTTTTCGTCTTGAGTAGAGAGTATTCTTTTACTTTCTAAGAATCAGGACACCTTTAAGCGATTAATATTTTGTATAATGTTGGTTTTGTACAAAATTTCATTTATATAAAGTGATAACTCCTCAAAGAAACTGACAAACTTAGAAGATTGTTAAGTTTTTTGAATGTGATGTGCCTTAGACTCATGATCTTTTCTGTGTCATCGATTTACAGATTACAAGTAAAGAGAAGTAAAGCAACTGTCACAACAGCATGATGCAGGAACTAGGATATACATGCTATTTTGTTTGACCATTAAGAGTGAAAGGCCTATACAGTCAACAAAGAAATGGCCATAATACATAAAAAAGTAATATACTTCAAAACTTGCCTCTTGATAAAATCTTGGTTTCAACTCTGCATTAATATATATTAAAGCTGTACTAAAGGGTCTCTTTCAGTTCTGTAACTAAATAATATGTATCATAAGTGTTAAATAGGTACTGTCAAATTTGAATTCTGGAGATCACATATTTATTTAATTTTCGTATTTATTTACTCTGAACTGGATCCTCAAGGGAGACTACATTAGAAAAAAACATATCCTGAATGTTTTTCTGATCCTTCGTCTGAAGACTTTGTGCTTAATTGTTTAAATTAACCTGAATTCCACATAAAGTCTATGTTATCTAGAATTCCTGCCTTTCCAGTTATCTCTTATTACTTTCCTTGTGGGCTATATGCACTTCTGTTGTGAGATAGTCATACTCTGGGACAATACTAACTTCTTTTTCTATAACTATTTGGCAGTGTGCTCTTTAGCCGCCTTATTCAGGAATCAAATCAGAAAGCATATTATTGCTTGCAAACCTGTTAAGCTCTGGCAATATAAAATCAGTTGTCATACTTCTACCACAAAAGTATGGTTTTAGTCACCCTTTTCCATCTGTATATAAGAGAATCTTCCTCTTCTTCCTTCCAAAAGAAAGTGTAAATGAATTTTCAGTAAGAGTTTCGGTATGTTTTGCCGTAACTTCACCTTCAGCTATGCTGGTTTTGGCTGGGATAGTGTTAATTTTTTCACAGAAGCTAGTATGGAGCTAGGTTTTGGACTTGAGATGAAAACCATGTTGATAATACAGGCATGTTTTAGTTACTGCTGAGCAGTGCTTACACAGAGTCAAGACCTTTTCTGCTTCTCAAGCTGACTTGCCAGCAAGTAAGCTGGGGGTGCACAAGAAGTTGGGAGCGGGACACAGCTGGGATAGCTGACTCAAACTAACCAAAGGGATATTCCGTACCATTTGATGTCATGTTCAGCATATAAAGCAGGAGGAAGAAGAAGGAAGAAGGGGACCTTTGGAGTTAGGGTGTTTGTCTTCCCAAGTAACCATCAGGCACGACGGAGCCCTGCTTTCTTGGAGATGGCTGCCTTCTGATGGGAAGTGGCAAATGAATTCTCTGGTTTGCTTTGCTTTGCTTGCATGCACAGCTTTTTCTTTCCCTATTAAATTGTCTTTATCTTAATCCATGACTTTCCTCACTTTTACCCTTCTGATTCTCTCCCCCTTCCCACCGTACGGGAGTGAGCGAGCGGCTGGGTGGTCCTTAGTTGCTGGCTACAATTAAACAATGACATCAGCCTAATCCACATCTTCCAAGGGGCTACTCTAGTTTCTGGCTGATAGTTCAAGTCCACAAGAACTACTACTCATTAGGGATACTGAGAATATAGTCCATTCCAGACATTTTCATTTTCTGTAGAGAATGAGAGTACAAAAGCCATTGTAATTAATCTATAGTTGCTTGACAGATCCCTCACTCTGGGAGAATTCTCACCACAGGATTTATGAAAGATTTCAGTTTTTCATACACTGCCTGAACAGTCAGAAATATTGTAAACATATGAGAGAATCTAGCCATAAGCATTGTTTGTAACCCTTTGCCCTTTTCAATTTAGTATGGTCAGCAAACAGACTGGAAATAGTTGATATCACTATACTGAAAAACCAGGTTAGCCTAAAGCTTGGTAATTGCTTATATAGAAGTAATACATAAATTAAACTATTCTTCATTTAATTACGTAATTTAAACTGTTCTTCCTTTAATGAAAGATGCATAATCATGGATCTCTTCTCTTTAAGAAGTAGGGTTAAAATATTAAGTATATTCACTTTGTCACATTTGTATAATAAATTTCATGGTTGATTTCTGATTATTTTTTCCTTTATATTAAAAAATACCACCCACAACAGTATATTTTAATCTTTACTAACAAAATATAATTGCATGTATATCAGTGATGTAGTTATTAAAAAAATAAATAAAAATTCTTAACAATAACTGCGTATCTGGAAAGGGAAGGGAAGGGAAGGAAAAATACAGTTGGAAGAGTCCTACAATGATCATCTAGTCCAACTGCTCGACCACTTCAAGGATGACTAAAAGCATGTTATTAAGGCCATGTCCGAATGCCTCTTAAACACTGGCACGATTGGGGCATCAAACACCTCTCTAGGAAGCTTGTTCCAGTGCTTGACCACCCTCTGAGTAAAGAAATGCTTCTCAAAGTCTAGACTAAGCCTTCTCTGGTGCAGCTTTCAACCATTCCCATGCGTTCTACCACTGGAAACCAGGGAGAAGAGCTCAGCACCTCCCTCTCTACTTCTCCTCCTCAGGAATCTGTAGAGAGCAAGGAGGTTGCCCCACAGCCTCCTTTTCTCCAAACTAGACAAACAATGTCATCACTATAATTTACTGCCTAAGAAGACAATCGTTCATAGAATCATAGAACCTTTGGGTTGAAAAGGACCTTTAAACGTCATCTAGTCCAACCGCCCTGGCATAAGCAGGAACATCTTCAGCTAGATTGGGTTGCTCAGAGCCCTGTCCAAACTGATCATGAACACTTCAAGGGATGGGGTGTCTACTACTTCTGAGCAACTTGTTCCAGTGTTTCAGCATCATCATTGTGAAAAATTTCTTCCTTAGATCTAGTTGAAATCCACCCCTTTTTTAGTTTAAAACCATTACCCTTTGTCCTATTGCAACAGGCCCTGCTACAAAGTCTGTCCACATCTTTCTTATAAGCTCCCTTGAAGTACTAGAAGGCTGCAAGTTCTCCCCAGAGTCTTCTCCAGGCTGAATAACCCCAACTCTCCCAGTCTGTCTGCATAGAAGAAGTATTCCATCCCTCTGATCAATTTGGTGGTCCTCCTCTGGACCCACTCCAACAGGTCCATGTCTTTCCTGTGCTGAAAGCTCCAGAACTGGACACAGTAGTCCAGGTGGGGCCTCACCAGAGCAGAGTAGAGGGGCAGAATCACCTCCCTCACTCTGCTGGCCACACTTCATTGGATTCAGCCCAGGATACTGTTGGCCTTCTGGGCTGCGAGCACACATTGCTGGCTCATGTCCAGCTTTTCATCCACCGGTACTCCTAAGTCCTTCTTGGCAGGGCTGCTCTCAATATCTTCATCCCCCAGCCTGTATTGATACCAGGTGTTGCTCCAACCCAGGTGCAGGACCTTGCACTTGACCTTGTTGAACCTCATGAGGCTCACACAGGCTCATGCCTCGAGCTTGTGTTCTGCAGTTACTTGACAATACATGTTAAAAAAAAATCAAAAAGTTTTGTTAGGATTAATCCCTCCTGACTTTAGCCATCTAAAAGTTTTGTTTCCAGGCTACTGCAGTTGTTTAGTCTAGGTCTATAGTCAAAGGAGAAGAAAGGCATGTTAAGGAAGAGAGCTGTCTACCAGGATAAGCAACTTTCTGAAAGTGTCTGTCTCTCTCCACTGACTACAGAGGAAGTCTAAACAATGCAAGAGAAACCTGAGGTGTGATTCCGTTGCCCATACACAGGCGAGTAGGAGCAAATTCTGTATTTCCTACAGTGCCTAATACATCTACATCCAACGCTAACACACAGATTTCTGAAGTATCATCTGGAAGCTCTGAAAAGTAACCAAAGTATCTGAAACAGTACTAGATGACTTATATACAAGTAATTTAATTATACCTTTCCACTTTTACTTGTAATGTCTCCAAAATAACAAATCTCCTGAAAGGGACTTTTGCATTCAAATAGAATTGAGGAAAGAAGCTGAAATTGCTTAAGAAGCCAAAGCTACTGTTTGAGTAACTATCCTTAGTTTGCTTGGACCTTTCACCTCCTCTTCCCTCCTTTCCTCTTCACTCTTTTTTTCCTGCTTCACCTCTTGGTGTGCCATAAAAAGAATTAGTTTGAATTCACATGCATAGTCCAAGCAAACTGCTCAGAGGATCTGCTGCTTAGGTCTGGTTTAATTCAGACAATGTCCGCAACACAGTAATGCCTCTACTTTGATTTACTAAGTCCTGTAGGCTCTCTTGCTTGGCAGAACAAGCCCAGTTTCATGAGATCGATATCTACCCCATGCCTCCTGCACTTAGGCATTGTTGTGATCATGGAAGTGTGTCAGAGAGACCAGATTTTTCAAATACAGTGTGCAGATAAAGGAGAAGTTTTTTTCATCTGTTAAAAAGCATGCTAAGTAAGGCATAATTAATATTACTTATTAAGCAGTTATGTGGTGCTTGGCTGACTAGTGGGGTTAAACAACGAAAAACACTTTTAACAGCATAACCAGAAGCAATATATATTTTGTTACACAACTGAGCATAAATATTTAACTAATCTGTAACCACAAAGGGACAAATTTGGGATAGTTGCACAAATGGTGTACATGTCAACTTGCAAGTAGTAATATCTACAAGGTAACATACAACGGAAAAGTATAGGTAGGAAGGGTGTCTATGGAAACCAGATTTATCCTGCAGGTTAACTAGGAAAGATGCCTGGTGAAACCAGAACCAGTTCTGGTCCTAAAAATAAAATGAACTGTATCACAGCAGATTGAATAATACTCTTTCTTCTTGTAAGTGAGGAGAGGAACATAAAACACAAAGGGCGAGCAAGAAAAAATGCGTAAGAAAGAAGCTGCCCATGTCAAAAAGCTCTGAATTCACCTCAAACCTGTGTTACTAAGACCATGAAGAGTCATTAATACCACATTTATAGTATTAGCTCCATGATATTCTATGTTCCAAGCTAATGTAGGATAAGCTTAATCTGTAATAATGGCTGATAATGGTCCAGACTGACATGTATTGTTAATGAATTGGCAATCCATTAAAGTCTCATCTTGAAGAATGATTTATTAGTCTTTCAAAGACACCAATTCAAACAGAGAAGCCTCTAAACCCCTGACTTCCATGCATGTACATTCAGTGTAATAGGTGTGAAGACAGCTAAGCCATTCAGACATGAAACAAATACATATATACCTCTTCTTCATGAAAATGACAGCTGACAGTAAAGGAATGCCTTGCCTTTTTTTACAATAGCCCAGTTATGTGACAAAAGTTTTCATTATACATAGAATTTTTATTAAATATAATGTTGAAATAAACATGCAGCAACTAGAGGTTGTTTCTATCACTAAGCATCATCATTGCCAATGACAATTCACTATTCAAGTGGGTATTGTTCTGTATTGGATTTGTGTGGCAAGGTTTTGATATCAGGGTGGGTGGTTGCAGGGGTGGCTTCTGTGAGAAGCTGCTAGAAACTTCCCCTGTGTCCGACAGACCCAATGCCAGCCGGCTCCAGGACGGACCTGTTGCTGGCCAAGGCTGAGCCAATCAGCGACAGTAGTAGTGCCTCTGGGATAACATAATTAAGAAGGAGAGAAAGAAGAGGCACACAGCAACAGCAGCCAGAGAAAGGAGTCAGAATATGTGAGAGGAACAACTCTGCAGAAACCAAGGTCAGTGAAGGAGAGGCAAGACATGCTTCAGGCACCAAAGTGGATATTCCCCTACAGCCCATGGTGAAGACCATGGTGAGTCAGGCTGCCCCACTGCAGTCCATGGAGCTTCACAGTGGAGCAGACCTCCACCTGCAGCCCATGGATGGCCCCACGCCAGAGCAGGTGGATGCCCAAAGCAGGCTGTGACCCTGTGAGAAACTCGTGCTGGAGCAAGCTCCTGGCAGGACCTGTGGACCCGTGGAGAGAGGAGCCCACATTGGAGCAGGTTTGCTGGCAGAACTTGTCACCCCATGGGGGACCCAAGCTGGAGCAGTCTGTTCCTGAAGGACTGCACCCAGTGGAAGGGACCCAGGCTGGAGCAGTTCATGATGAACTGGAGCCCATGGGAATGACTCATATTGGAGAAGTTCATGGAGGACTGCCTCCCATAAGAGGGACCCCATGCTGGAGCAGGGGAAGAGTGTGAGGAGTCTTCTCCCTGAGGAGGAAGGAGCGGCAAAGACAACTTCTGATGAACTGACCGCAACCCCCATTCCCCATGCCCCTGTGCCACTCAGTGTGGGAGGAGGTAGAGGAAATTAGGAGTGAAGTTAAGCCCAGGAGGAAGGGAGGGGTGTGGGGAAGGTGTTTTAAGATTTGGGTTTAGTTCTTATTATATCTCCTCTGATTTGATTCATAATAAATGAAATTAATTTTTTCCCTAAGTTGATTCTGTTTTGCCCATGATGGTAATTGCTGAATGATCTCTCCCTGTCCTTATCTCAACCCACAAGCTTCTCATTAGACTTTGTCTCACCTGTCCAACTGAGAAGGTAAGTGACAGAGTGGCTTTGGTGGGCACCTGGCATCTGGCCAATGTCAACCCACCATATGTCTGTAAGAAAAAGTTTGACATTCACAGAATTCCTATTATCATTCTTCAAACAGAATTCCTTGCTGTTTCAAAGGAATTTCTGCCCTTCAAACACTTTTAACTACTACATGTTAACTCTTTAATATATTCAAAGAATACATGTGACTAGAACTAATAGTCTATACAAGACCAAGGTCTCACAATAGTAGAAGCAAAACTAAATAATTTTTGTCCTTATGACTGTTTAATAGGCACAAAAGTACTCCTTTGTATAATGTATCCAAGAATGTAGAAGAAACTAACAAACAAAACAAAGTCAATAAAAATAGACATCACTGCTGTAGGCATTGAAAACGTTGGTTTAGACAGCTACACAAGCTGGGAAGAAAAACAGAAAAGAAGAAGGAAATAATCATCATAAAAGAAGAAAAAGGACCTCTCCATACATAGTATTCAATTTTTCAATTAGACTGTAGGGAATTATAGATCTAACATGCCTGTTAGGACAGCTATCCACCAGGTGTTTTCCCGGATTTGGGTGACTGGGTGATGGTACCCTGCTTGGATGAGTTGCTCAGATTTTTTCATCTTTAAGTGACACTAGATTATCTCTTAAACCAGTTAGCGTAACTCATGGATGGAGATGGGGGACAGGACACCAAAAAGGAAATGAAAAGCAAGACATCAAGGACTCAACTAAGAAAGCAGTGAGTTCACAAACCATTGTGTAGAGCAATTACAGATGGTATGGGACATACTATCTCTATCAGCTATGGGATATCCAATACCTGTTATGTTTGGATGTCAAGAAATTAAAAAAACCTAAACCCCCAAAACATCCCATATTGTCTGGGACAAGGCAAACTTCATTTTTTGCATTAATGAGCCAGGTGTTCACAGGAGGAATTTCACAGTACATCTCTTTAATACTGTTGGAGAAACATGATTTTTGTCAGGGCTCCAAGTGCACTAATAGGCCTTAACTACCCTGACCAGTCTCACCAAGCACCCCCAACATCTACCCATGAGCCCAGGAGCTCCATTTAATTGCTGATTTGCATGAGCTGTTTCAGAGGGTCTCCAACGCTGTTTCCTGGATGGACCTTGGATCTATGTTCCAACAGGGTCCAAAGACCCAGTTTTGTCTCTGCCACCGTCTCCTGCTACTCCTGACTGGTCTCCTTGGATGAACCCAGTCTTGATTGATCAATTTGACTTTTGTAGGAACGTCAGTGGGTCATTGTCACTGTTGTGATCAGATCCTTTGTGACTGAGCCCTGGTCAGTGATGGCACTGCTTGCACTGTGTCTCAGCTCTTATCTTGTCCTCACCTGTGAAACAGTCCTGTTCTTGCTTAGCCCTGACAATCAGTAAAATCAGGAGCACTATAGCCAGATGATAAAGTCAGAAAGCAACTTCTTGGACATACAATTGTTACCAATTCCATTATTTTTTCAAAATCATTAATAATCATTGTGCCTGCACTGTCACTTCTGTATGTCTGAAAAAGTTTCATTTTGCAGCAAAATATAGCAAGCATTAGGGGAATAAAGTCAAACACCAAAATATAGGGCTATCTGCATAGATCCCATCAACTTTTCTGCCAGACCCAGGTAAAAACTGGACAGAAAGAGTCTGCTGTCAAGCAAGTAGAGTTAGTGAGTCTGAATAGGGACCTGGGGGTGTTGGTTGACAGCCGGCTGAATATGAGCCGCCAGTGTGCCCAGGTGGCCAAGAAGGCCAACAGCACCCTGGCCTGTATCAGGACTAGTGTGGCCAGCAGGAGTAGGGAAGTGATTGTGCCCCTGTACTCGGCACTGGTGAGGCCGCACCTTGAATCCTGTATTCAGTTTTGGGCCTCTCACTACAAGAAGGACATTCAGGTGCTGGAGTGTGTCCAGAGAAGGGTAATGCAGTCAGTGGGGATCTGGAGAACAAGTCTTACGAGGAGCGGCTGAGGGAACTGGGGTTGTTTAGTCTGGAGAAAAGGAGGCTGAGAGGAGACCTTATCACTCTCTACAACTACCTGAAAGGGTGTTATGGCAACGTGGGTGTTGGTCTCTTCTCCCAAGTAACTAGCAATAGGATGAGAGGAAACGGCCTCAAGCTGTGCCAGGGGAGGTTTAGATTGGATATTAGGAAAAATTTCTTCATTGAGAGAGTGGCCAGGCATTGGAACAGGCTGCCCAGGGAGGTGGTGGAGTCGTCATCTCTGGAAGTGTTCAAAAAACGAGTGGATGTAGTGCTTCAGGACATGGTTTAGGGGACATGGTGGTGCTGGATTAATGGTTGGACTTGATGATCTTGAAGGTCTTTTCCAACCTTAGTGATTCTGTGATTCTGTGATTCTGTGAATAAAGAAGCGTAAGGAATGGAGTCATTTAGTCAAAGTGGATGTAGATGTTATGTCTATTTGCTTCTGCACAGGTACGAAAACTGGTCAATTTCTAATTTGCATGGTTTTGCATACTAATGAAAACACAAAGGAGGAATATGAAATTATATTCTAGGTCTTAACTGTTCTCATTTTTTTAATTCTTTCAGGCAATGAATTTCAACCATTTAGAAATAGGTTGCCAGAATTCCAGTTAAATTGGGAAACCCCTGATTTCTTGTGAGATACTAAAACCTTGATTTTTTTGTGCATGCACTCTGTGATTCAGTACTGTGCTACCTGATCTGATGAGCCCAGATGGGTTGCCATGAGGGCCAGATATTGTCTGGGTGGATTTAAAGAAATATACCCACAGAAATCTTTAGGCTTTATAAAAAGGAGTCCTGCAGGTGTCACAACAATTTCTGTTTGTCAGTTGACAGAGTCTTAGAAATAACATTCAGAGACTTCATCCTCCCACATTTGAGAAAGGAAAAGCAACATTGGCATTCTTTTCATTCTTTTTCCATGGACTGCTAGACAGCCAGAAAGTTTATTGAGGAACTTCCCAAAAGCCTCAGTTCCTGGAACTGAGTTCTCCAGAAAGAATGCAGCTTTGTGTTCATCACAGGGAAAGGAAAAAATAAATCTGCATTGTTCAAGGTGCAAGGTGGTCTTTCATTCTTCTCAGCATCTTAGATTAACTGATGTCTCAAGGAAGAAAAGAGATTAGAGAGAGCAGCCGATTGGATGAGGATTACCCTGTATAGAAATATTTCTCATGGACTTGTGAATCAGACATGATGTATACAAAAATTTTATCTGCATTCATGTCAGATGTTGAAGTGGCAGGGGTATTTGCTTGAACAGAGGAAAGCAAGATCTATTTATGTTACAAAACATAAATTCTATTTTATCCCTCCTTGTTTTCTGCAAGGAAAGAGTCCTGCTTTTCATTCAGAGAGAAGTAATCCACCAACCTCTGTGATCTATCAACAAAAAAGTAGGCCTCCAGCCATACTGTGTCATGACTTTGCTAAAAATATCTACCTGAAGTTGCCTGAGACATGAATTTTATTTCACTTCTCTGTATGTGTTACTCAGCACAGCATTTTGCAAACAAACCTACTTTTTCCTTTCCTTGCCCTGATGAGCAATTAGCAATGCAGTGGGCTGTAATGGAAAGAATAATGGAAGAGGAATGGCCTTGTAACCCTATGTTATATGAAGCATGAATAAAGACTAAGCATTTTTCACAGGTATTTTTCACATCATTCGATTCAAATGGAAATGTTCTAGTTTTTCACTTCCAGTTATCTGAGTTGTCTTAGGGGAGAGGCATTCCTCAGTTGCCTTGAGGGACAAAGCTGGTAAAGGATTCTGTCAGCAAATTCAGCTTCTGTTTTACAAAACTACATGAATTTCTCACATCCTCCTTTCTTTGTCATCCTTTACCCTCTTGCTTCTCTATCTTTGTTCTGCTCCACATACACATACATTTTCCCTTTCTGTCAAGAAAATTGAAAGTCTATCTTTTGGGAGTCAAGCTCTATATTAGAAAAGCTTACTTACAGTATGTCTCTCATACAAGCATTCAATTAAGAATTAATAATGGAGCTTCTGTCTTAAATATTAAATGGTTTTAAAAATACATAATCAGTTTAATAAAGATGCAGAGATAAATTCAAGTCTTTGTCTAGCTAATCTGAAGCTGAAAAAGCTGTAAATTGTGCTGTAGTAAATATGTTAGTTTTAAGAAAATATTCATTATTTTCTCAGTTAATGTTGTATCCAGACTAATCCAAGGTTAAGCCACAAAGATCTTACTTAGCTAAAGAATCTCATCAGCACAAGCAAAACTTAAAATTTATTTGATATATCCAAAGTATCTCTAAAATATGCATCTGTTAATGTATTTGGATCATCTGTCTGAAAAATGCAGTTGAAGGTCTTCAGCAGGATCAGGTGTGGTTGTCATGGCATCTGAGTTGACACTAGGCATCTGATATTTTATACCTCTAGGAAGATGTAAAAATACCTGGCAATTTTCAGGTTATGTGGTTCACTTTGTAAGTGTGCTGTCTAGGCTGACAGTTGTATTATCTACAGAAATTTGAATAACTTTTAAAATCTTGTACTCACTTTAAGGGCATATATAAAATTCCCTTTACTTTAAAAAACACATCCACCTCCTTATCTTAAACTGGTTTTAGATATAAAATTTTAGTTCTCTTGTGTGTAAGTATTTTTATATTATCTTTAAATGACATGATCTATGGCAACAGTAATCTCAACATAGGGATTATTACAGCTTTCTGTGTAGGCACTCAAAATTAGTTAGGATTTAACATAGATAGCATATTTTTTGAGATTATAATTCAAAGTGCATTTTTAACAGACTGTACAAATGAGCACCAGAAAGAAATCTCCAGGAAAACATTTGTTCTGTTCTTCGAGCTAAGTTTAAAATAGTGGCTAGATAGTAAAGTATCTACTGATCAGTTAGAAAAAATATAACTATCTGTTGACTAAATGAGTATCATCAATACTGTGATATGGTGGAAGCAAGTGCTTCTGGGGAGAAAAAGTAATATTTTCTAATAAAAAATTGTGTATATGTTAACAAAAAAGAAAACAATATCAAAAGGATACACTAATAAACATCAGTTTACATTTGTAATATGTATATATACATATGCACATAGAATTATTAAATCAAATTATTTGGTAGCTTATTCTTCAGGGAAAGATTATTAAGTAAGAAAACAGGACATGTTATCTGTTGCCCTGGTTTATACTGAGTTAATGTGAGTGCTTGATTTCCAGTAGAACGGAATGACAAATGCTCAATTTTAGTAGTGATCACTCTCTGGAAAAGGTATAAATGTCTAATCATACTACCGAATAAGGTTCCAAGATCACATCACTTTCCAGGGAATATGACAAGTGATACAGTCATTAATTCAGAACAACGCAACTAAATGCATTTAGAAGAATGACGAACAAGGAAAGCCTTGTCACAGCAATTAGTATCACAAAGCCATGTTGTTATTCAAGCTGCAAATCAAACACATGGCTTTTCTTCCTGCTTGAACCTACATATAAACTGTATAAAAATATGACACAAATTTCTTCAGAGAGTTATAGTATAAAAGGCAGAAAAAGTCTTATATTGACATCGTAAGGCATTCAGCATGAAAAAATGGGTAGAAAGAGGTCCCAATAGCCCTAGCAGTCATTATGAAACATTTCCATTACCTGATACATGTGATCTATTCTGAGTAGTTATTGTAGGAATAGAATTATTTAAAGGAAAGCAAAACCACCATTATTCAAATATGTATTTAGATTAATCTTAAAATTTGGGTTATACTAGAAGCAAATTAAGGGTTGAAAACAGAAGCTGACATAGGATGTTAAAAGCTAAAAACATCTTAAATCCCTACAGAAGCCATTTGGGAATGAATGTTTTTTCCTGCTTAATGTGTGTATGTTAGTCAGCATCAACTACTTTTTAAGTTAAAGCTATAACAGTATACAGGAGACTTTCACATGTTTTTTTCAATAATCTGGATTTCTTTTGAAAGTTTTACATTTATTTGTGCTTTTTGCCTCCATGTGTCACCCAAATAATTTAATATTTTGTTGTTGGTAGATTGTAGGAATTAATACCTATTGGCAAATGTGTCCCTTAAACTTAACTGATGACATTTAAAATGATGTCAAGGAATAAATCATTTCACTTTTCCATCTCACTAGAGACTATGCTTTATGTACACATTTTGTAATATAAATCTTTTATCACGTTGACATCAATAGAGAAAATGCAGCCCCTACTGAATGGTTAAATAGAAATTTTGAGTATATAATGAAACTCTTTTATGTCTTCAAAGTTGCAGATCTCTTTACCCTGCATTTGTAAGTGTCATCTTAACATTCTATAAACCTACAGAAATTTAGATATATTCCATTTGTTAATTTTTTTCAAGTGGCTCTGTTTAAAAGACAGAGGAGTTTTTGAGTAGGGTTCAGCGACACCATGAATATAAACATCATTTTAAAAATAAGCATATATAAATAATTTTATTATGTAGTTTTTGGCATATAGTATTTTTCAATCCTCTCTACCTTGAGCTAATTTGACAACTGTTATCCTATCTATCTAGGTTTCTACTGAGTAAGCAAAATCTTCTGCCATATGCCCATGAAAAACCTGGAAGATGCCTTTGTCTTCATTTAAATTTCAAATTACTGTCAGTGCCACTAATTGTAGATGCGTATGCAGAATTGCAGGCTGCATGGGAACATGCATGCTTTCAGTATTGTTCTCTACCATAATTACTCTGAAGCGAACAATTAAATCTAACAATTTGGAAAACCATTCTACAAGAACAGGTGGGTGAGCTGTCTGATCAAAGTAAGAAATCACTGAATACAGAAAAAAAGTGTCTATTCAAGTTCATAAAGTGATCCACAGGTTTTTGAGAGGTAATTTTCAGTCTCATTTTATTTGCTGTCCCTCAATATTCTTAAAACAAAGTTTACAGAAAGCAGAAGTCTTACCAAAGGTGTTAATTTGGACCAGACATGTAATTTTGAAAGACCTTAATAGTTCTGAAGACAGGTGAAAAAAGAGGACAAAAAGAAATACAAAATGGCTATTGAGCAAAAGAATAAGGTATGTTTAATACAGTAGAAACCTGACAAGAAAGAGGATGCAGTATTTTAAAGTTTGAGAATTGCCAGTTTATTTTTTTGCAAGAGTATAACAAGAAAATGATGTTCACTGACAACAGTCCTGACAAATTTCTTTCTGTACCACCTTGCAGCATCAGAGATTCTTGCAGTGTCACATCTTAAGACACTGCAAAACTGGTGTTGTTGTTTTAATTAAATCACTAATCTAACAGAGGAGCATATTAATTTACATCTGTCCCATGATTCAGGCTCCAGTATGGGCTAAGCACATCAAGTTGATTATCATGTAACAAGACAGTTCTGGCAGTGTGAAGAAGAGGGAATAACTGTGTCAGTATGCAGCTGTGGAGTGAGTTTTCCTGCAAGGTCACTCTAAGTTCAGGCCCATTAACAGTAAAACACTGCCTCCTTCTTGGCCTTCCTGTGGGTGACAATCTTGGCAACTGCATTCTGAAGACAGGCTGCAGTGTCTGCCAACACATAAAACATGGAAAGCCCATGTCATGAGACACACATTTTATATGTTAGACCATCAGGTTCATAGGTTTACAATCAGTCAACGCATACAGAGCTACCTGAAACACAAAGAACTGAAAACAAATTGAAAAAGGGTGGTAACTGACAGCAGTAGTGCTTGGAGAAAACAAATCTGAAAAGAAAGCTGGCTGAAAATATTTTTTCCAGATAATGTTTTCCCTGGAAAAAGCAATTCATTAAAATAGAAAAGCTTCATAAAAGTGTATTGCTTTTTTTTTCTTTTTTAATGGCAGAAGTGTCAAAACATATTGTTGCCACATTTTGTTTCACTTCAATGTTACATACATTTGCTTCAATGAGATAAAGAGACATTATTTCAAGTCTGTTTAGTTTAAATGTATATTTCAGATTATATTTGACATACAATATTGTGGATACATAAGATATCTGTATTAACTCTAGTGTTTCAGAGTTATTGAAGCAATTTTTTTTGTAACATAAAAATGACTATTGAAATGAGATGGTTCAACATTGTCAAAACTGTAGAGTTGAAGATCATCAAATACATATTTTGGAATTTCCACTTTGAAATTTTAGTTTGTCATTCTAGTTGTGAGAAAAAGAACAACCCACAAATACCAAAACATGAGAATTTACAGTGATTTTTTTTTTCAAAAAAGCTGTAGAAGACAAATAGGGAACAAAACAAGAGAAGAAATTTCACTTTTGCATGTTTGCCTTATTGTTAGAAGGCAATACAATGCCTTCTGTATTGGGGCATGTTAAACTGCGTTTGTCATACAGGAGGAAACTTCTGGAATAAAAATAAAGGTCACTGGGATTTATGACAGACAAGCAGAACATTGCTGTTGGGGCACTTGATTCAGATATATGGGGACTTTCTTAATAAATTTTTGAGAATCCATCTGTATAAAGGTTTTTTTAAGTTAAATCTATCTTGTGCAACCTCTCTTATATCTCACTTTCCAGTCACTTTGCTGTCAAACTTAACAATGTTTATTTCAGGATCCTCCAGAACAGAATTGCTGAAAAGATAGTAGTCAAAAAGCCATATAGTTCAAAGTGATGTTTTTATCCTCAGAATGTGATGAGGACTTGTACCCCTCAAGAACTTATTGGCTTAGCTTTTGAATAGAAGGTTACCAATTACAAACAAACACTATTCTGTTTACACTTGGGAACCAATTAAGTGTAAGTTTTTTTGAGAAAAAGGTAGAACCAGCTTTTCAGCAAAAAGGTAGGTAGCTTTTCAGCACTAGGTAGGCCACATACAATGCCATTTGACCCAGGGTATATAGTCTGCTATACTGAAGACTGTTTATTCAAACATAAGCTGTTTATCTCCACCTTCATCGTGACATGCGAGCACCTCTTTCTAAATTTAAAGTTTTGGAAAGTGAGGTCATAACTATTAGAGTAGAAATTAATAAAACATAACTTCATAGTTACCTTATCATTAATTAAATATTAGCAGAGAATAACTAACATGGTGTTTATCATTCAGTCAGTAAGATAACTGAAAAATAAGAAATTAAATTCTTGTTGGATAACAAAAAGAATCCTTGTTATCTTAGTAGCAGGAAATGGATCTGCAGAACTTCCTATCCAAAGCATATATCTAGGCATAATGGTCAGACATACATTGTTTGTCCTCTTTCTGGAGTACTTAGGTTGATGAAGACCCAAAATTTAGACTTTCCTGAGAAGCATTTTAGGCACTGCAGTTTCATGAAAAAAATATGGTCATTCATGTTTTGAGCTTAACTGAATGCTGCCAGTATATAAATTTAGGCCAAGAGGGTCCTGATACTCAGAAGATACAAGTATCTTGGTAGTAAACCTTCCAGACACATGCATTGGCAAAGTTTAAGGTATGTGTAAGAGTTTTGCAGAAAGAGTAGAAACAGAGCTTCCCATAACTGGGGCAATATTCAGTAACTGAATTGCTGAGCCAGAGTTATGTTTGATCTTATTGGTAGTCATTATTGGGGAATATTGGGGAAGAGGACTTAAGTAGATATGTCCAAGTCTGTATCTCATGATGGGATGTAATGCATTGATTTTTAATCTAACAGGGACTCAGGGACTGTCATTTCTACATGATACAGTGCCATATCACACAGTAATTCTAACTTTGGTATGGAAGCAGTGTGGATGGATCTGCAGCATCCATCCAATGTTGGAAAGCAATTCTTGCTTGCTAGAATATTAATGCATCTATGCTATTTGCTGAAGCAGTCTTTGCCAGGGACAGCTTGGGTTACTTTTCACAGCACTTCTCTGTAGACCCATTCTACATCATTTACATGTCCTGGAAATGGTACCTTTAGCCTTGTAGCTTTGTATAGGAGTGAATAATTAATGTGTGAGCTGTTTATGTTTGAATGTTTCAGTGGGAACATTTCTGTGTTACAAAATAAGGTTCACTAATTCAATTATAGAGCTCTGCAAACAGTAGGACTAGCTTTTCTGTTCACAGTTAGAATGCCAAGATGCCTGCGGATAGGTAGGTATGTCTGTCAGTGATCACAACACCCACTGTGCAGAAATGTGCTTCAGAATAAACATTTTAGATTTTGAAAGTCAACAGAACTTAACAGCAAGACACAGACTATATGCTCTAGGCAACTATATTTGGCATTGCAACAACTAAAAATCAAGTGCCTAGCTCTTTCTGGGCAATAGAGACCTGGCCTACCTATTTAGTCAATGGTAACATATTAGGTTCCTCTAAGAAGCAATTTCAAAGAGCTGAGCTGCCTGGACTTTCAATTGGCTGCGTACAGAGCCTGAACTCTTTGACAGGAGAGCACAAGCAGGAAGATTGAAGGGATATGCTGAGTCCCACAGCAGAGTCCTGGAGCTAAAGAACATGAACCAGCCTGCACAGACTCTGCTTCGGCTTGCTGCATCCTTGACTAAGATCATAGAATCATAGAAACTTTGGGTTGGAAGGGATCTTTAAACGTCATCTAGTCCAACACCCATGCAATAAGCAGGGACATCTTCAACTAGATCAGGTTGCTCAGAGCCCTGTCCAACATGACCTTGAACACTTGCAGGGATGAGGCATCTACCACCTGTCTGGACAACCTGTGCCAGTGTTTCACCACCCTCATTGTGAAAAATTTCTTCCTTATGTCTAGTCTAAATCTACCCTTTTTTACTTTAAAACCATTACACCTTTTCCTATTGCAACAGGCCCTGATAAAAAAGCCTGTCCCCATCTTTCTTATTAAGCCCCTTAAAGTACTGGAAGGCTGCAATAAGGTCTCCCTGGAGCATTCTTTTCTCCAGGCTGAACAACCCCAGCTCTCTCAGCCTTTCCTCACAGGAGAGGTGTTCCATCCCTCTGATCATTTTGGTGGCCCTCCTCTGGACCTGCTCCAACAGGTCCATGTCTTTCCTGTGCTGAGGGCTCCAGAGCTGGCTCCAGGTGGTGTCTCACCAGAGTGGAGTAGAGGGGCAGAATCACCTCCCTTGATATGTTGGCCACAAAGATCAGGGAACAAATTCACTTCAATAAGGTGTACGAAGTGCTTTGGACAGAGGTCCTCCTCTGTGCAAAAGCCTAGTTGATGGAAGAAAAACACAGAAGAAAAGAGAGTCAAGTTCCTCAGCATCAAACCTCGTCTCCCATTTGCAAGCATTTGGGCACTACTGTTCAAGCAACAGGTATGGCACAGAAGGTAGACAATGGGGTGCATATTTCTCCTCCATGTTATTCCTCCTCCTCCCACATCTTGAAGCTGATATTGTGTAATGAGGAGTGAAAGTGCTATGGGGCTAGGAAAACAGTAAAGGTGAGGAAAAAGTTAAAGACTGGCATTCTGGAGTCTGAAGGCTCCATTCTGCTGAGCAAAAGCAGAACTTAGTTCAGCTCGCAACACTGTTTATGAATTTTGCATCAGAGTCATTGGGCAAAAAGCAGAAATAACCTGGAGTAGCAGACACTGGTTTTGAATGGAGGTAGACATGGATGCTCTGCTTTATACATAAATCAGTGCCATCTGTGTTTGTTAGACATGCTCAAAGAACCCTTGACAGTTGGGTCCCTCTGGGATTCAGGGTGTGTTTGAACATCTCCCTTGCATAGATCTCAAGCACACAAAAGCTTTGTTGTCCATGGTGTAAGTGCTTGCAGGGTGAGGCAGTGAAAGGAACATGCTTTAGGAAATGTTTATGAAAAAACTTGGTTTTTTCCATTACACCTAAGTTCAACTCAGTTGTCTAACTGGCAATCTGAAGGCTGTTAAATCTTAAAATTGATTTGTTAAAGTGCTACTCCATGCTTTTCCATAAAATGAAGTCTAAACAGGTTATGGAGAAAAATAAAATCACTTTGTGAACATTTCTTGCATATCTCTGCATGCTGGGCACACACTATGCGTTAGTTACCAGGAGGAAGGTTGTGCTTCATTCATATTTTCTCTGTAAGAATCACAGAATCATTAAGGTTGGAAAAGACCTTTAAGATCATCAAGTCCAACCATCAACTCAACACCACCATGCACACCAAACCATGTCCTGCAGTGCCACATCTACATGTTTTTTGAACACCTCCAGTGATGGTGACTCCACCACCTCCCAGGTCAGCCTGTTCCAATGCGTGAACACTCTCTCAGTAAAGAAATTTCTCCTAATACTTAATCTAAACGTCCCCTGGCACAACTTCAGGCCATTCCATCTTGTTCTATCACTAGTTTCTTTGGAGAAGAGACCAACACCCTTGTCGCCACAACCCCCTTTCAGGTACTTGTAGAGAACAATGACGTCTCCCCTCAGCCTCCTCTTCTCCAGACTAAACAACCCCAGTTGCCTCAGCCACTCCTCATAAGACTTGTGCTCCAGACCCCTCACCAGCTTCGTTGCACTTCTCTGGACACGCTTGAGCACCTCAACATCCTTCTTGTAGTGAGAGGCCCAAAACTGAACACAGTATTTGAGGTACAGCCACAGATGTGCCGAGTACAGGGGTACAATCACTTCCCTATTGCTGCTGGCCACACTATTCCTGATACAGGCCAGGACGCTGTTGGCCTTCTTGGCCACCTGGGCACACTACTGGCTCATGTTCAGCCGGCTGTCAACTAGCACCCCCAGATCCTTTTCTGCTGGGCAGCTCTCCAGCCACTCCTCGCCAAGCTTGTAGCATTGCGTGGGGTTGTTGTGACCAAACTGCAGGACCCAGCACTTGGCCTTGTTAAACTTCATACAGTTGACCTCCGCCCATTGATCCTACCTGTCCAGATCCCTCTACAGACCCCTCCTACACTTTAGCAGATCATCACTCCTGCCCAACTTGGTGTCATCTGCAAACTTACTGAGGGAGCACTCAATCCCCTCATCCAGGTCTTCAATAAAGATATTGCACAAGACCGGCCCCAGAACCGAGCCCTGGGGAACACCGCTTGTGACCGGCCACCACGTGGATTTAGATCCATTCACCGCAACTCTCTGGGCTTGGCTGTCCACCCAGTTCTTTACCCAGCAAAAAGTGCGCCTGTCTAAGTCACAAGCCTCCAGTTTCTCCAGGAGAATGCGGTGGGAGACAGTGTCAAACACTTTACTAAATTCCAGGTAGACAACCTCCACAGCCTTTCCCTCATCCACTAGGTGGGTCACCTGGTCATAGAAGGAGATCAGGTTGGTTAAGCAGGACCTGCCTTTCATGAACCCGTGCTGGCTGGGCCTGATCTCTTGGTTGTCCTGCACATACCATGTGAACGCCCTCAAGGTGAACTGCTCCATGATCTTCCCCAGTACTGAGGTCAGGCTGACAGGCCTGTAGTTCCCGGGATCCTCCTTCTGGACTTTCTTGTAGATGGGCATCACACTGGCAAGCCTCCAGTTGTCTGGGATGTCCCCTGTTAACCAGGACTGCTGATAAATGATGGAGAGTGTCTTGGCAAGCTCCTCTGCCAGCTCCCTCAGTACTCTTGGGTGGATCCCATCAGGCCCCATAGACTTGTGGGTATCCATGTGTCATAGCAGGTCATTAACTGCTTCCTCCTGGATTATGGGGGGTTTATTCTGCTCTCCATCCCTGTCTTCCACTTCAAGGACATGAATACCCCAAGGATAACTGTTCTGGCTATTAAAGACTGAGGCAAAGAAGGCATTAAGTACCTCAGCCTTTTCCTCATCCTTGGTGACAATGTTTCCCCGCACATCCAATAAGGGATGGAGATTATCCTTGGCTCTCTTTTTGTTGTTTATATATTTGTAAAAACATTTTTTGTTGTCCCTTATGACTGTGGCCAGACTGAGTTCTAGCTGGGCTTTTGCCTTTCTAATTTTGTCTCTGCATGACCTAACGAGATCCTTGTAGTCTTCTTGAGTTGCCTCAAGAAGTTACAGAGCAGAGAGCAAAGTTACAGTGTTGCTTTGTGCTCAGGAGCTCAGGGATTAATGTCTGGCTGGCTGGAGTGCTGATGCAGCCTCTGGACCCTTTGTGGAAGACTGCAGCTACATTAGGGCTGGACAGATATTTGCTGAATGGGGGTGACAGTCTGTACAAGGGTGGCAGTCCAATGAGGGCTGGTATCCTGCTCCATCGGCTGCAAAACCTGTCTGAGAACAATGTGAGATAAAGTAAAAGCTGGTGTTTTGTGTTGCAGCAAGACCAGTCACATTTTGTTATGTGGCAACTTTTCCATCCTTCATTGAGACAAAGTATCATCTTCCTTCCTTCATGTTTGTATTGATTCCTTCAGTCTATGAGGGAAAATGTTGGATGCATCATTGCATTACAGTTTGCAGATCGTCCTTGGCAGTTAGAGTGCTCTTTGGTTCTTTTTGCTGCAAGAAACCTGACCAGACCCACTATTAACACATCAATAAGTAGGCAACTAAGCTTTTATCCTCACAGCCAATAAACTTTTCCATGCTGCAGCCTTTACTGTGTAGCAGAACTCTTAATACTGCCTCATAAGTAGGGGAAAAAAATGTAGTCTGACATCTGTCACCATGAGTGTCAGCAGCCATTGGCTCCCTAAACTCTTGACATCAAATAGAATGTGTTGGAGTATATATATGGCACACTGTCCCCTTGTAAAGGGTTTCCTGAGCTATGTTACACAACCGAATACTTTACAGAGACTTTATAGAGATGGCTCCACTCCAGATTAAGACTACATTTTATAATATATACTCATCCAGGCACCAATAAGCCTATGCAGTTATGAATGAGGAGATTTTGCTCAGACCTAGCACCCACCTACACAGCAGAGGTTAAACCTGTATTTAAAAGCCACTTATCTACTAAGAGGGACATCTTCCTTCATTAGTGATAATGGAAGTGCATTGGAATCCCTGTCTTCAGGTTTAGTAGTATTTCTGGATATTTACTGGTATTTCTGTGATCACATATTACGTATGTGAAAAGGCAGAGTTCCAGTCTTATTTGTAGTCTGTCTAGTTTTTATTGTTCTAATACAGCTAGTAGAGGCAAGTTTTTATTTTCTACGTGAAGAGGGTCAGTTTAAGCACTTTTATGTAAGTACCACCACCACAATACATATAGTTTAGTCTGGAAGAGCTTAGAGCATGGATGTAACAGATCACAGAGATCCAGCTAGTACCAAACCAAGATGATAAATCTAGCAAGCATCATGGCACCAACTTGGGTGTTGAAGCAATAGGTGTCTGTTTGCACAACATTGCATCAAACTAAAATCCCAGCTTTCTAAAAGTCCATTGCCAGGGAAGCAAAACTAGTTCACAAGGATATTGAACCTTATTATAATTGACTTGCCATCTCCATAACTCATCACAAATACCCAAATGTGGTCCGTAGAGAAAGAGCAATGAGAAAGAAATTCTCCCAAGTGAAAGACTGGCCTTGTTCTATACTTACAGACTAGCGGAAATGTCCTTTTTCGTCACTGTAGGTAAATCCAAATATGGTCTGTACATAAATTAAGGGAGAAATTAAGTACACAAGGTCTTATTCCATTACCTTCCACCTTCTGAAGCAATGTGCACATCTTCAAATGTGTTCTATCACGAAGATAGTCTGTTATATCCTCATTTCTCTCTTCTACTAGTCCGTAGAGGGAGGAAACATTATAAGTAGCAAAGGAAAGACCAGAATCAGCCCCAAACTGTTTAATATGGGTTTGCTTCTTTTGTTTTCACGTAATTTAAAAACCAAATAATCTATATGACTCAGAGCAATAAGCAACTATTCAAAACATTTCAGCATTTCAAAGTTGAGATGAAAAGTATATCTTTTTTAAATGTGTCTGAACTTAACTCTCCTTCCATTTTTGGTATGCAGTAGGTCATTCACATGTTAATCAGCTGTCTGCTTCCCAAAATTTCAATTCTGCTACCAAAACAATTTTTTTTGATGAAGACTGTCTGCCAATTTTGCATTCAGTATAGCCAAGGGTTAGCTTGGTGACATTGTATTAGACACTATTAGCCTAAAAATAGAGTTGTTTAATGACACAACATCAGTTGTAAATCTATTGGTTCATCTGTGAGCCAACTGGTTATAGCAGGACACAATGCAAATTTAGTCTTTATTTTGATTGACAAGGTTCCTGAAATGTGTCATTAACCTGTTCATGGATACTCCAGTCTTTTCCAAGGAGATGCATGTTATTTAAAGGGATATGTCCAGTTAGGACAGATACTCAGAACCAAGAGCTTTTTTTTCCCTTTTTATTCACTTTTACTGAAAACTGAAACTGAATAAATAGTGAATGGACAATTGGCTTGCAAAAAAAAAACAAGTACCTTGTCATCTTCATTTAAAAAACCCAAAACAAAACAAAACCAACCACAAAAAAAACCCAAAAACCCTAAGCATTTTTGATGATCAAATGTTTGATTATTTCTTTTCTTGTTTTCATTCACATCCATTTATTTGAATATTATACAAGAAATAAATAATTTGAAAACAAAAAGGTTTTTTTACAAAAAAGTTATAACAAAAGTTATTTTAACAATGTTTTAATATGACGGGTTTTACAAAGGAATTCTTACAAAGGAATCTTTATACAGGTTTCCAAGTTTTTATTTTCTATCAGGGAAATAAAATTAAAGTCATTCTGTAACATCTCCTTACCATTGACAAAGTATGGGATCGAACTACATGTATTTAGCTTAGGGAAAGAAAGAGCTTATTCAGTTGCATTGTTCAGCATGACTTGAAAAACTTTTGCAGTTCAATGGAAAGCATTCCTTCAATAAGAAGGTTTGGCCCCTCAACACCGCAAATATTTGCAATGTCTCTGATAATTCTAACAGCATTTCCATCAGTCTTCTCAACAGCAATAATTGGAGAGTAATCTCTGTGAGGAAGTCCCCAAATACCACTTCAGTGAAGAAACGTATACAAACACAACACGACTGCTAAACCAGCAGACCAGCAGCTAAGAGAAATTCGTCTTGCCTGGATTTCCCTTAAAGCTGAATTTCACTGCCGAGTTTCACAGAAGCTTACAACACATGAAGGAAAAGACCAGTGCCATCTGTCTGGCATATGTTAAGCAGAAAAGGTTTTTCTTGCGATATAGAGAAAAATTTTTTCCAGAAGTTTTGTCTTTAACATTAGATCTTCCAAAATTTCTGGAGTATAAAAAAAAATGATGTTTTAAAACCTCTCTGTGACAGGTGTTTTTTAAGAATTTCATTTAACACAGAGAAGAAAATAGTAGAATGTAAGGGGGGAAAAAATACCCAAAACAAGGACGTTGAAACAAAACAAACAAGGTAAATTTTTCCCATTACTATTCCTTAAGACAATTCCCTTTGCCAATATATTTATTCAGTAATAAAATATAGGTTAAACTGATTATAACAACTAGTTAACAGAATTTATTTAGGAAAGTAGGATTTTAATTAGAGACCAAATACAATTGTATCTTCTATGCAGAGGTGTTTTGGTTTTGTTTTGATTTGTTTTTTTCTGTGTCAGTTTTTTATTCCTCATAGTGATACCTGACGATGGATGTTCAGAAACAAAAATTAAAAGTAGTTTTTTCTCTTCTTTGCTAACAATAAGCAGCTTTAGCGTTTTTCAATTTTTCTATTTAAAATATCCAGAAAAGATGATGATATGGACTATGGAAAAATTAGGGAGAACAAGTAAGTTAGTATTGAACACACTAAGTAGGATCCACTTGGCTAACTCTCACCAAAAATTTCACAGAATTCCTTGAAAAAAGTTAATACAAGTTAGAGACCCTAGTTTCTGAGCACATGCTGAAATGGTTATATTGAAGAAAGTACCAGAGAGAGACAAGCCAGTTCCCCTTTTGCAAGTCTTCAGAAATGCCTGACTTTTTCAAGACACTTTGAGAAATCTTCTACGAAGTTACGTTGCATTTTCACCCCTCTGATTAAGGTACTTGAATTTCATTATGGCTGCTGAAATAAACTAATTAGTGCTTCAAAATAGATTTTACATATAGACTCAGTTCATACAGTTACAGGTTATCTCTACTTGCCACATCATATAAATATTAATATCATTTGTGTACTTTGATATACAGCTGACTATATATCTGCTATATATCTGATCTCTTTGAGTAAGTGTATTTGACCACAAATATTATTTATCCAGTTATTTGTGTTTCAAGTCCCATATGCCATGATTGAGTTGTAGCATGTTACTTACAAAAGTATTGAGTCTTGAGTTGACTATTTCAAGTAATGTAGTTTCTTCCACTGTAGAGAATTAAGGGTTTTGTTTTAAACAATTTTAAAACAAATTGACTGGAACAGTTTTAGCTTGCCCTCACTTTCGTGTTGGGAGAGTTTGCAGATCCTTTGTTTGTGTTATAAAAGAAAAAATCAACTTGTAGATTATCCATTATTCCTGTTTTACAGTGAGCTTAAAAAGTATAAACCTATTTATAAAATATAAATCTCTATTAGCGCAACTGAGGAATTGAACAGTCCGGCTCATAACCAGAAACGTATTTAGGCATATTTAATTTCAGTCTCTATAGTGGCTTTCCTGTCTGGAGCTCCAACTGTTCAGCACCTTGCTTGATTCAATTTTGAAAGAATTCACTAGCCAAATGCTTTCTGTTGCACAAAGACATAGCATGACATTTTAGCTCATGTGTTGTTCTAATGTTTTAAAAGTGGATATTGAATCCTTTATGCTGTCATTCCAAAGCAGCCTTTTTTTGACAGAGATTCACATTTATAAGGTCAAATTTAAAATGTAGGGTTTAGATCTCATTTTATACTGGAACAAAGGCTCTTGTGGACCAATGCAGAATTTTTTATGTGAGTGAGGGATATGAAAAAGTAGCTAGAGATGTCATGAACAAGCAGATGGAGAAAAAAATCAACAATCAAGCCAGAACAAAAAGTGCTAAGAGAAAAAAGACTGCTTTCGAAATAATGGCAATTCCCTGTTCATCTCCTGCCTCCCCCTATCCCCAACCTAAAAGATAGGTAATTTTCTGGGTGCCCAAATAGTGACTGCTTTTTTAGGTGATAATAGACAGAAATAGCAGGGACATCACCTGAGTCTGTGGACTGACAAAGAAGCAGCTTAGACAAGTCATTTGGTAAGTTGGTAAGTGCCTTGAGTTAACGTAAGTTCACGGTGATGTAATTTGCAAGTGCAACTATTCTGTAAAGATAAAGGACTCTGTAAAGTGTGAGTTAAAACATAACGTAGACAGTATATTAAAAAAAAAAAAGGGACATGGCTGGATTTATAGGATATAAACATCTGGGCAAGTAATTGTAAGTACTCTTTTAGTTAATGAAAGAATTAGGTAACTTGCCTAATAGCATGCAATTCTTGTCACCTTAAGATAAATATCTAAAATAGATCAGTGGACTTGCAAGTTAGAAGTCTCTATTCATTTACAAAAAGGAGAGTCCAGGATAATTAATTTTGATGTACAAAACTAGAGCTCAATTCTGTTGTATAAGTATGCTTATCTAGTCCCATTAAAATGCAGAAGGCTGTCCAAGACATCTGCACAGTGTTAACATATGGCATAGGACCTGGAAGAAACCCAATGTAAGAGAAAAATTCAGTCCTTAAATTTAAGTGTCGCAATGGAAACCTCCACCTGAGAGATATTTTTCTAAACTCTCATTTTAATCAATGGGGTCAGCTGACTAAAAGTTGTACCAAATAGATCTTAAGTGGCACAAATTTATCAGCTATTAGTACAACTTACCTTTAGGGTGAACTGAATGTATGTGTCTGGAACAGAAATGACCCTTGGCTGGGACTCTTTGCCTGCACTAGACTAGGGGTCAGGCTGACCCCTTTTTGAATTGACTTCAGCCCACACTCGTGTTTTGTCACTTCTCTTCCTTTTCCTTCTGATTTTGCAAATCTAAATCAGCTACACCCATGTAAGTCAGACACAACTTCCTTCAAGAAGTGGGTGTGTACTGCCCCAACACAGGAAAATATAATAAACTTTCTGAACTCAAGTTCTACAGATGATCTGAAATACTGATTTTCAGAACATTTAATGGCCATCTTCCATCTTTCAGAAAGGTAAACAGTTTTGCTTTCCTAGACTGTAAATTATTTGGACACAAACTGCCTAGAAATCACTAGCAGGAGTTCTCATTACATTTTCATGTTTATGCTTATTTGGAGGTAGTATCTGCATGCTTGTGTTCAGTGCATTGCTCAAATGCTTTCTTTCCGTTTAGTTTCCCATAGGAGTTTAAGTTACTTCTGACAATTACAACATCTGAAATGTAATTTAGTTGCCTAAGCATTGGCACCCAGTGTTATTTGAGATTCTCTAGGATATTCAAGATGCTTGCATAGGTCTGACAGTTACAACAAAAGAACAGAGCTTATGAAACAATAAATGCATTTTCTTCTGGAAACCACACACACACACACAAAAAAAGACTAAAATGAAGCACAAGCACATACCTTGCATGCAGAGTTTAATATTTGTCCTGGTTTCAGCCAGGGTAGAGTTAAATTTCTTCATAGACGCTAGTGTGAGGCTGTGTTTTGGATTGGGGATGAGAAAATGTTGATAACATGCTGATGTTTTGAATTGTTGCTGAATAAAGGACAGTCCAGCTTCTCGTGCTGGCCTGCTAACAAGAAGGCTGGGTGTGCACGGGGAGCTGGGAGGGGACATGGCCAGGACAGCTGACCCAGGCTGGCCAAAGGGATATTCCATACCATATGATGTCATGCTCAGTATATGAAGCTGGGATGAAGAAGACGGAAGGGGGGGAAGGATGTTTGGAATGATGGCGTCTGTCTTCCCAAGAAACCATTACACGTGATGCAGCCCTGCTTCCCTGGAGATGGCTGAACACCTGCCTGCCCATGGGGAGTGGTGAATGGATTCCTTGTTTTGCTTTGCTTGCGTGTGTGGCTTTTACTTTACTTATTAAACTGTCTTTATTCCAAACCATGAGTTTTGTCACTTTTACTCTTCCGATTCTCTCCCCTGTCCCATGGGGGAGTGAGCGAGCAGCTGCGTGGGGCTTAGTTGCTGACTGGGGCTAAATCACGACAATATTGTATCAGTTTATATTTAATTTGGGAATTATTCCCATTTTTCTTTCTTTCTTCATTGTTTTTTTACCCCTATGACACAACAAAGAAAAGTTACTTTCCTTTTGTCTGGGAGATATATTGGCTGTTGATATTTCTAAAATAAGACAACACTTATTTCAGAACTTCTGGCTGTGTACTATAGTGTGCCTGATCTTCATACTGTACAGACTTACTTCCTACCCTCTGAGAACTTTAATTTTGCACTGGTGTTTCATCATGCATCACCTAAAAAGAAAGAATTTGTTTGGCAGCAATGTACTAGCACTACATAAGAGTAACTACATCCACTGGCCAACAATCTAATGAAACAATACAAGGATAATGACACAAGGAAGCTGATGTGAGACTACCAATTCTTGTCTAATTGGTATGTTTCCACAGAAAGCAACAGAATTACTTCAGAATTATATTATGGTTAGTGGAACTATGACTAGACCTGTATATGTTGAAATATTAATCTCTAATGTCTAAACTTTTCAGTTTTTTTTATCACTAGCTCAAATGGTAAAAGAAACTCACTGAGGACGTAGCTACTACTGGGAGTTTCTAATGTTGAACAGAATTCATAGAGGAAAGAGAGAGCACAAATAAAAATTGTTTTTCCATTGCACTTTTAAATCATATTTTGTGTTCCTGTCACCAGCTCAAAACTATACATGCCACTTAATTGATTTTATTTAGCACACACATAGTAACTACATTTGGTGTTTAAATCTTATAAACCTTCTAGCACAGAAAAACAGTGATACGGTAGCTATTGCGATATGTTTTTGGAGTCTATCCAGACCAGTAAAAAGAGTCAGCTGCTACTAACATATAACCATCTAAAGCTTAATTGTAGATGAGTAGAATGAGATGCTTCACCCAAACCAGCAGTTGAAGGCACAGGCCCTTACTCTGTCCTCCCAGCCATTACTGTGGCCTCTGAAACTCATCCAGCTATGGCCTCTGTCTCTCTATGGCCAGCAGTCTCTCCAGACAACCCGGAAACTTCCTCTTTTCTATTGTTTCATCACTTCCTCAAGGACAACATATTTTAATTTTACTAGTTTCATGTCATTTTTCACTCCTGTCTTCCAGAACCAGGTAGCTTTAATAATAAAACAACAGATTTATTTCTTAAACATAAGGTCAGGCTTATAATTATATTCCTGTAAACAGATTAGAGAATATATATACGTATATAGAAATGTAGTACTAATTTAAATTTAACAGAATTTCTTCCTGTCTGATGTGGTTCTTTTCATCTAAGCTTTCTTCAGTGTCAAAACTTCATCCTGCAGAATCCTGTACTGCATTTTTAGTAAAGTAGGTGTTTTAGAAAAATATCTGGTACCAACCCATAGGCATCCCACAACAAAGGTGAGAAAAATCAGTAATATATAGTAAAATCACAGTATAAAGATAGAGAGATGTTCACGTTCAATATCCTTCAACGAGTAAGATCCAGTCTACTTAATTCCTCATTTTGAGAAATTTCTCAGATTTCCATATGTAGCCATATATAGGTATGAGAACAGGGTCTTAGCTCATGTAGTCTTTTAACTTGATAAAAAGCCAAGGATGGCACCAGTTATGGTCAATTTTTGTCATCTGGTACAACTTCAGCACTCTCATGAGTCTGAGAACTCCATTAAAAATCCCTAATCAGTAATTCAACTGCAAACCACCAAAAAAAATATCCTCTTAGTTGGTCACCACAGCTCTTTAGCTGAATGTTGCCATAAATTAAGCAACAAAGTAATCATGGAATTCCTATAATTCTTCTTTTTACGCAGAGCTGAGACCACAATGTTATTTATTATTTGTAGTTCAACAGCATATATCAAATCATCGATAGATGAGTATGAGGTTAATGTAAGATTGTGACAGGACAAAAGAGAATAGCTGAAAAGTCCCAGCTGATGGAAACCTGAGAAGCAGAGAGCTGACAAGATACAGTTCCTGTGAATAATTTCTAATACTTTAATAACAACATGCAGAAAAAAAATAATTTCCCATTTACTTCCAAGTGTGATGAAAAGTTTATCATTTATTGAAATAGGCCTTGATGAGTTTTTAATCTATATAATTAGGCTTGCAATTTTTTGGTCTGCTCCATGCAGCATATTGAACTGGATCAAGTACAGAAAAATGGAAAAGACTCAGGAGTCAACTTGTGCCTTGTTCTTTTCTCTGCTCCAAGCAAGAAGTTTCTCTGCTTGCATGCAAAGAGGGATATAGGGACACAAAAATCCATGTGTACGGATTCAGAAATAGGTATATATTTGACCACACAAGTCATACATCCATTGAAATATAGTTTGCACTGTTACTGTCACACATGACAGGTAATCAAGAAAAAATAAGGTCCTACTTTTACTTTTTCTTGAAAAAACATATAATTTCAGTAACGCTTCTTCTCTGAGAGAACTGTCATTGGTAAGGAAGCCCATTTTCATTCAGGGTTATCTTATGGACACCTCATTTCATTGCATAGTGAGGCAGAAATATGAAGAACTTTAGCGGGAAATATACAGCAGAAGTTTTATGAGAACTCCTTGAGCTGTCTTTTCCTCGCTCACTGACCAGAAAATAACATTTTCCTGCATATTGCTTTCTTTTATACTTGTATCTGAAGACATTTTTAGAGTAGCTTTCAATACAGCACTTCTTTTCAGACTTTTATTTTGAGATGCTTATCACAGATGGTTTTCACTAGTTTATTGGAAAGAATGATATTCCAACATGATAGTTTGCTGGTTTTGTCTGGGATAGAGTAAATTTTCTTCACAGAAGCTAGTATGGGGATATATTTTGGTTTTGTGTTGAAAATAGTTTTGATAATACAGGCATGTTTTTGTTATTGCTGAACAGTGTTTACACAGAGTCAAGGCCTCCTCTGTTTCTCAAGCATCCCCACCAGCAAGTATGCTGGGGTGCGAAAGAAGTTAGGAAGGGACCCAGGTGGGACAGCTGACCCCAACTGACCAAAGGGATATTCCATACCACATGACATCATGCTCAGTATATAAAGCAGGGGCAAACAAGGAAGGGAGGGACATTTGGAGTCATGGCATTTGCCTTCCCAAGTAACTGTTACATGTGACAGAACTCTGCTTTCCTGGAGATGGCTCAACACCCCCCTGCTTATGGGAAGTAGTGAATGAATTCCTTGTTTTGCTTTGCTTGTGTGCGCAGTTTTTACTTTACCTATTAGACTTTCTCTATCTTAACCCATGAGTTTTTTCACTTTCATACTCTCGCCCCTTCCACTTGGGGGGAGTGAGCAAGTGGCTGCATGGTGGTTAGCTGCCAGCTGGGGTTAAACCACAAGAGATAGTTGAAAGGAGAATTGCCATTTTAAAAATACGGAAACAAACCAGAAATTCCTTGTAACACACCATTTCTACAAGCAGTTTTACTGATACAGTGAGGGAGAGATCAGTGTCACATGACAGTAAGTAACCATGAGGAGATGCGAGTAGCACAATTATCTGTACTTCTCTCTCATCTTTTTCCAGATGAATAACAGCTGGACAGCATGAAGAAACTATAACTTTTCTTCTTACTGGAGAGCTACAGAATAAAAAGATATTCTGTGAGTAAGCTCGTAGAAAGCTGAAGCATTGCAAAGGCTGTTTCTGTGACCATGTTTATGATTCTGTGATTCCATGAAAGTTCGTAACTTTGAGACTGAGTTTGGTTTAGGTGAGAAAAGAGTATTGGAAAGAGACTGATTGTTTCTTTCTTTGACTGTCATAAATAATTCTAGCTCAAATTTAGCTTTGGTGTATTTCTGCATTAATAAAGACTATAGTTCAAATTTACAAGTGTTTATTCTTTCACTCTGTCTACTCTTAAAATAGTGCCTATACAAAGAGAGATAGTCCTTTTTCTCTATATGGCTAATGAGCTGTCATTTCTTCAAAATGTGTAGTAAATTGCATAGCAGAAGAATAGGTATAACTGTTAATTTGGCTTGCCATCTCTTAGTATTGAATCCTATTTAATCTACATCTGCAAATAGTTGGTCCAAATGACATAGACCCAAATGAAAAAAGAGAGTCTACTAGAAAGAATCTTCTGGGTCACAGAGTCTAGACTTCTTATGTTACAAGTATTAATTCTGTCATGTCAACACATTGTTAGTTGCATTGGAATGCAATTCGAAAATCTGTTTTGATAACTAGGAATCTTGTCATTCCCAACCAATTTATTTGCTCCATCATTGTGCAAACTATGATCCTTAGCAATATCTCATTTCCTTCCCCTGGCATTTATGTTTTCTACAGATAGAAAAACCTGTCACTCTGTTTTACTAAGCTTTTTACATTTTTCTTTTGAGGATCTCGGTTCCCTTCATAAACCCAGCTGTTCTTCTCCATAATTGTTCAGTGTTTTCTCAGTTTCTTTAAATTGAGTGTCCTGTGTAATAAACTAGTGCTTATCCCTCTGATAAATATCCCTTCTGATACATCCTAGGGTGTGCACTTGCTTTCTCAAGCCCTTGTCACATTAGAGTTCATCATCATACCAAGTTTAGAGCAGCAGATGTAACGGGAGAGTGACATGGTTTACCAGACCATGAGCATTATTTTTCAGCCATATATCTGATGACAAGAGACTGGTGGTATCATTCTGGACATGCAGGTCTTCTGCCTTGAATTGTTTCATTTTAATTTCTAAGTCTCCGGGTGCAAGGGAGGCCAGAATTTCTGTCAAGAAGCTTTTGTCCTGCATAGCTGTGATATTTTGTAATATTTTTTGGTTGGTTTTTTTCAGCTATTGAACTAATTTACTTCAGTGTGACTTAATGTAATTATACACTTCAATTTTATTAAGTAGAATTTTCTTGAAATCGATGGTTTGGAAATGAAAATAAAGCCTGACTATAAATATCTGAATTTTCTATTTTCCTTCCCACTTTCTTGTTGATAATTTATAAACTACCAGTATATCCATGTTTTAGAAACTTTCCTATCAAACAGTATTCCTTAGTATTGAGTCTTACTGAACTGTCATCAGTCATCTGTCCTTCACTAGTAATTACAATAGGTCACAGGTATACAAAATAAAGCCTACAGTATACAAAGGAATATAGTAGAATACATATGTTATGTTCTTCTTCATGTAGATATTCAGAAAGATTTATCTAACCAGAAAACTATAATTTATCCATAAACCTCTTTTCAGCATTAAATACATCTAAAATTCAAGGCATGAATTCTAGAGTCCCTGTCTAGACAGATCTTTTCTTTTCATAAATGAGGGCTTTCCTAGCAAAGGCAAAGGTTAAGCTCCCAATCAACATGTAAGTTCTGAGCCTTCAGTGTTTGTATACGTCCTGCAAAGTTCTCAGAGGCCACAGGCAACATCCTAAAGAATTCCAAGTCTTTATGGTACAGAAGTGGGTGATAGATTTACATACTAACATGAGAAATAGTCGAACGTTGAAAAAAATATACCTTTACACATTTATAATTAACATACTTAAATACATTTGCTTTGAAGTGAACTTCCTGTTCACTGTCTACAACTGAAGAAGATAACAGTTATAGTGAAAGTTCTGTTAATTGTCATTGTAGGAATAAAAAGTAAGTTGAATAATTTTGGGGGTTTGTCACTGGAGAATGATATAGTGTCCTGGTTTCAGGACAACATATACCAAATAATAACTACACATTAAATCAAACTCTAAGTCATTTATGGTTCTGAATGTAATCTATTTCAGATCTTTTACTTGCTTAAACTTGACACAACCAGTTTCCCCATACCATTTTGCTGCAAGTTCAGAGAGCACTTTTAGGCTCCTGCCTGCCTCATGACTCCAAAAGTAAATTCAACTTAATATTTTAATGACTAATTAGGAACTGAAATATAATGCTGCTTGCACACCTCAGTGTTCATCTTTTCATAAAAAGATCCTGCCATCAGAAACTTCCTCATATTTGACTTGTGCACAATTGAGTGCACCATCAGTGCTCAGCAGCCCAGATGGAGCAGCAGGAGGCATTGTGTAAAATGTCTCACCGCAGATTACATTATTCCGTACATGGAGAACTGAGCAATCAGTCATGCCCCTTTAAGGTTTTTACTTAGCAGCTCTGTGGGCTACTGCTTAACAGTGGCAGAAACCTTATTCCACCTATTCCTTGGACAGAGGTTGGCAGCTGGGAGCATATTTACAGCAACAGAGGGGACATGATTTTAGGGAGTCCTTTTGCACACTTTCAGAAACAGACTTTCTCTTTATTACTTCCTTTCTTAACTGTGTTTGGGGATCTAAATTCAAATGCATTATTCATAAAATGGTTTATATGTGTGTGTTAAATCAAATGAAATTCTTCCCAGGAGAGAAGAGTGTCCTAATAATGTACACTTATTACGGGAAAGGACACTATTAAGGAAAAGTTACCATATCTACATCTTTTTAACATTAGTCTGAGTAGCTCAATACAAACTGGAAGGTTGAGAAAAGTCAAGAGAAAGAATAAATTACTTCAGAATTCTAACAATTTTGTTGTCTGAATGTCTTTGCAGTTCAGCTTTATGGAAGCTCCAGGTTTTCTCTCTACTGCAACTGCGATCAGAAAGGTATAATTATTAACAATTTTTCAGATGCCAAATGTATTATTGATGTTTATTGCTACATGTGTAACAAAAGAGTACTAATCCACCTAAAATAATGGTTCATAATCTGCACAAATAATTGAAAGCTCTCTCTTCTGTTTATCAGGGAAGATTTGCTGAATAACTTCCAATGAAACACACATACACTACTAACATGTAATAAAACTACTATTTAAAATAAACCAATAAACTGTATTTTGTGAGATTAGGAAGAGGGTTGCTGTTTACAACACTTTAACAAGAAAAATCTTTGGACTACTGAAATCAGTGGGATTCAGCCAGTACTTTTTGGATCCATCCCTGACTTGCTAGCTCACAATGGATCTAACAGTCCACAGTTTGTTTTGCAGCTGGTAGAATGAATTAGGGAGTGCACACAATTTATTGAGAAATCTGCTTGCATATATTTGAATTGTCAATGTCACCCAGATCACGTGTTTTTCAAATACGAAATATGTTAAGCTGAACAGACTTTAATCAATCAGATCTGAAAAATAAACAGAACTTTTTGGTGTGATTTTTTCCTAGTTGGATGATTTCTTCTAATTTTTATTAAAGATATGAGAACTGTTATAGAATGAAAGACATATTATTTTTAAAATATGTCAAAAACATTTTTATATAACTATGTTTTGACTAAAAAAAAAAAAGTGAATGAAAAATAAAGTAACCCCATATGATGCAAGACAAAATACAGTCTTTGCAAACCTGGGTTTGAGTCCCTGTACTTTAGGAAACAGCAAAGACCATTAGGACAAGAGGTAAATAAGCTTTTTTGACATTCATTTCTGCTATAGGCTTGAGTCAGATATCCAAGATATCCTACTTTTATAAGTACAGAGATATTAGAAAGCAAAGAGTCATCATCTCCAATTCAAGACACAGGTAAGTTCTCCTCCAGCTTGCTATCTGTGTGTGTCACAGTGACACTCTCAATTAGAAACATATTAGCATTATTAGTTCTACTCTACAGAACAAAGATAGAAACATTAAACTGGTAGTTTAAAGTCTGAGGGAGTCTGCTGTAGAAAACAAAATTCAATCCGAATTGCCATTATGGAGGGTTAGCACAGTAACCACTGGGCAATCTTTCTTCTCTAGAAGCTTTTGCCTTACAGTTTCAGTAACTTCCTCTTGCCTGAATGACTACCCACATTTAAAGCCTTCCAGCTTGCCTTTCCAAGCACAGATTTAGCAAGGAATGAAAGAGACAAGGAAACGTATAAGGATAAAGGACCTTCAGAGCCTCTTTCAGACGTTATCAGTGTGATAGCGTATCTGTTGCAGCTCCGCAGCTGCTACAGTCTGCCTCACCCCCCCAGCTGTGTTAAGGTTGTATGCATTTTTGTTGTATGCATATCTGTTTTCCAAATTCCCAAGATTAGCACAGCTCCTCCTTTCAGGAACTGCAGCTCTTCAGAGAGCTAAATTTGTCCTTAAAATTCCTACTGACTGCTTTCTCATCTCACAATGGCTGGGCCTTTTTTATGTGCATCTGTGAGTGTGTGTGTCTGAACTTGTAAAGAAAAAGGAAAGTACTAAGAGCAAGAACATGGAAAATTAAACATCTGGTAGCACTAAAGTGAAAGAAGGAAGTATACTAAGTGAAGATAGTTATCAGAATACATTTGCAATATTCAGGAAACTCAAGTCCCTTTCAATCAGATCATATGTATTATTAAAATATCTACCTAGTCCTTTCAAGAGATACCTAACAGATACTTAGTGGGATACTTTTTACCTGTTGCAAACCTGAAAATCCAGAGAAGGAGGTCTCCTGAAGGTCTGCCCTATTTACTGGGAAAAAAATCTGATGCTATACTTGCACATTTATGTTCTGTATTCTACTTCTTGGCACTGTGGTCTTCCTTCTGCTGCTTTTGGTAGAAAAGAAATAAATTCTTGTTCTTGTTACAAATGTATGACACTGTATTTCAAAGGACAAACCAACATTAGGCTTGCATGCTATATTAGTAAGGGCAAGGTTAAGTATGTTTAAAGAGATACTGTCTATTAGCCTAAAGTGAATTACCGTGGAGATGCTGGATTTCTGCCCAGAGATAAAAAGCAGCTAAAATACCTCTTCAGCTACACTGATTAATTATGTATAAGTCTTACTCCTAATTGTGTGGGTTTATTCATTTGGTAAAATTGGAAAGTTACAGACATTTTATTCTTTTTTTAGTAAATAAATAAATAAATATTTAATCCTGAGTCTACTGAGTGAACACTCTGTTGCTTAGAAGACAGAAAAACTGTGACCAAACCAGAGGTATGGATTCTGGCCATCACCTGGCATGAGTGTATTCCACCTAACATAGCATTACAAGCTTTGGTCATTTGCTTTCAAACAGAAATAACACAGAAAGACCACTGATGATATTTTCAAAATTATTTATCAGTTCTTGAGGAAAGTTTTTCTGAGGTTTTGAGCACATATTAGCTCTCTTGAATGTCTGAGGTTTCTAAGGCAATGATCTCCACACTTCAGTTACATTTCAATTTGTTAGCTTATGATTTAATTTAATGCCTTCTGGTTTTTTTATAATGACAATCAGTGAATTATTTTTGTCCACCTACTCTATGTTAATCCATAACCTACATTGCAGTTGCATTGCCAGCAAAGCTATAGAATTTCGTCCTTGAGCTGGTTGTAAAGGGGTTGTTGAATTTCAGTGATCTAACAACAAAGTTACCCAGATTGCTTTAAAGTTCTAATACAAATAGCGTGAGAAGCACATTAGGGCTTGACTTAGAGTTTTGAGCAAACTTGAGCATGCAAGGTAATCTATAGGACCAGATACCTGGCCTTGTATTCAAAACTGCTTTTTAGGGCAGAGATTTGTCTTGCTACATCTGAGAAAGGGCTTCAGAACTTGCTTACTTTGAAAGCGTGCACGTTTGGACATTTATAGATATTCCTTTTGCCAGTAGAGCAGGTAATTTGGTAGCAAGTTTGGTAGAATACATTCTAGAATGATGATAAGACAGAACATAAGGAAGACAATATCCGCATGCTTCCATGTCTCCACAAGTGCCTAACATCACCAGAATACTTATATTTATCTTCTTCATTAGTCCCTTACATTTTTTTCTCCTTGTTCAGTTGCGTAACATATGGGAGAGGGTTTCATTTATTCTTGATTGCACAATCATTCTAATTAGTACCTCACCTCAATGAAGAGGTTGTACAAATAACCTCCAGTTTGCTAAGTACAACATGGATGATCTCAGAATTATTCTTTATTCAAATTGTATTTTGTCATTATCATCTTTCATTATTAGGGTATCACTTGCTTGCCGCAAATCCTGAGCTGCTCCAAGGCCTGGTGTTAAAGAACAAGTAGTATTTGCTCTGAAGACCTATGCTATACCTGTCACAAATGAGTGGTTTGGCTTCTTAAAGAATCATTGCCAAAGACATCAGAAAGAAAACGATTTAATTTGTAAAATTACAAAATTTGTAAAATTTACAAAAATTTGTAAAAGGGTGCAACTTAACAGAATTCAATGGCAATATTCATTTAAAATGGAAAAATATACAAAGAGAAACCAAATTACAATTAGGTTGGAATGATTTAAAGAGTCAGGCAAATTGAACTGGGTTAGTGTGACTTATGTGTATATTGAGAAGAGAAAGTTAGGGAGACCCTTCAATTGAGTCACGAGGTTAAGAGTAGGCCGAAATCCACTCCTAGTCCCAGGCTTGGTCAATGATTTATGACTAAAGGGACAGGGTATTGGGGATTCTGGTATAGTGATATAGTCTATGATTTTGTGCTTGGTGTAACTTAAAGATGGCAATTTATCTAATACAAAATAGCAGCAATATGAATTCACCAAAGCTACTGAGATAAATCACAGTATCAAATCATATAAAACTTAGCAGCATAATCAACCTAAACTTACTAAGATTCCTTAATCACACACACATATAGGTGTAGAGACACATAAGGAGTT